>NC_092178.1:14176081-14381081 GCF_045791955.1 Oncorhynchus clarkii lewisi | reverse complement strand
GGCCCTCTTTGCCTTGTCTCTTAGATCGTTCACAGATTTGTGGAAGTTACCTGTGGCGTTGATGTTTAGGCCGAGGTATGTATACTTTTTTGTGTGCTCTAGAGCAATGATGTCTAGATTGAATTTGTATTTGTGGTCCTAGCAACTGGACCCTTTTTGGAACACCATTATTTTTGCCTTACTGAGATTTACTGTCCGGTCCCAGGTCTGACAGAATCTGTGCAGAAGATCTAGGTGCTGCTGTAGGCCCTCCTTAGTTGGGGACAGAAGCACCAGATAATCAGTAGACATTTTACTTCAGATTCTAGTAGGGTGAGGCTGGGTGCTGCAGACTGACTGTCACTTAGAAATGTCCTTGTTTTTGAAAGAAAATCTATTTTTTGTCCATTAAAATAACATCAAATTGATCAGAAATACAGTATAGACATTGTTCGTGTTGTAAATCCTGCAGATTTTTTATGGAATATCTACATAGGCGTACAGAGGCCCATTATCAGCAACCATCACTCCTGTGTTCCAATGGCACGTTGTGTTAGCTAATCCAAGTTTATCATTTTAAAAGGCTAATTAATCATTAGAAAACCATTTTGCAATTATGTTAGCACAACTGAAAACTGTCGTGCCGATTAAAGAAGCAATAGAACTGGCATTCTTTAGACTAGTTGAGTATCTGAAGCATCAGCATTTGTGGGTTCGATTACAGGCTCAAAATGTCTAGAAACAAAAACCTTTCTTCTGAAACTCGTCAGTCTATTCTTGTTCTGAGAAATGAAGGCTATTCCATGCAAGAAATTGCCAAGAAACTGAAGATCTCGTACAACTCTGTGTTCTACTCCCTTCACAGAACAGCGCAAACTGGCTCTAACCAGAATAGAAAGGAGTGGGAGGCCCCGGTGCACAACTGAGCAAAAGGACAAGTACATTAGAGTGTCTAATTTGAGAAACAGATGCCTCACAAGTC
This sequence comes from Oncorhynchus clarkii lewisi, assembly GCF_045791955.1. Taxonomy (NCBI): domain Eukaryota; kingdom Metazoa; phylum Chordata; class Actinopteri; order Salmoniformes; family Salmonidae; genus Oncorhynchus; species Oncorhynchus clarkii. The sequence goes on along the minus strand of NC_092178.1, from coordinate 14,380,120 downwards.
CTCAACTGGCAGCTTCATTAAATAGTACCCTCAAAAACACCAGTCTCAACGTCAACAGTGAAGAGGCAACTCCGGGATGCTGGCCTTCTAAGCAGAGTTGCAAAGAAAAAACATATCTCAGACTGGCCAATAAAAAGAAAATATTAAGATGGGCAAAAGAGCAGACACTGGACAGAGGAACTCTGCCTAGAAGGCCAGCATTCCAGAGTCGCCTCTTCACTGTTGTCATTGAGACTGTTGTTTATTTAGTGTTTTTTTTTTCAACTTTCCCAGAAGTGTTTTGAGTCTATGGATTCTTCAATTTCATTGAGCTGATTTCTGACGTGCTGTTCCTTCTTTTTCCGTAGTGTATTTCTGTATTGTTTTAGTGATTCGCCATAGTGAAGGCGTAGGCTCAGGTTTTCTTGGTCTGTGTTTTTGATTGGATAGGTTCCTCAATTTCTTTCTTCGGTTTTTGCATTTTTCATCAAACCATTTGTCATTGTTGTTAATTTTCTTAGGTTATGTGCTTGACATTTTTTAATTTGATAGGGAAGCTGAGAGGTCAAATATACTGTTTAGGTTTTCTACTGCCAAGTTTACATCTTCACTATTACAGTGAAACGTTTTGTACAGGAAGTTGTCTAAAAGGGATTGAATTTGTTGTTGCCTAATTATTTTTGGGTAGGTTTCTACACTACATTCCTTCCATATATAACATTTCTTAATATTATTCAGTTCATTTTGGCTTTGATGCCTCATGATTGAGTATTGCTCTGTTCAGGTAATGTGATTTTTCTGTGATCTGATAGGGGTGTCTGTGGGCTGACTGAACGCTCTGAGAGACTCTGGGTTGAGGTCAGTGATAAAGTAGCCTACAGTACTACTGCCAAGAGATTAACTATAGGTGTTCCTACTGTAGGAGTCCCCTCAAAGCCTACCATTGACTATGTACATACCCAGCGTGCAAAAGAGCTGAAGAGGTTGTGACACGTTTTTGTTGGTTATGTTATCGTAGTTGTGCCTAGGGGGTAATATGGGGGAGGGAATGCTGTCACCTCCAGGTAGGTGTTTGTCCCCCTGTGTGCTGAGGGTGTCAGGTTCTTGTTCAGTTCTGGCATTTAGGTCGCAACAGACTAGTACATGTCCCAGGGCCTGGAAATGATTGATTTCCCCCTCCAGGATGGAGAAGCTGTCTTCTTTAATGTATGGGGATTCTCGTGGGGGGATATAGGTAAGACATTTTTCTCTGTTGAGATCGTTTCCTTTTGAATTTCTAGCCAAATGTAAAATGTTCCTTTTTTGATGAATTTAATAGTGAGTTAGGTCTGCTCTATACCAAATTAGCATACCCCCTGAGTCCCTTCCTTCCCTGTTTTACTCCTGGTAGTTTGGTGGATAGGACTACTAGCTGAGATAGTGAAGGCATTGTGTTTCATAGTGTCCAATGTTGTTAGTCGTGTGGTTTGGCCTCAGACCAGTAAGTGTGAGCAGAGCCTGCTAAGTATCTGATACATGCGATTGGCTTGGGCCAGAGTAAGAATGAGAGTTGGGCCTGTTTGCCTGCTCATGGCCTGGGCGTATGTGTGACTTTCATGTTGAGGCCCTCTTTGTGGGAGTGGAGGGCATGGGGTGGGCTGGAGGGGCATAGGTCTGAGTTGAACTATATGGGGTGTGGGCATGGTTGGTTTGGGGGGATATTGATTGGTGGTGGTGTGGATGTGGCTGAGGGTGTTGTGGTCTGAATGTGGGCCCTCTCGGCGTGGATCCTCTGTGTAGGTCTGGGGGGGGGTCCCTCTGGTCTGGAAGAGTGTCTTGCTGGTCTGAGCGGGGTGTCTGTTGATCTGTTGCTCCTGTGTGAGGTGTTGGGGCTGCGGTTGAGGGCGATGTCCTTTAGGGTCCTGGCGAAGGTGGGCACTGCTATAGGTGGACATGGTCATAATTGTCATCAACAACCTCTGAATTGCAGAGCGCCACATTCAAATAATGATTACTAAAAATATTTATATTTATGAAATCACAAGTGCAATATAGCAAAACACAGCTTAGCATTTTGTTAATCCACCTGTCGTGTCAGATTTGGAAAATATGCTTTACAGCGAAAGCAATCCAAGCGTTTGTGTGAGTTTATCGATCACTAGACAAAACATTATGAACACCTAGCATCAAAGTAGCTTGGGCACGAAAATCAGAAAAGCAATAAAATTAATGGCTTACCTTTGATGATCTTCGGATGTTTTCACTTACGAGACTCCCAGTTACACAATAAATGTTCCTTTTGTTCCATAAAGATACTTTTTATATCCACAATACCTCTGTTTGTTTGGTGCGTTATGTTCTGAAATCCACAGGCTCGAGCGGTCACGACAACGCAGATGAAAATTCCAAATAGTATCTGTAATGTCCACAGAAACATATAAACGTTTTTTATAATCAATCCTCAGGTTGTTTTTAAAATATATAATCGATAATATATCAACTGGCACTGTCTTTTTCAGTAGAAGAGGGAGAGACGATGGCTGCCCAAGCTCTGTTGCGCAAGCAAAACTCATGCGAACACCTGACGCAATGTTATTTTTCTCGCTCATTTTTCAAAATAAAAGCCTAAAACTATGTCTAAAGACTGTTGACACCTTGAGGAAGCTGTAGGAAAAGGAATCTGGTTGGAGCGAAGGCAGGCTATGGAACATGGAGCTTTCAAAATAGAAACCACTTCCTGGTTTGATTTTCCTCAGGTTTTCACCTGCAATATCAGTTCTGTTATACTCACAGACAATATTTTGACACTTTTGGAAACTTTAGAGTGTTTTCTATCATAATCTGTCAATGATATGCATATTCTAGCATCTGTGCCTGAGAAATAGGCCGTTTACTTTGGGAACGTTATTTTTCCAAACATAAAAATAGTGCCCCCTAGCTGAAAGAGGTTAACTGACTTGCTTAGTTAGGGGTGCTCAGAGGGAGTGGGTTCCCCTGGGCTTGGGGTTCCTCATTTGTATATCCTGATGTGGTTTCGAGGCTATGGTCTGGGGTGGACTGTCCTGCTGTGGTTTCGAGGCTATGGTCTGGGGTGGACTGTCCTGCTGTGGTTTCGAGGCTATGGTCTGGGGTGGACTGTTCTGCTGTGGTTTCGAGGCTATGGTTTGGGGTGGACTGTCCTGCTGTGGTTTCGAGGCTATGGTCTGGGGTGGACTGTCCTGCTGTGGTTTCGAGGCTATGGTCTGGGGTGGACTGTTCTGCTGTGGTTTCGAGGCTATGGTCTGGGGTGGACTGTCCTGCTGTGTTGTCAAGACTTTGGTCAGGATCTGAGGTGGGCTGTGGTTCTGGCTTCTCTGCGGGGGTGGCCAGCTCTCTATTGGGTTGTTCTGTTACATGTCATCTTTCCCACCTTCTCCTCTAGTGCACTGTTCTTCTCCTGCTCTGCTCTCATCTTCTCCTGCCGCTGGGCCTCCTTCTTCCACTCCTGCTCTTTCTCCTGTTGAAGTTGTCTCACCACAGTCCAGAGTGCAGTCATATCTCTCTCCCCTTCCAGGTCTCAAGGTCTGGTTGAGGTGGTGGTGTTGTGCTGGACTGTTGTCTGGGTCTGTGCTGACTGGAGTGTGTTCACCTGCTGTTCCAGCTCCAACTGCCATACCTCCAGCTGTGTGAATTTATCCTTCATTTCAGTGAGGTAGTGGTGTTGTTCGTCTGTGAGGTTGTTTAATGAAGAGGTCTGGTCTGACATGCTTGGGGTGGGGGTATCATTCTAAAGAGAGAGCTTCTCCGGTTTGATTATGTGAAAGTCCAGAGGAAACTTTTTGGGGTTGCCCTGTACCAATACTGTTCCAGACTTGTACAGGTTGACATTAGGTAACTCAGAGTCCTTGTTGTCTAGTATCCTGAGTTTCCACCCATCGTTTCCACCCATCCACACATCGCAGAAATAGAGATAAAATGAATCACTAACCTTTGATGAACTTCATCAGATGACACTCATAGGACTTCATGTTACACAATACATGTATGTTTTGTTCGATAAAGTTCATATTTATATCCAAAAATCTCAGTTTACATTGGCGCGTTATGGTCAGAAATGCATTGTCTCAAACAAACATCCGGTGAAAGTGCAGAGAGCCACATCAAATTAAGGAAATACTCATCATAAACATTGATAAACGATACAAGTGTTAAACATACAAATAAAGATAAAGTTCTCCTTAATGCAACCGCTGTGTCAGATTTCAAAAAGGCTTTACGGAGAAAGCACACTTTGCGATTATGTTAGGTCTGCACCTGGCCACAGAAACCCATACAGCCATTTTCCAGCCAAATAAGTTTCCAGTCACATAAGTCAGAAATAGCATTACAATTAATCACTTACCTTTGATGATCTTCATCTGGTGGCACTCCCAGGTCTCCATGTTAGACAATAAATGTTTGTTTTGTTCGATAATGTCCCTCTTTATGACCAAATACCTCCTTTTTGTTTGCGCGTTTTGTCCAATAATCCGAATGTTTAAGGCGCGTGCACTAATTACAGACGAAAAGTTTTTTAAAAGTACAATAAAAGTTAGTAGAAACATGCCAAACGATGTTTAAAATCAATCCTCCAGTTGCTTTTGTCATAAATAATCAATAATATTTCAACCGGACAAAAGCTTCGTCAATAGGAAAGGAGAAACAAGAAAGGCGCGTTCCCGATCAGGGCGCATGGCTGATGAATGGAAATTTCCACTGGCCACTGATCGAAAGTGCTGTGTCTCCCTCATTTTTCAGAGTAAAAGCCTGAAACAATGCCTAAAGACTGGCCACATGTAGAGGAAGCCATAGAGATTGTGAACTAGGTCCTAAGTCTTTGTATGGTGGATAGGCTTTCAATGGAAAAACTTCCTTTCAAAATAATAGTACTTCCTGGTTGGATTTTCCTCGGGTTTTCGCCTGCCATATCAGTTCTGTTATACTCACAGACATTATTTTAGAGTGTTAGAGTGTTTTCTATCCAAATCTACTAATTATATGCATATCCTATCTTCTGGGCCTGAGTAGCAGGCAGTTTAATTTGAGCACGCTTTTCATCCAAAATTCAGAATGCTGCCCCCTACCCTAGTGAAGTTAACAGTGTTAATATAGCACTGCTCCATGCCAGGGGATGGTCCTAGTGGAAGTGTTCCCATTTTTATACCAGTCAGCAAAAAGTGTCTCTTGATTTTCCATAAGGAGCTTATTTTTGTACTCTTTCCGTGCCTTCTCGTTTTTTTACATCCAGGGGGTACTGTATTGTAATGACCTCTACAGGGGGAGGGAGCTTGGGGAGGCTGTGAGTGAAAACAATGTCCTGATCAAATTGGCTTTTTACCAAATTACCGTACGACTGCCGCTGGGCTTCCTTCTTTCCCTCCTGCTCTTTCTCCTGTTGAAGCTGTCTCACCACAGTCCAGAGTGCAGACACACTCCTGCTATTGTTAGGCTCAAGGGCTTTGACACCTCACTTCACACCTCAGTGCTAATTGAAGTTGCAGTCAGAAATGTTCTTTCCTAGCAAGCTTGGTAGCCTTAATTTAGCATTCAGTCCTTATAAAGTAAAATATATTATTGTAATTTATTTTCCTTCTTGGCTTTAAAAGTAGCTTCAGACTAAACATTACTCACTCAGTTCCAGGTTGGATGGTGTTTTCAGATTTCTGTTGTGCTTCTTTTGCTGGTTGTTTGTTTGCCAGAGCATTTGCTGTGTAGTCCTTGCGAATAAAAATCTTTGATAGTAGGAATCCTTCCGGTAATTTAGTCCAAAATCAGGTTGTAGGTTCGGAGTTTTGATTTGGAGTAAAGGTTGTGTTGTGCAGGGTAGTATCCTGTGTATGTCCTTGTAGAAAAATCCAAGTTTATCTAACTCTAAATCTATATTTTTCTGAAAACATGCTGAAAAATGCAGGAGCTCATCTGCTTATTCACTCTCCCTCTCAATTTAATTCAATTCAAGGGGCTTTATTGGTATGGGAAATATATGTTTACATTGCCAAAGCAAGTGAAATAGATAAACAAAAGTGAAATAAACTATCAAAAATTAACAGGAAATATTACACTCACAAATGTTCCAAAGGAATAGAGACATTTCAAATGTCATTATGTCTATATAGTGTTGTAAAGATGTGCAAATAGTTAAAATACTAAAGGGAAAATAAAAAACACAAGTATAGGTTGTACTTATAATGGTGTTTGTTCTTCACTGGTTTCTCTCTCTCTCTCTCTCTCTCTCTCTCTCTCTCTCTCTCTCTCTCTCACACACACACTCACTCACTCTCTCTTGACCTACACAATGCTGTGTCACAATTGGTGTCACTTCTAAATATACCGGTAGATAACCCAGCTGATATAGTTCTACTCTGGTACTGTTAACGCTCAGAGGGACAGTTATATTGTCTAATAATAGGCATTTATTAGTACATTACAGTCCAAAAGAGATTTGGTCAATTATTTGCGGTTAACTGTCCAAGAGAGAAGCATTACCGAGATAGAGTTTGTAGTGTTTTGTCAGGTGTCTGAAGACCGAGTTTAAAGAAAGAAAAAAAGTATCTCTTTAAAATGTCTCTTTCAGAAGTTGAACCTCAGGGGTCGGAACAAGGCGAAGAAAAACTCTGCCGGAGAAATGCTGAAAGAGGAGAGAAAGAACATGTCCCCAGTGATGGAGAGAGGGATGGATGAACAGAAGAGGAACACGGAAGAGGAGGAGAGCAAAGCGAGAAGAAACTGGGACAACAACAGAAATGAGAAAGGGAGCACCGTAGAGAGAGGAAGACTCAAGAGAGAAGAGGAGGAGAGAGAGTGTGAGACAGAATCTCAAGAAGACTTCCCGCAGAGTACAGAGGGTGTGGCCACAGACTTCAACCAGGAAGTAGAGCGGGAGAAGGGCAAAGTCCCATTGGCCAGACAGGAGAAGGCTGTTAGGTTTGCGGATGTCAATCAGAAGAATGATGAAGTGAAGTCAGAGGAAATCACACAGCAGCTGAGTGAAAGAGCGCTGTTTTCTGGAGTATGTTAATTAAGAACTGACAGATAGAATCCGTGCACAATAAAGTGTCAGAGGAGTAGTGCTGGGGTGTATTCATTATGAGGATTCTGTTGCAAAACATTTTATCTGTTGCTAAACATCTTGCAAACAGAAATTGTTTGCTCCAAACGGAAAATGTTTTGCAACGGAGTTTCTATTGGACAAAATCAGGTAGGTCCCTCCCCATTTCATTCCACTTGCTCAGTTTGCTTCCATTTGGTTCTTAAACGGTTTCTGTTAAAGGACGTAATGAATGCCCCATGATCTAGGTTCAGTTCTATCTCCTAAATCAAAATGAATAAGCAGGGGTAACTGATTCTAGATCAGCACTCCTACTGTGAGACACTTTGTGAATACAGGCCCTGGCCTGGTTTCAAATAGTATTTGAGTTTGCATGGTGCATTGCCTAGATGGAACCAATGGACTATTTCCAAACCCAGCCCACATGACACTCTAGGCAGGCTTGCACAAGTTGTAACATGTCAAACTATTTAGTACCAGGATAATAAATATACAGTATAACAGAAGATGAAGAACTGTGTGTATATTCTAAGAACTTGTAGCTCATCGATGGAAACCAAGGAACTTACCAGTATGGTGATTTCGTTTAGCCTTTATATTCCTGTTATTGTCATATATAGATTTCCATATGGATATGTGTATGTTCATATGGACTGCTTCCAACACGTAACGACTTCAATCAGCCTTCAAGGCACACATTTGACCTGTTGCCTCAGATGTTGTCATGTGGAGTAGGGTGAAGTTGCCCCTAGACACTGATATTGGGTCAGTTTAACATTTCCTCCACCAATGGTTAAGATTAGGATTGAGGCAGGGAAGCTGATCCTAGATCTGTACCTATGGCAAACCTCACCCCAGAGTGTTGTAATGTACTAGCGTATTAGGCATTAATATACAGTGGGGGAAGTTCTCCCACTTAAAAGATGAGAGAGGCCTGTAATTTTCATCATAGGTACACTTCAACTTTGACAGACAAAATGAGGGAAAAAAATCCAGAAAATCACATTGTAGGATTTTTAATGAATTTATTTGCAAATTATGGTGGAAAATAAGTATTTGGTCACCTACAAACAAGCAAGATTTCTGGCTCTCACAGACCTGTAACTTCTTCTTTAAGAGGCTCCTCTGTCCTCCACTCGTTACTTGTATTAATGGCACCTGTTTGAACTTGTTATCAGTATAAAACACACCTGTCCACAACCTCAAACAGTCACACTCCAAACTCCACTATGGCCAAGACCAAAGAGCTGTCAAAGGACACCAGAAACAAAATTGTAGACCTGCACCAGGCTGGGAAGACTGAATCTGCAATAGGTAAGCAGCTTGGTTTGAAGAAATCAACTGTGGGAGCAATTATTAGGAAATGAAAGACATACAAGACCACTGATAATCTCCCTCGATCTGGGGCTCCACGCAAGATCTCACCCCGTGGGGTCAAAATGATCACAAGAACGGTGAGCAAAAATTCCAGAACCACACGGGGGAACCTAGTGAATGACCTGCAGAGAGCTGGGACCAAAGTAACAAAGCCTACCATCAGTAACACACTACGCCGCCAGGGACTCTAATCCTGCAGTGCCAGACGTGTCCCCCTGCTTAAGCCAGTACATGTCCAAGCCCGTCTGAAGTTTGCTAGAGAGCATTTGGATGATCCAGAAGAAGATTGGGAGAATGTCATATGGTCAGATGAAACCCAAAATATAACTTTTTGGTAAACTCAACTCGTCGTGTTTGGAGGACAACGAATGCTGAGTTGCATCCAAAGAACACCATACCTACTGTGAAGCATGGGGGTGGAAACATCATGCTTTGGGGCTGTTTTTCTGCAAAGGGACCAGGACGACTGATCCGTGTAAAGGAAAGAATGAATGGGGCCATGAATCATGAGATTTTGAGTGAAAACCTCCTTCCATCAGCAAGGGCATTGAAGATGAAACGTGGCTGGGTCTTTAGCATGACAATGATCCCAAACACACCGCCCGGGCAACGAAGGAGTGGCTTCGTAAGAAGCATTTCAAGGTCCTGGAGTGGCCTAGCCAGTCTCCAGATCTCAACCCCATAGAAAATCTTTGGAGGGAGTTGAAAGTCCGTGTTGCCCAGCAACAGCCCCAAAACATCACTGCTCTAGAGGAGATCTGCATGGAGGAATGGGCCAAAATACCAGCAACAGTGTGTGAAAACCTTGTGAAGACTTACAGAAAACGTTTGACCTCTGTCATTGTCAACAAAGGGTATATAACAAAGTATTGAGATAAACTTTTGTTATTGACCAAATACTTATTTTCCACCATAATTTGCAAATAAATTCATTAAAAATCCTACAATGTGATTTTCTGGATTTTCTTTTCTCATTTTGTCTGTCATAGTTGAAGTGTACCTATGATGAAAATTACAGGCCTCTCTCATCTTTTTAAGTGGGAGAACTTGCACAATTGGTGGCTGACTAAATACTTTTTTGCCCCACTGTATGGACGTGCATTTGTACAGTTGTTATGCATCTGCTTTTGTCCAGTGTCATTGTGCACATAATGTAGGTCAGGATTTTGAGGTAAGAGCCTTAATTGCCATGGTAACATCAATGTTTTTCTCCTAACTATGGATCGCTGTTTATAGATCTATATGTATCAAAGAATACTGTACATTTGAGTAGATACTCTACTTCTCTATTTAACCCATTATAGCCAAGGTCTATGGCCCTGAGTGAATACTTAATCTGCATATCATAATTAGATAGGTGTCATGGTTCCACTGCATAGCGTTCACCTATCATGTTGTGTCAGGTCAGTGATTATACTTTACGGAAGGGATTTACGGAGTACGTTTTAGGAATATTTGTACGCCGCCTTAGTCCCCTTCCTGCTCTGGAAGTGTGTTGTGTGAGTGGTGTGGTAAGCAAGTCTTTGGTAGTATCCCAATTGGAAACATATTCCCATAGGGCTGGTCAAAAGCAGTACACTATGTAGGGAATAGGGTGCTATTTGGGATTTAACCTCCTGACAGACAAACAGGAGGAATAAACAGTTCTCAAAACAATATGTGGACTCCATTTTATTTTATTTCACCCTGCATTCCAATGATACTGCTGTCTGTGTAATCCCCTCAGTCTCCCCACCTCTGAGGAGCAAAAATTCAGAAAAATGTGTTAGTCATCACGGCAAAATGAGAATCTCACAACAATCTCAGAGGGAGACGTCATGCTATGGACCAATCAGGCACCACCTAGAGGTTCCATTACAGTGCACCATGGGAGATCCCCTCTGCCCCTGTACGCAAACTCATTTGTGCATGTGAGACGTGTGTGATTTCAGGCCTGTATGAGTGTGTGATTGAAGTCGTGATGTGTGTGCAAGTGAACGGAAGAGAGAAGGGATAAGGGGACATTTGCCAGGATGTGTGGGAGATATGTTTTAAGATCTACAGTTTTCCCTTTCTATAAATACTATATTGCTAGTGTGATGATCTCTCTAGCCCCTTTATACCTGGCACTAACAATGTGTCCTGATCTTGTCCACATTCTGACTGTCCCTGATAGTGATTGGATTCTTGATTTGCTCCCGAGTGGCGCAGCAGTCTAAGGCACTGCATCTCAGTGCAAGAGGCGTCACTACAGTCCCTGGTTCGAGTCCAGGCTGTATCACATCCGGCCGTAATTGGGGTCCCATAGGGCGGCGCACAATTGGCCCGGCGTCGTCAGGGTTTGGCCGGAGTAGGTCGTCATTGTAAATCAGAATTTGTTCTTAACTGACTTGCCTAGTTAAATAAAATAAACAAAATTGGATCATTACAAGGTGCAAGGTGTAACCAGTGCTATGAATAACTTTGAGAGAGGGCATCTGCAAGATTAAAACCTGGGACCTTCTGGTTTCTTTTATTTGACTCTCACCTGTAATCTCCACCCACTGAGCTTTCATTCAACCAATCAAATCGTCCCTGACTACCTGATCATAATCAGATCTGCTTCAGCCAACATCCGCTTAGCGGTTGTTTTGACATGTTAGAGCTGTCAAATCCACAAGTGGCTCTTGGCATGTCTAAAGCAGACATTGCCATTGGCTGCACTGTAGTCACATTAAGAGAAATCCCATGCAGCCTTTCAAACACTGGAATGTGAGGTGTAATCTACACCTCGATTAGGCTGGTAAAAATCATCACTATTTTGTTTAAGTGCCATTATTTCTATAAAGCCTACATTTGCTAATTCTTAATTTTTAACGAGTGTGCGGTGTGGCTTCATGACAATGATCAAGAGCTGCTGCTCACCGATTTTGACAGCTCCAATGCTTGAGCTGACAATGTTAAGCCTTGTCTTAACTTCTAAAAATGTGGGCAGAATCAGAATGTGGACAATATCAGGATGCATTTTAGCACCAGGTATAAACAGGGCTTCTGGTGGGTGGGTTGTCAAACTCATTCCTTTATAAATGACCTCTGCAGCAAGAAATAAGACTCAGTTATCAAATACTTATCCTGTATCGAATTGTACATACATTCTTTACTCAAATACAATACCCCCGAATTAAGAGTATTTTAATTATTTTGTTACAGAAAAAGTAAGTTAGAAAATAGGTGTATAAGAAGGCAGGATCAGGGGTGCAAACTGGTGAGGTCCAAAAAGGTGACACTTTTTGTTGCATTGAAACATGCAAAAAAATCCCTGCTATGGGGAAATACAGGTTTTAACAAGCAACGCCTAATTTTCACCTAATTCTCTCATTCTGAAAATTAACCACATACTGCAGAGGGAAAACATTAGTTAACAGATAGTGGTTAGTTCGTTAGCTAGATAACGTTTCACACAGATTGCCAGGGTCCAGTAAGCAACTAACACGTTATAACAGCTAATACTATAGCGAATTGGACCGAGGTAAAGACAGTTTCAAGTTGGATATTCGCACTTTCAAACCTCAATAGCTTTCAAACCACTTGAGCCACAGATTCCAAATAAGTGTCATGATGTTGGAAAAATTGTGCACAACGTTGCACAGGTCTTATTTTCACGATTTTGACATTACTTGGCTTTCCAAAGCTAATAAACATGTGGAAATGTGAGCAGCATTTTGTATTCCAAGTTGAATTAGTTAGGGAGCGTAAAAAAGGACAAACGTTTTTACATTCAAATTTCAATAGCTCCTTGGTCATGTAACCTAATGACTTCAAACAAGGTTCAGAATGTCCACTGACTACCCTTCTACATTTCACACCCTTAAGTTTGTCCATTTTCATCTCACACGTTTTTACATCCATTTTTAAAAACGTACAATTTCAATAGCTCCTTGGTCATGTGACCTAGTGACTTCAAACAAGGTTCAGAATGTCCACTCAGTAGGCCTACATATTGCACTCTTTAGTTTGTCCATTTTCATCTCACATGGTTTTACATTAATTTTTCAAAATGTAGAATCCCAATAGCTCCTTGGTCATGTGACCTAATGTCCTATGTTGCACATTCTTGTTTGTGTACTGTAAAATCACGTGCTGTAACGTAAATTTTTCATAGTTTCAATTTGCAATAGCTCTTTGGTCATGTCAATTACCATCCGAAGAAGCATGCAGTGGATATACACCCATACTGCATAACCTCTAGTCATATATCTTCTATATTGTTGTACATTAATATTAGTTTGACAATTAGGGGGTTCAGTCCAGTGTTGTTTACCCTTTTCTTTAATATTTATCTACAATAATTGGTAGTTCTTTTCCGTTGTTTTATTTTTCCACAGTATTTAACAGCGGTACACAATAGGAGAGAGACAGATAATATCTACTTTCTTCGTTAATATCAACCATAAAGGAAAAGGGCAAAGTACGAGTCATGTTATTAATTGTCCAAAGCAGGGATGGAGAGTGAGCTGGTGAGGTAGGCTGGTCAATACCTATACTGAACATGTAACCACAGTAATGGTGGCCAGTAAATCAATGAATAAAAATGTAATATTGACAAATTAAACAGAAATTGTAGACCTTTAATCTTTTCCAACATGTCAACAGACACAACTTCAATTAAGTATGAAACATTTCAGTTAACTTTCTCTTTATCTCTGGTTGATGTACATTTCAGAGCCTCTTCAGTGTGGACGGGGTATAGCATACATTATCAACAACAAAGACTGGACTTCCAGTTTGTGTTCTTTACTCTGTTGAACTCTTTTGTCTTCATTCCTAGTTACAGCACATGGAACCACCGTTGGCATGCAAAACATTCAATCAAAACAAAACAAAGCATAACATGTTATAAATAATATCAATTATCAATGCAGTATGACGATTAGCCATCCACTGTGTATATCATAAATTGTCTTACACAGTCACTGTTGTCAAAAGATTATAAACATAAAGTTACTAACCCAGTCAGTCTTTGGGCCACATCCAGGTTCTTTATCAGTGGCACACATGAAGCAGTTGTTGACTTTGTTGAACTCTGAAATCATAGGTATGAACTGAACATATGGCTGTCCCACACAACTACATACATTTTTTTTTACATTTCCTTTGAATTAAATGTCATTACATACCAGACATTTTTAGTACATCCTCAGCCATTTCTTTTCACAGTTGCTCCATGTGTTTTTGAAGGTTCCATATCAATTTGGACTGGCCCGCCCGTTCCCCAGACCTGAATCCAATTGAGCACATCTGGGACATCATGTCTCGCTCCATCCACCAACGCCACGTTGCACCACAGACTGTCCAGGAGTTGGCGGATGCTTTAGTCCAGGTCTGGGAGGAGATCCCTCAGGAGACCATCCGCCACCTCATCAGGAGCATGCCCAGGCGTTGTAGGGAGGTCATACAGGCACTTGGAGGCCACACACACTACTGAGCCTCATTTAGACTTTTAAGGACATTACATCAAAGTTGGATCAGCCTGTAGTGTGGTTTTCCACTTTAATTTTGAGTGTGACTCCAAATCCAGACCTCCATGGGTTGATACATTTGATTTCCATTGATAATTTGTGTGATTTTGTTGTCAGCACATTCAACTATGTAAAGAAAGTATTTAATATGAATATTTCATTCATTCAGATCTAGGATGTGTTATTTTAGTGTTCCCTTTATTTTTTTGAGCAGTGTATTGATATATTTAAATACAAAGGATGATGTCTCTCTTCATACCTCTGGCACTTTAGTCAGACTGCCAGACTGCACCACAGAGCCAATCAGGAGAGAATACAGACAGGTCAACGGTGCCAATTGAAAGTCAAGGGGTGTGTCTGTGCCTTCTGGATTACTCTCTCTTTACAGAGAACCCCTGTGGTTCAAGTCTGCTCTGCACATGTCTGAAAGTGACAGAGCCAGCAGCCAAGAGAGTTTTTCACAGTATGTCATAAAAGAGTATTATACTCATGAATGTATGTAAAATGCTAATATGTATTTGATCCAGTACAATGGAATAACTAAGACCTGAATTTGAATGCAGAGCGTTCCGATTCCTCCTTCTCAAAAACACTTGGCCTGATGGTTCATGCAGATACTGGGGAAGCAATATAGAAATGTATTGATCCCTTAAATGATTTCACTATTAAATGACCCATATCACAACCCTCATACCTCTTCACAAAAATGTACCTAAGTCAATTTTGGAAAAAGGATTTTACCCACAAAAGACGTAGGAATATATTTTCCCAGTTAGAAATAGTAGACCATGCATCATAACTATTTTTATCAGAAAAACAAACCCTCAAATGCAATATTGCATTTTGTAAGTTGTCTGCAGGTGGCTTGTGAATGCACTCAAATATCAAGTCATTATCAGATTACGTAAACTGCGTTCTAATACTCAACATAGAAGGATTTGTATTAATGTACAGTATATGAAAGCGATGCTATGAAAAGGATTCCTTCAAGTTATCAAGCTCACTGTGACTTACAAATCACTGCCTATTACTGTGATTAAAATGAGCATATGAAATACTGTTTTTCATGAGGCCTACCTGTGCGCCTTCCTTTAGGCACCTCTGTTCGAACACCTCTCCTGTCCTTGCTGTATGTGGTATGTATCAATTTGCGGATCCTTTCAGTGTCCATGTGAAAGATAGTTATTGTGAGGATGGAACATTTGTTGATTTAAAAACAACAAAATGTAACACCCATGTAAAATGAAGGCCTCCAAAGCTTACAGATTTAAGTCTAATAGCATGAGATGAAAGTAGACAAACAGAGTGTGCAATATGAAGGTATAGTCAGTCAGTGGACATTCTGAACCTTGTTTGAAGTCACATGACCAAGGAGCTGTATAAATTCTAAATGTTTTAAATAATGTAAAACCATGTGAGATAAAAATGGACAAACTAAAGGGTGTGCAATGTGTGTCTATGCCATCGGGTCGAAAGTGTTAGGAGTAATGGTTAAAGTAGGGTGACCAGACATCCCCGTTTTTGGTGGCCTGTCCCCGGAAATGTCCCCGCTTATAACTGTGTGTTAAAAACAGACCGCAAAGTGAAATATTTTAACGGGCAGCAGAGCATCCCGGTTGACGTCGCAATCGCGTTGTGCTTGTTTTGGCCAACAGAGGGGGCTGCTCGCTATAGCAACTTCATTCACTCTTCTTCTTCTACTAACTACTTGCTAGCGATAGTTTTAGAAAAAACTGCAGTGGAAAACTCGGACAGAAGCTAGCAAGTGTCAGGTGAATCCACAACATCACCACAAACGTCCTTTCAAGCCAGGTAAGTTACAATCGTTTGAGATACTAGCTAGTGATGTTATGTCACAATTTATTATATAGATAGATAATCTGCTCTATAAGGTTTTAAATAGGTTATGCTAGCTAACGTTAGCTAGCTACTGTTATAGCTAGGTTAAAAAACGTTCACATGTAAACATGCAGTGGACGGGCTATTTTGAAAATATGATTGTATTAAATGAATGCACAATTCATTCTGGGAATATTTTTGTAGATTACAATTTCAATGGTTTGGCATTATAAGTAGTGTGAAAATATAGTTAGAAATGTTCATGGATAACATTAGCAGTGGAGCAGAAGGAGAAGAGGAAGACTGGATAGGAAGAAGAGTGAAGGAGACAGAGGAGGAAAGGTAAAGATATGATTTCAGAGCCTGCCAATTTATTATTCCTAACAATGTTTTTGAGATAAAATACAGAAATGAGGCAAGCAATGGAAATCTGTTAACCAAAGAAGTATCTAATAGTATGCTATTTATTAATACAGATTGGAGAGGAAGGAGAAGGAAACATTAAGGGAGTAAAAAGAGTGAAGCAAGGAGGGTGTAGAAGGGTGAGGTGGAAAGGTGAAGAAGGAAAGGAAGACGAGTGAAGAAAAGAGGAGAAAGATTGGAGGAGAAGAAAAAGTTGAGAGTAAGGAGAGTGAAGAACAGACAGAGGAGATACAATCACTCTTCCCAAGAAACGGAAATGCACTTTATGAAAAACATGAGAATTTCCATTTATACGCTCAGGTCAAGACGATAAAATGGTTCACTGCACCCTTTGTAATTCCTCTCTTTCAATTGGCAGCCGGATAAAAACGGCAGTGGTAGAACATCAACAGACGAAAAAGCATTAAGCCTCTCTGATTGGCTGTGTTGGTATGCCCTCTGTCACCACATTCTTCAAGAAGGTAGAGCCTTCCCAAGAAGAATATGGTTTAGCTGTGCATACCACACTATGTGACACAATCATAGTTACAGATCTATGGACTGCACAGCACAACTGACACGGAAACTTTATGAGCCAAAGTGTACATGTGCTAGGACAAAATGTGACGCCATAGTGAGTAACGTGTTAGCAACATGGGCAACTACTTTGGTAACACAGGACCTAGACCAGGTTGAATTTGTGTCCCTGTCCATTGATGTGTCCATTCATGGACATGTAAAGCTGCTGCCAATAGTAGTCATATGTAAGATATATGATGGCAGCACATCTGTGGAAACAAAACTGCTTGATTTTGTTGAAATGGAGAAACAGCAGAGAAAATTGCAGCTGAGGTCCTGGTGGTCATCAAAAAATGTAACCTGGAAAACATCCTCTGCTGACAACAAATACCAACTTTGGAGGACTGAATAGGCTGGGGAGGGTCAATGTCCATACCAAAGTTAAAAATGCTCTGCAGCGGGAGGTGATTGGCTTAGGTTGTCCTGCCCACATCATTCATAACACGGCCAGAACAGCTTTGGATATGATGTTGAGTACCTGCTCACAAACATATTTGGAATATGTTCATATTTTCACCGTCGGAGTAGAAAGACTAAAGGGCTTTTGTGAGTTTGTTGGACAGGAGTACCATAACATTTTAGGAAACCGCAATGTTCACTGGATGTCCATGCTCCCTGCTCTAGAAAGACTGCTGAAAATGTATGTGCCATTGAAATCCTTTATTTCTGAAGACAAATGCCCTGTGAACAATGTTCGAAGATCCACTGACTGAACTTTGGCTGGCCTTTGTCCATGGAAACTTGACCGTATTCAGTGACACGATAAAGATGCTTGGAGGCCAGGACCACTGTGCTGTGGAGTCCGCTGCAATTCTGAGAAACGTTGAGGCAAAATTGACTGATGTGACAACTTCATTCCAGTTTTGGTCAGAGGACTTCTGAGAGAGTTAGAGGAAAATGGTATCATGTCTAAAGAGAGCTTTCTCAAAACATCCCAATCATTCTTCACTACGGCTGTGAACTACTTGCAAGCATGGGGAAAGCACACAGATAATCTAAAAGATTTACATTGTCTCCTTTTACAAAGGCAACCTCTGTGTGAAGGCAGCAGGCACACTGCAGGAAAAATGCCCCAATGTGACCATCAATGAGGATACATTGTGTGACAAGGTTACTGGCCTGCAAGAGTTCCTAAAGGGGGGATCGCTTGAAGAATGGAAAACATCTGAGACACAGCTCAGTCAGAGATGGAGCACAGTGGTTACCCACTTCAAAGAGAATGACATCCCACACACTAACCTGGCTAGATTAGCGTCTGTTGTCATGTGCTTACCTGGAAGTAATGCACCAGTCGAGAGAGTGTTCTCCCAAATGAATGCTCTATGGACAGCAGCACGAAATAGATTCACTGTTCCTACCATCAAGGCCATGCTTATTGTGAAGACAAACTTCAACCTCCGTTGCCAGGAGTTCATGGAGAAGCTGGCCAAAGACAGAGCAATCCTGAAGAAAATACATTCTTCTGAGAAATATACAGATTAGGTCCCTATAAGTACAGTGGGGAGAATAAGTATTTGATACACTGCCGATTTTGCAGGTTTTCCTACTTACAAAGCATGTAGAGGTCTGTAATTTTTATCATAGGTACACTTCAACTGTGAGAGACGGAATCTAAAACAAAAATCCAGAAAATCACATTGTATGATTTTTAAGTAATTAATTTGCATTTTATTCCATGACATAAGTATTTGATCACCTACCAACCAGTAAGAATTCCGGCTCTCACAGACCTGTTAATTTTTCTTTGAGAAGCCATCCTGTTCTCCACTCATTACCTGTATTAACTGCACCTGTTTGAACTCGTTACCTGTATAAAAGACACTTGTCCACACACTCAATCAAACAGACTCCAACCTCTCCACAATGGCCAAGACCAGAGAGCTGTGTAAGGACATCAGGGTTAAATTGTAGACCTGCACAAGGCTGGGATGGGCTACAGGACAATAGGCAAGCAGCTTGGTGAGAAGGCAACAACTGTTGGCGCAATTATTAGAAAATGGAAGAAGTTCAAGATGACGGTCAATCACCCTCGGTCTGGGGCTCCATGCAAGATCTCACCTCGTGGGACATCAATGATCATGAGGAAGGTGAAGGATCAGCCCAGAACTACACGGCAGGACCTGGTCAATGACCTGAAGAGAGCTGGGACCACAGTCTCAAAGAAAACCATTAGTAACACACTACACAGTCATGGATTAAAATCCTGCAGCGCAAGCAAGGTCCCCCTGCTCAAGCCAGCACATGTCCAGGCCCGTCTGAAGTTTGCCAATTACCATCTGGATGATCCAGAGGAGGAATGGGAGAAGGTCATGTGGTCTGATGAGACAAAAATAGAGCAAAAATAAACTCCACTCACCGTGTTTGGAGGAAGGAGGAGGATGAGTACAACCCCAAGAACACCATCCCAACCGTGAAGCATAGAGGTGGAAACATCATTCTTTGGGGATGCTTTTCTGCAAAGGGGACAGGACGACTGCACCGTATTGAGGGGAGGATGGATGGGGCCATGTATCGTGAGATCTTGGCCAACAATTCCCTCTCTGTAACAGCATTGATGATGGGTCGTGGCTGGGTCTTCCAGCATGACAACGACCCGAAACACACAGCCAGGGCAACTAAGGAGTGGCTCCGTAAAAAGCATCTCAAGGTCCTGGAGTGGCCTAGCCAGTCTCCAGACCTGAACCTAATAGAAAATCTTTTGAGGGAGCTGAAAGTCTGTATTGCCCATCGACAGCCCCGAAACCTGAAGGATCTGGAGAAGGTCTGTATGGAGGAGTGGTCCAAAATCCCTGCTGCAGTGTGTGCAAACCTGATCAAGAACTACAGGAAACATATGATCTCTGGAATTGCAAACAAAGGTTTCTGTACCAAATATTAAGTTCTGCTTTTCTGATGTATCAAATACTTATGTCAATAAAATGCAAATGATTTACTTAAAAATCATACAATGATGGCTTCCGGGTTGGATGCGCTCTGTGTTAAGAAGCAGTGGTTGGGTTGTGTATCGGAGGACGCATGACTTTCAACCTTCGTCTCTCCCGAGCCCGTATGGGAGTTGTAGCGATGAGACAAGATAGTAGCTACTAAAAACAATTGGATACCACGAAATTGGGGAGAAAAAGGGGTAAAAAAAATAAAATAAATCATACAGTGAGATTTTCTGGATTTTTGTTTTAGATTCCGTCTCTCACAGTTGAAGTGTACCTATGATTTTAAAAAATGACCTCTACATGCTTTGTAAGTAGGAAACACTGCTGATTTTGCAGGTTATCAAATACTTGTTCTCCCCACTGTATATTATGTAGTTACCAATCTCATCAGCATCTTTTCTTTATTATGTTAAGTATTTCACATATACTATTGTCAGATTTTGTTCCAATTTTGCTCATGTTCTCTTCTGCTCTTATTCTACCTAGACGACCAGGACCACTGAATGGCTGTTCAGATTGGACAGTTCTGTCTTGTCTGTAGTGTTTCTGTAACAGTTGTTTTCTCTGTCTATCAGTCTGCCTGTTAGACTAAATACATGAAAACGGAATTGTCCCCTTTTTTTTTATTTCATAGATAATAACATGGGATATTTCTAATTATATATTGACCACCGAACTGGAAATGTCCCCGGTTTTCATTTCAGAAATCCGCTTCGTCACCTTCTCACCCTGGTCAGGCTTATCACCTAACGTTATCGTTCAGGGGGCACTGACAAGCTGCCTTTCAAGTGCGCGCGCTGGTGCTGTAACTAGTGATTGGCTGTCTCTACTTTCTTCCATTCTGTTATGTAAACGATTGGCGGAGCCTTGCATAGTCAGCATTGCTACAAACGCGGTTTACTCGTTCGCTTACAGACAGCTGTGATCCAACCCACCCCCCCCCAAACTTTTTTCATCGGATCTACACGAATCACGTAGGTCACCTATTTTGGATTCAAAACGGCGAATTACGCCAAAAGGTGACTAGTTTGCATCCCTGCAGGATTCCGTTTATTACAGTCAATGAGTTGAGGACAGTTTGAGTGTGTTTCTCCATCCTTGTAGTGGATCATCAGGAAAGCTATATATACACTCATTATACTGCACTTCACACAGGTCAGAGATCACCATCAGCCAGGCTCAGATCAATGGCCCCATACACACTCAGGTTGTACAACTGATGTTCATTGCATTTGGTGAACACCCGAGTCAGGTGATAGTTGAGTTGAATATTCCGGTAAAGAGAGATTTGTTCAAATTGTAGCCGAGTCAAGCCAGTTGTACAAGTTGGTACCTGGTAGAAATACACATTTATTTCTAAAATGAATCAAGTGATGCAGCCAGGTCACACCTGCGGAAAAATATGGTCCAAAGGCCCCAAACATGTTGCCATGGTAACGTGGGCAGGTGCGTGGTCTGGGT
This sequence comes from Oncorhynchus clarkii lewisi, assembly GCF_045791955.1. NCBI lineage: Eukaryota > Metazoa > Chordata > Actinopteri > Salmoniformes > Salmonidae > Oncorhynchus > Oncorhynchus clarkii. The sequence goes on along the minus strand of NC_092178.1, from coordinate 14,359,031 downwards.
GGTGTGTGCTGGGTTGGTCTTAGAACTCATAGGGACTGGGGGGAGAGCAGGGTGGGTCCTCCCACCATTGATATCATAGGGACTGGGGGAGGAGAGCAGGGTGGGTCCTCCCACCATTGATATCATAGGGACTGGGGGGGAGAGCAGGGTGGGTCCTCCCACCATTGATATCATAGGGACTGGGGAGGAGAGCAGGGTGGGTCCTCCCACCATTGATATCATAGGGACTGGGGGGGAGAGCAGGGTGGGTCCTCCCACCATTGATATCATAGGGACTGGGGGGGAGAGCAGGGTGGGTCCTCCCACCATTGATATCATAGGGACTGGGGAGGAGAGCAGGGTGGGTCCTCCCACCATTGATATCATAGGGACTGGGGGGGAGAGCAGGGTGGGTCCTCCCACCATTGATATCATAGGGACTGGGGGGGGAGAGCAGGGTGGGTCCTCCCACCATTGATATCATAGGGACTGGGGGGGAGAGCAGGGTGGGTCCTCCCACCATTGATATCATAGGGACTGGGGGAGGAGAGCAGGGTGGGTCCTCCCACCATTGATATCATAGGGACTGGGGGGGAGAGCAGGGTGGGTCCTCCCACCATTGATATCATAGGGACTGGGGGGGAGAGCAGGGTGGGTCCTCCCACCATTGATATCATAGGGACTGGGGGGGAGAGCAGGGTGGGTCCTCCCACCATTGATATCATAGGGACTGGGGGAGGAGAGCAGGGTGGGTCCTCCCACCATTGATATCATAGGGACTGGGGGGGAGAGCAGGGTGGGTCCTCCCACCATTGATATCATAGGGACTGGGGAGGAGAGCAGGGTGGGTCCTCCCACCATTGATATCATAGGGACTGGGGGGGAGAGCAGGGTGGGTCCTCCCACCATTGATATCATAGGGACTGGGGGGGAGAGCAGGGTGGGTCCTCCCACCATTGATATCATAGGGACTGGGGGGGGAGAGCAGGGTGGGTCCTCCCACCATTGATATCATAGGGACTGGGGGGGAGAGCAGGGTGGGTCCTCCCACCATTGATATACAATATCAAGTGACGCAGCAGTGGATAGTTGAAGAAGAGGTCTGTCTCCAGTACGCACTACCACCACTTCTCAAACAGTATCCTGTCCTGGGATAGGCCTAAACTGAGCAGGGTCTGGACCATGCTCTCTATCATAGGTGGAGGGCCACACAGGTAACACAGCATAGTGTTAGGGTCGACGTGGCGACGCAACTCCCCCTCTGATAGCCTCCCGCCTGTGGAAGATCAAATCAACATTTATTTAAAGAAATAGAAATAAAAAGACATGGAAAATGTACTTTCATGTAGTGCTGTCATTTTATGGACTAGCATCCATTTAAATTAATTGGGAATGTATTATTTTTTATTTATTTTTTATTTTTTTGAATTTTACCCCTTTTTCTCCCCAATTTTCGTAGTATCCAATTGTTGTAGTAGCTACTATCTTGTCTCATCGCTACAACTCCCGTACGGGCTCGGGAGAGACGAAGGTTGAAAGTCATGCGTCCTCCGATACACAAGCCGCTGCTTCTTTAACACAGCGCACATCCAACCCGGGAAGCCAGCCGCACCAATGCGCCGGAGGAAACACCGTGCATCTGGCCACCTTGGCTAGCGTACACTGCGCCCAGCCCGCCACAGGAGTCGCTGGTGCGCGATGAGACAAGGACACCCCTACCGACCAAGCCCTCCCTAACCCGGGCGACGCTAGGCCAATTGTGCGTCGCCCCACGGACCTCCCGGTCGCGGCCGGTTACGACAGAGCCTGGGCGCGAACCCAGGACTCTGATGGCACAGCTGGCGCTGCAGTACAGCGCCCTTAACCACTGCGCCACCCGGGAGGCGGGAATGTATTTTTTAACAGCCAAACGAAACATATCCAGTTAGTTTAATTTCCAACCTCTTGCAGATTGTCTCAGTAAACATTTGTGGTTGTGTTAAAGTCATTCTGTAGTACTTACGGTTCATGGACGGTTGGAGTTCCTGGTCGATGTCTGCCGCCTGTGCAGTGATGTGGATGTCACAGGAGAATTTCTCTGGGAATTCTTTACACACATCTATGATGGTTTTCTGAGAGCAGAGAAGAAGAGCAGGGACAAGGAGGAACAATTATTGGTCTCATTCCCACACACAAACCCTGATATAATACAACTAGATATATACAAACACTGAACAAGAATATAAACGCAACATGTAAAGTGTTGGTCCCATGAGCTGAAATACAAGATCCCAGAAATGTTCCATACGCACAAAAAAAAAGCTTATTTCTCTCAAATGTTGTGAACAAATTTGTCAGTGAGCATTTCTGCTTTGCCAAGATAATCCGGATGGATTATGACACCTGACAGGTGTGGCATATCAAGAAGCTGATTAACCAGAATGATTATTACACAGGTTCACCTTGTGCTGGGGACAATAAAAGGCCGCTCTAAAATGTGCAGTTTTGTCACAAGGCTACTGATGTCTCAAGATGAAGGAACATGCTATTGGTATGTTGACTGCAGAAATGTCCACCACAGCTGTTTCCAGGACATTTTATTTAAATGTCTCTACCATAAGCTGCCTCAAGTCTTTTTAGAGAATTAGGCAGTAGTCCAACTGGTCTCACAACCACAGACCACGTGTAACCACGCCAGCCCAGCACCGCCACATCCAGCTTCTTCACCTGCTGGATCATCTGAGACCAGCCACCCAGACAGCTGATGAAACTGTGGGTTTGTACAACCAAAGAATTTCTGCACAAACTGTCAGAAACCGTCTCAGAGAAGCTCATCTGCGGTGCTCATCGTCCTCACCAGGGTCTTGACCTGACTGCAGTTCGGTGTCGTGAACGACTTCAGTGGACAAATGCTCACCTTCAATGGCCACTGGCACGCTGGAGAAGTGTGCTCTTCAATAATGAATCCAGGTTTCAACTGTACCATGATGGTGGGGTTGTGGATTGGCAGGCATAAGCTACGGATAACGAACACAATTGAATTTTATTGATGGCAATTTGATTGCACAGAGATATTGTGATGAGATCATGAGGCCCATTGTTGTGCCATTCATCCGCCGCCATCACCTCATGTTTCAGCATGATAATGCATGGCCCCATGTCACAAAGATCTGTACACAATTCCTGGAAGCTGAAAATGTTCCAGTTTTCTATGGCCTACATATTCACCTGATATGTCACCCATTGAGCAAATTTGGGACTTGCAACTTCTCACAGCCATTGAAGAGGAGTGGGACAACATTCCACAGGTCACAATCAACAGCCTGATCAACTCTATGCGAAGGAGATGTCGCGCTGCATGAGGCTAATGGTGGTCACACTAGATACGGACGGGTTTTATGATCCACACCCATACTTTATTTTTTTTTATGTATCTGTGACGAACAGATGCATATCTGTATTCCCAGTCATGTGAAATCCATAGATTAGGGCCAAATGAATTTATTTAAATTGACTGATTTCCTTATATGAACTGTAGCTCAGTAACACTAACACGCACACTAGTGATGCGTGGGTCAACTGTTTTTTTCACCAGCCCACATTTGCTAATAACCCATCCGCAACCACCCGGCTATATGTGATAAAGTGGAAATCTGAGGCCCACACCCAACACTAACCCGCTAATATAGAAAATGCACAGTAGTCTACAGTCAGACAGCGGAATTATTTTTTGAGAGGCTGTTTGTTAGTCAACATGTCTATAATTAGACCCATGCAACTTCTCTTCTGTCATTACTTGTTGCTTTAGAAGACAAAGTTGTTTAAGTCAGAAGTTTACACACTTAGGTTAGAGTCATTAAAACTTGTTTTTCAACCACTCCACAAATTTCTTGTTAACAAACTATAGTTTTGGCAAGTCGATTAGGACATCTACTTTGTGATTATTTCACTGTATCACAATTCCAGTGGGTCAGAAGTTTGCATACACTAAGTTGACTGTGCCTTTAAACAGCTTGGAAAAATTCCAGAAAATTCTGTCATGCCTTTAGCAGCTTCTGATAGGCTAATTGACATAATTTGAGTCAAATGGAGGTGTACCTGTGGATGTATTTCAAGGCTACCTTCAAACTTCGTGCCTCTTTTGCTTGACATCATGGGAAAATCAAAAGAAACCAGCCAAGACCCCAGAAAAATAATTGTAGACCTCCACAAGTCTGGTTCATCCTTGGGAGAAATGTCCAAATGCCTGAAGGTACCACGTTCATCTGTACAAACAATAGTACGCAAGTATAAACACCATGGGACCACACAGCCGTCATACCGCTCAGGAAGGAGACGTGTTCTGTCTCCTAGAGATGAACATACTTTGGTGCGAAAAGTGCAAATTAATCCCAGAACAGCAGCAAAGGAACTTGTGAAGATGCTGGAGGAAACAGGTACAAAAGTATCTATATCCACAGTAAAATAAGTCCTATATCGACATAACCGGAAAGGCTGCTCAGTAAGGAAGAAGCCACTGCTCCAAATTCGCCATAAAAAAGCCAGACTACGGTTTGCAACTGCACATGGCGACAAAGATTGTACATTTGAGAAATGTCCTCTGGTCTGATGAAACAAAAATAGAACTGTTTGACCATAATCACCATCGTTATGTTTGGAGGAAAAAGGGGGAGGCTTGCAAGCCGAAGAACACCATCCCAACCGTGAAGAACGGGGGTGGCAGCATCATGTTGTGGGGGTGCTTTGCTGCAGGAGGCACTGGTGCACTTCACAAAATAATAAACAATTTGCATATATTGAAACAACATCTCAAGACATGTCAGGAAGTTAAAGCTTGGTCGAAAATAGCAATGACCCCAAGCATACTTCCAAAGTTGTGGCAAAATGGTTTAAGGACAACAAAGTCAATGTATTGGAGTGGCTATCACAAAGCCCTGACCTCAAGCCTATAGAACATTTGTGGGCAGAACTGAAAAAGCGTGTGCGAGCAAGGAGGCCTACAAACCTGACTCAGTTACACCAGCTCTGTCAGGAGGAATGGGCCAAAATTCGCCCAACTTATTATGGGAAGCTTGTGGAAGGCTACCTGAAACGTTTGACCCAAGTTAAACCATTTAAAGGCAATGCTACCAAATACTAATTGAGTGTATGTAAACTTCTGACCCACTGGGAATGTAATGGAATAAATAAAATATGAAATAAATCACTATTATTAACATTTCACATTCTTAAAATAATAACCGACCTAAGACAGGGACTTTTTACTAGGATTAAATGTCAGGAATTGTGGAAAAACTGAGTTTAAATGTATTTGGCTACGTTGTATGTAAACTTCCGACTTCAACTGTAAACCCTTGCTCACCAGAATGTCATAAATCGATAGAATGAATGCATCAAGGGTGGTCATCTTGATTATAGTCAAGTTCTGCAAAGATGGACCTAGTTAAACTGCAGCTAACCCAGAACAGAGCGAGACATTTTACTCTTCATTGTAATCAGTGGGGTGATATCGATACAATGCATGGCAGACTCTCTTGGCTAAGAGTTGAGGAAAGACTGACTGCATCACTTCAAGTTATAAGAAATTCCAAATTGTTTGCACAGTCAACTTACATACAGCACTGAGAAACATACACTTTCCCCCACCAGACATGCCACCAGAAGTCTTTTCACAGTCCTCAAGTCCAGAACAAATTCAAGGAAACGTACAGTATTATAGAGCCATGACTGCATGGAACTCCCTTCCATAGTGAAGAGCAAACCTGGTTTCAAAAAACAAATAAAGCAACACTTCACGGCACAACGCCTCTCCCCTACTTTCTATATGTGTGTGTGTGTGTGTGTGTGTGTAACTGATACACACACTACATGTTCATGTTTTTGAATGCATGTAAATTGTAAAGTCTTATCTGTAGTCTTTTTTGTTATGTGTCAGACACCAGTAAGACCAAATGTCACCATAATGGGGATCCTAATAAAATAAAAATACTCTCTGCTTCTCTCACAGCAAAGATGTTTAGGGACTGGGGAGAAAATGCAATAACGCAAAGAAAGCAACATTTTCAAACTGACATCAGTTTGACCGGTTTTAAGGAAATTAAAAGCTGTTAAAACGAGCCAAAAAATGTTTTGTTTGGCTTGGATGCATATTTTATGTGGTTGAATGACTAAAATCAGCTTTTATGATGCTTATAAAAGATAGGGACCGTCTGTAAATGTGGCAGTGCTAACCGTGTATTCATTCTCTATGCTGAAATAAATAAATCATATTTCCCCACTCCTGTTCCCGAGTCAAAATTTACATTTGGTGTGTAATTTTACTGCAACAAATGCTTCATTCTGCAGGCGTTAATGTTATATTAGGCAATGTGAGAGGTTATAGACCTACAGTCCAGATTTCAGTTAGGTTACTATTCCATTTAACCCATCTGAACAGCACAGTTCCCTTGACGTGCCATTTTGACAGATACTACTGCACTGTTGGAGCTATGAACACGTTTCTCTACACCCGCAATAACATCTGCTAAATATGTGACCAATAGAAATTGATTTGAAGTCCCTTAGGCTACACACTAACAGCAGATAATAAATTATAAAAGAAACCTCAATGTTGCCAATAGATGAGTCGACCCACCTACTCCCCCCTCCCTACCCACCCGCCCTGCCGATATAACCACAGGGATTGCGAGTTATGAGTCAACCCACGTACCCCCCTCCCCTCACTTTGAAGAGCAGCTCTTGTGCGTTCTTGGCGCTGTAGCAGAGGTGGGTGGAGCCTATTGTAGCCCCTCCCTACTTTTGCGGGATTCTGTCATAGCAGGTCAGCGGCGTGAAGCAGGATGGCTTCTGTAACACTGCTGTTACACACACTGCTGTTACACACACACACACACACACAGCTGTTACACACACACACGATGGGAGAGAGAGATCTTATAGCTGGTAGGGGGGGGGGGGGGGTATTTTGAAAACAACAGCAGCAAATTCCCTCTCCTTTTCCCATTATACACACACACACTCCTCTGCTTTATCTGTTGTCACAGTCCCCACACTCAAACCCAGTACAGACGGAAGAGTTAACAACAGGCTCATCAAACAATCCCAGGGCTGAGTACAGTCTCCAACCACTTTACTGTGGAATATCAGACAGCTTTATGTGGCGACAACCACAGTCACACACAGCTTACTGCTCAGAGAAGACACAGCTACTGGATGAGATCAGACTTACAATACAATCTAGAAAAACACACACACACCAGATGGAGAGACAGGCAGAAAGACTGACAGACACTGACAATGCTATTGATTTTGATGCAGAAACTAAAACTACATGTGAAAATGTTCATTTCAATGTACACACACTCACTCACTCACCTTGGTGTGTATCCAATGTGCGGGGGGGATGTTCTGTGTATTTGACAGCCAGCTCGATAACGCCCTCTCTCTGCAACAGACCTGGACTGGAACAAACTGAGAATCCTCCTACCTTCTCCATACCAGGTATAAAGAAGTCCACCCTGGACACACAGAGAGACAGACCGAGAGACAAAAAGAGAATCCTTATTTTTAAATAATGCAAAACATGTCCAACTGAGAACGTAATCTAACGGATTCAAACGCAACCTCAAAATGTACAGCATGTGTCCATGTCACTCACATATCTTTACATAACATACCACAGGAAGTGGTAACTTTCCACAAGTTTGGAGAAAAAGAGTGCACAGCCCTCCAAGGCAATAACAACTAGCAAGCATCTCTCCCTCTCTGACACGTAAACAGAGACACACACATATGTTTCTCCCACTCCTCCTACCCATCTGTCATATGGACTGGAGGAGGTGTAAGGTATGGTATTTACATCCGTTTTACATCCATTACTGAACACCGGCAGGGCAACTCACCAACCTCTTCTGTTTATACACAAACCGCCCACCAACAGTATGGACCACAGAGTTGAAGGGGATATTTATCAACTGAATGTACTTTTACATCATAAATTAAACATGTTTATGGATGTGTGCTTTGCTTTTAGCTACAATATTAATGCCGTTTTCCTTTGTAGCTCAGTGGGTAGAGCGTGCCACGTGTAACGCCAGGGTAGTGAGTTTGATTCCCGGGACTACCCATTGGTAATGAATGCACGCATGACGAAGTCGCTTTGGAAAAACAGAGTGCTAAATGGCACATGTTATGAAGCCTGTAAGTGGGTCTGAAACAATCTTGTAAGTTGGAAATCCCCCCTAACTGCTTCCTGCTGTCATCATATGCATTTGTTTATCAACTTATTTATTTACCTGTATTTTAACCAGGTGGGTTGATTGAAAACATTGTCTTTTAACACAATGACCTGGGGAACAGTGGCAGGGGAGAGCAACACTGTAAATAGCATTACACACATTCAATACAACACTTCCCTCTAGTGCCTGGTAAAGGTATTACAGCCATTATAAAATGTGGTTTGCGCAAGACCTTGATGGATTGCAGCAGGTAATTTATCTTACTGTGCGTGATGATTGACAGCAGCCTGTGCCAGATAATGAATTTGATAACCTCTATACCCCTGTATGGACCTTTTGTCCAAACTGTTGATGTGATATACTGGTTAATTTAACTGTGACAACACACTGCCTCTCCCCCTATAGCGTATCTACCCATACCTATAGCCTACGCACTTGTGCAGGTCTGAAAGGATTGGATAGGTGTAAACATCCTCTCCCCAAAGCCATTGGTGTAAATGCTGTATTCAGTCTCCTTTCAATGAGCTATGGATGTAGCCAAACAAATGACAGTACTGTACTACTCACCACTGTCCAGCTCTGAAAGTAAAGTCTGGATGGACAGCTAGCCGGAGGCGTTTCACTGTCTCAGACTCGTCCATGATGCCACATACCCGCGCCGGATATACATGCTGGACACACACACCAACACACAGTTTACAAATGAAATAACCTGTCAATCAATTATGAAGATTAACACAAGTAAACTGTGGCAATAGTTGAGAATCTGTACATTAGAAACCTTTAGCCTAGACAAACACAGATTAACAAAATGTCTTCGATATTGTCAGTCTCATCATAACACAGATCTAAAACTGTTTTCAGTTTTGGATTGCATAAGCCACAGGTTTGTTGCTGCAGTACAAACACAGCTGGATGGTCACTCACATCTTGTCTGTAGTTGCTGGCTGTCCTCTCTAGATGGTCCGTTTGTCTTCTGGATTACATTTTCCTGAAAAGACAACAGAAATGCCTACTTTATTTAAACATGTCTGTCTATCAGAAAATAATGTAGCCAAGCGAATCAGCACAACGGTCAGTTACGTGTATAACCTATATGGCCCTTAGAAAGACTGCAGTCTCACCTGTGTGCTGACGTCAAAACAAACAATAAATAGACTTGTACCCATTGTCAGATGGGTCCAGCAAACTTTAAGTAAATCATGATCATCTAAAAACAGGCGAGTAGCTCCGGGTGTATGGCAGCTTTGGTGTTGTTAAAGACGTGACAAGTGTAGTAGCCGCACAATCAGCCCCAAGCCCGCTCCTAACCCCCCCAACAGTGACAGAGGGGTGACGGGCCACCTGACAGCAACAATACTCCACATATTATATATGAAACCCAACTCACCTTGTGATCGAACACGGGAACAATACAGGCGACCGTATCAGACCGCCGGACGCCCCCGACAATGTGAAGCTTCGAGCCGCCATGGAAAGTATACAGAGGACGCTCATGTGCAATATAATGTAACTTTACCTTTTCTTTAGAGAGGCAACCTATTGAGGTAGAGAGTGGAGAAAGTTGGTGTTGGTGGCTAGCTAGCTGACGGTATAGTGATCTAAACCAGATTTAACAGATGACAGCAAGCATGTGAGTCATTTTGTCGATACTAGCTAGTTAGCTAAAGTTTACGTTTGGTGTAGCTAGGATGCTAACCAACTGTGCAACCACCGTTTCTAAAACAGAGAAATCCATAGCATGCTAACTCAGTCAGCCCAGTCACACAACAAGCCTTTCACTTAACATTTACAGCTATCGTAGCACTGACTGCATTCCCTACGGAATATAGCTAGTTTCTCTGAAAAGCAAGTCTTGCCAATGTATGACAATCTGTTTGATATGATCTTCTTGCAGGTTAGATAACCTTCCTGAAATGTGTGGAAGATTTGTTGACTCCGGAAGTGATTGACGGCATGCTCTTTCGTGTGTTCATATTTGCGCAGATACTGCGCATGCCACATGGATGTTCTATCAATAATCAGTTAGGCTTCAGCATTTGAGTCATGCAGATGTATAGTTTCTGCATAATTCTGCGGATTTATTTTTTGGATAGTGCAGCCTAATGTTTTATTTTTTAGTGTGTTGGATAGGATATCATTGTGGTGAGCTGGTCTTGAGTTCAGTCTAACGTTACCTAGCTAGTCTTTCTCTCAGAATTCAAAGGAAGGGGAACGTGTCGACGGAGATACTCAAGTTCACACGATGAATAACAAACCTGGGAAAGGGCAAAGCAACACAACCAAGAGGACTATACAGTCTAACACTAATGGGGTTACTTTCAACTCCATCCGAATAAAAAAAGAACCAGGAGACTTTGAACGGAAGGAAATTGGTGACCATTCCAAACGTCCTTTGCTGGAGAAGCAAAAGCACGTCAAGCAACATCAAACTACGTCCAACCAAGCGACCCGGTATAGCAAGATATCGAGGAGTCCTGTGGTGATACTAACAAAATTGTCCAACGTAAGATGAGTTAGTAGTCTTTCCCCAACATGGTTACCTGGAGGAAAATCTAGTCCGGGGGGGGGGGGGGGGGTCATGTAATTTCAAATTCTCAGTGTTTTAGAATTAGTTGCTTATTAGGCTATTTATCGACGTGCCTGATGCTGCCCCTCATCTCTGATTCTCAGCTGGTCCCTCAATATCAAGTGAGCCTATTGGCTATTTAGTGTGATGCACAGAGCAGAGTTATATTTCTAAGATAGCTACTGGGATGGTGTAAATACAACTAGGCTGCATTATACACTGCAATGGATATTCCAAGCCCTGGCCTGCTCTACTCTTGCTGATCTGCCTAACCAATGGCTGTGCTGTGTAGGCCTACGGTGGCAGTTCAGAAAGAGAGTCAAATGCTTCTTCCGCAAATACTTTTTGATTAGGCCTAGTCCAAAAGATAGTTAATCTTGCTCGCTGACTAGTCTATATCCTGTGTCCTGTTCAGTTTGAGAAGGAGAGTGCGAAGATGAGGAGGACCGGAGGTCAACTTTGATAGCTTGCGGCTACTATATTGTTTTTAATTAAATCAATTATGTTTCTTGCCCATGGTGTATTTATCAGTTACTGACCTCTCAATAAACCAGATTTGAGTAACTTACATTGTGCTGAAACTAAAGCTGCAGCCGCAGCACAATCAATCGAAAATGGACAGCTCATAAACAAATTATGTAAGGTGTTGGTTTCATGAGCTGAAATAAAAGATCCCAGAAATGTTCCATATGCACAAAAAGCTTATTGTGCACACATTTGTTTACATCCCTGTTCGTGAGCATTTCTCCTTTGCCAAGATAATCCATCCACCTGACTGGTGTGGCATATCAAGAAGCTGATTAAACAGAATGATCATTATGCTGGGGACAATAAAAAGCCACTCTAAAATGTGCAGTTTTTGTCACACAACACAATGCCACAATTGGCATGCTGACTACAAGACTGTCCACCAGAGCTGTTGCCAGAGAATTTAATGTTAATTTCTCTACCATAAGCCATCTCCAATGTCATTTTAGAGAATTTGGCATGTGGTAACCACACCAACCCAGGACCTACACATCTGGGTCCTTCACCTGTGGGATCGTCTGAGACCAGCCACCTTGACAGCTGATGAAACTGTGTGTTTGCACAACCAAAGAATTTCTGCACAAACGGTCAGAAACCATCTCGGAGAAGCTCATCTGCTGCTCGTCGTCCTCACCAGGGTCTTGACCTGACTGCAGTTTGAAGTCATAACCGACTTCAGTGGACAAATGCTAACCTTGGTTTGCTGATGTCAACGTTGTGAACAGAGTGCCCAGTGGTGGTGGGGTTATGGTATGGGCAGGCATAAGCTATGGACAACAAACATAATTGTATTTTATCGATGGTAATTTGAATACACGAGATACCGTGACGAGATCCTGAGGCCCATTGTCGTGCCATGCATACTCGCCAGACATGTCACCCATTGAGCGAGTTTAGGGTGCTCTGGATTGACGTGTACGACAGCATGTTCCAGTTCCCGCCAATATCCAGCAACTTCACATAGCCATTGAAGAGGAGTGGGATAACATTACACAGGTCACATCCATAGACCAGGGCCTAATTTATTTTAATTGACCGATTTCCTTCTATGAACTGTAACTCGGTAAAATCCTTGAAATTGTTGCACGTTGCGTTTTATATTTTTGTTCAGTGAAGGTTGTTGGTTTATGCTTACTGTGGTTTCTTCATCTTTCTAATCTATAAGGTGGTGCTTAAGACTCTTCTGAGAGAAACTAAAGTGCGTTTGGTGAAGGAGGAGACAGATGCCAGGAGGGATGAAGACAACAGTGAAGGTAGGACATGTACATACTCCAGTCTACACCCAATACTGCAGTGAAAATGGGTGATACATTTCTGAAGATTTTAATTTGATATCAGCAGGGATTATTTCTTTATTCTGGAATTAGGAAAATTACATTTCTCTTTTTTATGTGTTCCCTCTCCCACCCCATAGGGAGTTAACATTATTTACAATAAGGGTTAGATGAAGAAAATCAGACCTCTAATGAAAATGGATGGCCTCCCTTCAGCAAAATATATTTAACCTAAACCCTCCCTGAAGACTGTAAAAAAACAAGTGACCCTCCCCTATACCCAAATAAGAATTAAAACACAAAGCGGGTACCAGAAAAAATGCCTCGCATTTATCCTCACTTCTTGGACAGACTAGAGCCTTACATATGTAGTTTTATAAACTGTTATTCGACCTGTGTGCATTAGATGGCAATGTAAGAATTTTTATAGCACACAGGGCTGAGGGCCTGAAGGTTGTGGGTTCGTCGTGGACAAGAGTTGGGGTGGAAAGATCTCCTTTATTGTAAAATCATTGCATGAATCTGTCACTGTGTTTTCAAGTCAGAGAAAAAATAGCCTTTTTATAAACATTTCATGCAATTGTAAATATTAGCAGAATCGTTTTTTAATAACACAAATTACAGGATAATACAAATGGACGGAGAACGAGGCCTATGTGTTCATCTTATCATATTTCTCTAATGCCAAATCAGTGTGTCTTGTTTGCAACAAAACTGTCCCTGTTTGCAAATAATTAAATCTGAGACATCATTAGGAATTTGAGCATGGTACTTTCAAAAGTTAGGACTACCTTTCCACCCAATACAGAGAAGGCCTACCTTTCCACCCCAGACAGAGAAGGCCTACCTTTCCACCCAATACAGAGAAGGCCTACCTTTCCACCCCAGACAGAGAAGGCCTAACTTTCCACCCCAGACAGAGAAGGCCTACCTTTCCACCCCAGACAGAGAAGGCCTACCTTTCCACCCCAGACAGAGAAGGCCTACCTTTCCACCCCAGCAAAGTACATTTGTCTCATCTGCTATAGGAGGTTGTAGTTTAGCCTCTGAATGTCAAAGAAATGAAGCAATACATATCCCCCATATGCATTGGAGTCACATCTGTCCCGTGTGTTTTACAGCTTGTTTCACAAAGCATCTCGGACCAAAGCTCTGTTATACATCACTTTATTTAATCAGATCTGTTTTATTTTCTTAAATCTTAAGCTAACAATCTTCTCATAAAAGTTGTTCATAGTGCGTCGGACACATGCATTTTGCCATTTTCTTTCATACCTTATAAATTCAAGTCTTGGTTTTAAATGAACAGCCCTTCACTGACAGAGGTATGCTATTTAAAGAGTGGATATTGGGTGTAGGAATTGACCAATAAAATCTATGGATATAGCAGCCTATATAGCCTTTTAGTCTGTCAAACAGGTAGGCCTACCTCATTTCTTAAATAGGCTCCAACACAAAGCCCTATTGTTGTTAGTGAAGTCTAATTAAAATGAATTATGCCTACTCAAATTTTCATACTTTCTGCACCATGAGCCATTTTCGATTGTGCTGCGGCTGCTTCTTCAAGTTTCAGCACCACAATGTAAGTTACTCGAATATGGCTTATTGTGAGGTCAATAACTCTGATAAATACATCACGGGCAAGAAACCTAATGTTTTTAATAAAAATCTATTATAGTAGTAGCAAGCTATCAAAGTTGATCTTTGGTCCTCCTCATCTTCACAAGCTGAACAGAATACAGGCTATTCTGAGTTCAAGGCCTAATCACCTCTTTATCCCTCTCCCTCAGTCTCTTCTCCGCAGTTCTTTCCTTGTCCACACTGCACCATCTCCTTCACTGACTGTTACTTCCTGGAGAACCACATCAAGACCAAACACCAGAAGCAGTACCTGGCCATGTTGAAAAGCCACGTCTCAAAGAGTAAAACCGTGTACGCCCCCACACACAGCTGTCCCCAGTGCAGCTGCATGTTCCATACCCCACGACAGCTACACATCCACACCCGCCAGGCCCACCCCTCCGCCCTTCCCCAGAAACCTGCCCGTCCCCCCAGGGTTCCGGGGAAACTCCACCCCTGCCCGCAGTGTGCCCGTAGATTCCCGTACCTGGGAACCCTGCTGAAGCACTGCAAGAATTTGCACAAAATGGCTGTTTTTCGCACCGATGGTCACATCAGTTGTGCTGACTGTGGGAAGAGCTTTGAGAATTGCTGGGGACTAGGGCCACACCGGTGTCAAGAACCAGAGGGCACTAAACCTAAGGACACTAAGACTGTGGTCTGTCTGGAAGTCGGCTTCCATTGCTCAGAGTGTGGGAAGATCCTCAGTACTCCTACGAGCCTGGACACTCACATGCGCATCCACACTGGAGAGAAGCCATACGAATGTAAGGAGTGCGGCAAGCGCTTCTCAGAGAACAGCGGTTACCGTTATCACTCGTTAATACACTCGGGGCTCAAGCCGTTCAAATGCCAGGACTGTGGGAAGACTTTCAAACGGAAGTCGCTCCTCTGGACTCACATGTCGGTTCACACTGGTGAGCGGAAGTTCTCCTGCACCCAATGCGATAAGCGGTATGCAAGCAGGGCCCATCTGAAGCTTCACCTGCGAACACACTCGGGGGAGAGACCTTTCAAATGCACCGTTTGTGGTAAAGACTTTGCTGACAAAGCTTATCTGAAAACACACCTGAAGATCCACAGTAACGAGAAGAACTACCACTGTGGGGTTTGTGGGCGGGCGTTCTTGAGGCTGGGGTTGTTGAAGTTACACATGCGCTCACATACCGGGGAGAGGCCCTACCACTGCACAGTGTGCGACAAGAAGTTTTTTCGACTCTCACACCTGAAGAACCATCACCTGACTCACACGGGTGAGAAACCATACACCTGTACCGAGTGCAGTAAAAGCTTCACTCAGTCTGGGGATCTGTCCAAGCACAAGCTCCTACACACTGGGGAGAAGCCATTTGAATGCCCTGAATGCCCCAGCCGGTTTAACCGTTCTGGTTCTCTGTCCAGTCACATGAGGACCCACACTCACCGTGATATAAAGCCATACTCCTGCCAAGAATGTGGGAAGAGCTTTTATGAACAGAGTCACGTCAAAGTCCACATGAAGACCCACACAGGGGAGAGACCGTATCCCTGCCCCCACTGCCTTTTCAGCTTCACTCGGAAAGCACATCTCTCCAAACACCTGCCTAGATGTCGTAAATGATCATGGTTGGCATTTTTTATGACACCTTTTTTATTATGAAATTCATTGTATTCATAGGAATCACTTTTAGATGAATCCACCACAGTAAAACAATAACGTAATATAGTCATGGAATACATTGAAACATTATTATACTGAGCAAAAATATAAACGCAACATGTACAGTGTTGGTCCAATGTTTCATGGGCTGAAATAAAAGATCCCAGAAAAAGCTTATTGCTCACAAATTTGTTTACATCCATGTTAGTGAGCATTTTTTCCTTTGCCAGGATAATCCATCCACCTGACAGGTGTGGCATATCAATAAGCTGATTAAACAGCATGGTCATTACACAGGTGCACCTTGTGCTGGGGACAAAAGGCCCTAAAAAAATTGCCATTTTGTCACGAAACACAATGCTAGAGATGTTTCTAGTTTTACGGGAGCGTGCAATTGACTTGCTGACTGCAGGAATGTCGACCAGAGCTGTTGCCAGACAAATGCTATGTTAGTTTCTTTACCATAAGCCGCCTCAAGTTGTTTTAGAGAATTTGACAGTACATCCTACCAGCCTCTCAAACGTAGACCATGTGTATGGCATTGTGTGGGCAAGCGGTTTGCTGATGTCAATGTTGTGAACAAAATGCCCAGTGGTGGTGGGGTTACGGTATGGGCAGGCATAAGCTATGGACAACCAAGACAATTGCATTTTATCGATGGCAATTTGAATGCACAGAGATATTGAGATCCTGAGGCCCATTCTCGTGCCCTTCATCCGCCGCCATCACCTTGTGTTTCAGAATGATAATGTCGCAAGGACGTATACACAATTCCTGGAAGCTGTAAATGTCATAGTTCTTCCATGGCCTGCATACTCACCAGACATGTCACCCATTGAGCAAGTTTGGAAGGCTCTGAATCAACGTGTATGACAGCATGTTTCAGTTCCCACCAATATCCAGCAACTTCGCACAGCCAGTGAAGAGGAGTGGGACAACATTACACAGGCCACAATCAACAGCCTGATCAACTCTATGCGAAGGAGATGTGTCACGCTGCATGATGCAAATGGTGGTCACACTAGATACGGACGGGTTTTATGATCCACACCCATACTTTTATGTTTAAGGTATCTAGGACCAACAGATCTGTATTCGCAGTCATGTGAAGTACATAGATTAGAGCCTAATTGATTTATTTTAATTGACTGATTTCCTTTATATGAACTGTAGCTCAGTAAATCTTTTAAATTGTTGCATGTTGCGTTTATATTTTTGTTCAGTATAGTAGATCATAGTTACATTGTTTTGTTAATGAACACCCTTTTTAGTACTTTTTTTCATTTCATTTAAAATAATATTACTGTATGCTGAATCTCCTGGTAACAACTGATGGTGACAAAGCCTACGAAAGATAAATAAAAGTTATCAGTCAGCGAATTGATCAGTCTGCCATCTGAATGGTCTGAATTGTATGGCTCAAATCTTGATTGTGTACTCTAATACAAAATTATTCAGTCAGTTATCCTCAGAAAATGGCTATAACTGTTTCCATCTGAACTAGGGGAGGCATAGCAAATACAAAGTGCATTCGGAAAGTATTCAGACCCCTTGACTTTTTCCTCATTTTGTGACACTACAGCCTTATTCTAAAATTGATGAAATCATTTCCCCTCTGAATCTACACACACTGCCCCAATGACAAAACAAAAACATTTTATCATTTTTTTTGCAAAAAAAATATCAGATTTACATACTGTAAGTATTCAGACCCTTTACTCGGCACTTTGTTGAAGCATCTTTGACAGTGATCACAGCCTCAAGTCTTCTTGGGTATGACGCTACAAGCTTGGCACACCTGTATTTGGGGAGTTTCTTCTGTTCTTCTCTGCAGATCTTCTCAAGCTCTGTCAGGTTGGATGGGGAGCGTCGCTGCGCAGCTATTTTCAGGTCTCTCCAGAGATGTTCAATCCGGTTCACATCCAAGCTTTAGTTGGGACACTCAATGACATTCAGAGACTTGTCCCGAAGCCACTCCTGCGTTGTCTTGGCTGTGTGCTTAGGGTCGTTGTTCTGTTGGAAGGTGAACCTTTGCCCCAGTTCTGAGGTCCTGAGCACTTTGGAGCAGGTTTTCATCAAGGATCTCTTTGTACATTGCATTGCTCTGTTCATCTTTCCCTTGATCCTGACTAGTCTCCCAGTCCCTGCCGCTGAAAAATATCCCCACAGCATGATGCTGCCACCACCATGCTTCACCGTAGGAATGGTGCCAGGTTTCCTCCAGACGTGACGCTTGGCATTCAGGCCAAAGAGTTCAATCTTGGTTTCATCAGACCAAATAATCTTGTTTCTCATGGTCAGAGTCCTTAAGGTGCCTTTTGGCAAACTCCAGGTGGGCTGTCATGTGCCTTTTACTGAGGAGTGGCATCTGTCTGGCCACTTTACCATAAAGCCCTGATTGGTAGAGTGCTGCAGAAATCAAGTTGTAGAAATATCTCAAGGATGATCAATGGAAACAGGATGCACCTGAGCTCAATTTCAAGTCTCATAGCAAAGGGCCTGAATGCTTATGTAAATGTTTTTTATTTTTCATACATTTGCAAAAATGTATAAAAACCTGTTTTGCTTTGTCATTATGGGGTATTATATGTAGATTGCTGAGGGTAAAAATGTAATTACAGCCTTATTGTAAAATACATACATTGTAACCAAATATGAAAAAAAGGGGGAGGGGTCTGAATACTTCCGAATGCATTGTAGAGCCTGTATGTCCCCTTTCCTTTTGCCCTGTGAACCAGATGTGTGAAAAAAGGTCAGGCCCTCAGCACGACTCCTCTTTTAAGACGGCAGAACACACCGCAGCACACCATCTCACATAGGCATCATTACTATGACCTTTAGAACACAGAATGAGAGAGGCCAGGAATACTGGGAGAAATGGGATTCATCATTGGAAATTGACTGATTGAAAGATGATGTAATTGTAACTTGTGCATTGTACCTGCCTGTTTTGTGTTTGTTTTCAATAAAAACAAATAAAAGGATTAATCATTATGCCTACATTATAGGCTATTTGCCAACAAACTCTGGCAATTTCATAAAATAGAATATTCCTTTATGTGCAGCATTGTACAAAATCATAATTTATTTCATCTGTAATGTATGGGTAAATTATTTCCACACCATAGCACTTGCATTATATCCTTAACATCTAAATACAGGTATCGACAGAGGCACGATTCTGATGCCACATGGGTAGCGTTGGCCCATCTCTGGTGACCTTCCGTGTCCTCCTCCTCCTCCTTCACAGCTTCCAGACATCTCTGGGTCTGCAGGTGAACAATCTGGCCACTCAGCTGAAGAAAAATCTAAATAATTAATTGCGTTTGTATCATCATGTCAAGTAACCACACAAACACCTACAGTGCCTTCAGAAAGTATTCAGACCACAGGAGGTTGGTGGCACCTTAATTGGGGAGGACGGGCTCGTGGTAATGGCTGGAGTGGAATGGTAGCAAACACATGGCTTCCATGTTTTAGATACCATTCCATTAGCTCTGTTCCAGCCATTATGAGCTGTCCTCCCCTCAGCAGCCTCCACTGATTCACACCCCTTGACCTTTTCCAAAATGTATTGAGAGTTACAGCCTAAATTTTAAATGGATTACATGGAGATTGTGTGTCACTGGCTTACACACAATACCCCGTAATGTCAAAGTGGAATTATTTTTTGGGGAAATCTTTACAAATAAATGAAAAGCTGGAATGTCTTGAGTCCATAAGTATTCAACCCCTTTGTTGGGGGCGGCAGGTAGCCTAGTGGTTAGAGCGTTGTGTTTGATGCGTTTGATACCATTCCACTCCAGTAACCGAAAGGTTGCTGGATTGAATCCCCGAGCTGACAAGGTAAAAATCTGTCATTCTGCCCCTGAACAAGGCAGTTAACACTCTGTTCCTAGGCCGTCATTGTAAATAAGAATTTGTTCTTAACTGACTTGCCTGTTTAAATAAGAAATGACATAATACGTTTCATGGACTCACTGTGTGTGCAATAATAATGTTCACCATGATTGTTTTATGACTCCCTCTGTAGCCCACACATACAGTTATCTGTAAGAGCCCTCAGAGGAGCATTTCAAACACAGAGTCAACTACAAAGACCAGGGAGGTTTTCCAATGCCTCGCAAAGCAGGGCATATATTAGATAAAAGTAGATTTAAAAAAGAATAATAATAAACGACGACATTGAATATCTCTTTGAGCATAGTGTATCAGCTGCCGGAGATCAAGGAAACCGTCAGAGATTTCACCATGAAGCCAAAGCACTTTAAAATGGTTACAGGGTTTAATGGCTGTGATAGGAGAAAACTGAGGATGAATCAACAACATTGTAGTTACTCCACAATAATAACCTAATTGACGGAGTGAGAAGGAAGCCTGTACATAGTAAAAATATTCCAAAACATGCATCCTGTTTGCAATAAGGCACTGAGGTAAAACTGCAGAAAATGTTGGGCAAAGAAATGAACTTTATGTCCTGAATACAATACATGTTTGAGGCAAATACAACCGATCACTGATACAACCGATCACTGATACAACCGATCACTGATACAACCGATCACTGATACAACCGATCACTGATACAACCGATCACTGAGTACCACGACATATATTTTCAAACATGGTGCTGGCTGCATTAGGTTATGGGTATGCTGGTCATCGGCAAGGACGAGGGTGATTTTCAGGATAAAAAGAAAAGGAATAGATCTAAGCACAGGCAAAATCCTCGAGGAAAACCTTGAGTCTGCTTTCCATTAGTCACTGGCGATACATTCACCTTTCAGCAGGACAATAACCTAAAACACAAGGCCAAATATACACTGGAGTTGCTTACCAAGACGACATTGAATGTTCCTGAGTGAACTAGTTACAGTTGTGACTTAAATCAGCTTGAAAATGTATGGAGACCTGAAAATGTCTGTCTAGCAATAATCAACAACCAATTTGATAGAGCAAATAAAAAGAATAATGGTAAAATATTGAACAATCCAGGTGTGGAAAGACTCACAGCTGTAATTGCTGCCAAAGGTGATTTTAACATGTATTGACTCAGCGGTGTGAATACTTATTCTAATAACATGTTTTCACTTTGTAATTATGGAGTATTGTGTGTAGATGGGTAAGAAAAACAATGGAAGGAGTATAAATAACTTCTGAAGGCACTGTAAATAAGTAACATTTCATACAAATATAAATTATTTATTTTGTTGAAGTTTGCAGTTGTGGGCGTTGATGTCACTTCATGACCTTTGCCCTTTCACTGACCTTGATGACCCTCTACTGTGGTTTGCTGTGGGGCGGCTGATGGGCGGGACATGGTGTTAGTACCACCACCTCCCCCTGGGTGTCAAAACACAGCTGCCTTTTCTGGCACCCAAAGCACCTCGACCATGGAGTTCAGCTCACAGTGGTGGAGAGAGAACAGACAGAAGTAAAAAACTATAGTCTTTATCACTACATCAGCATCGTCATGACGTTTTGATTTAGGAATTTACCATCTGCTCTCACAGTCTCAAATATCATAATCATCCTAATCACCACCATTATCAGGATCATTACATCATTGTCATCATCACCACTCAACACCATCATAATCACCACCATTATCATCATCACCACCATTACCAGGATCATTATCATCAACATCATCATAATTATCATCATCACCACCATTACCAGGATCATTATCATCAACATCATAATTATCATCATCACCACCATTATCAGGATCATTATCATCAACGTCATCATGATTATCATTACCACTCATCATCATCCTCATCATCATGGTTACCTGGTACCCGTTGCTGTTGCAGAGTGCTATGGCCTCCATCCTCATCTGCACAATAGCCAGTGCCAACATTGTACAGCTTAAAAAATACAGACATAATATGTCACAGGATACATGTTCAACATACAAGAAAAAACACAGTATATTCATCAAATAAAAACACAGAAAAGTGGGTGGGTGGGTGAGTGGGTGTGTGTGAGAGAGAGAGAGACTCCTACCTCCCCTGAGAGTGAAGGTCTGCCCTGTGGCATATAGAGTTCTGGGTAGACGTCAGTCAGGAACCAGTGGAAGTTTCTGCAGCCCGGTCTCTTCTTCAGTCTGACTAGCTCTGTAATGTGAAGACACACACAAATTCATTTGAGATCAATGACTCTCTCTTTCACACTCTCGCTTTCTCTCATCCTCACAAACACACACAGACATGCGCACACACACACACAAACACACCTATGGATACAAACCACAGGAGGTTGGTGGCATCTTAATTGGGGAAGATGGGCTCTTGGTAATGGCTGGAGTGGAATGGTATCAAACACATGGCTTCCATGTTTTTGATGACAATCCACTTACTCCGTTCCAGCCATTATTATGAGCCGTCCTCCCCTCAGCAGCCTCCACTGATATAAACGCATGCATACACACACCACTTACCTGTCTGATGAAGTGATCTGTCTGTTAGTAGATCTTCCAGCCAGGTGTCAGCGATGCTGATGTTGTTCCTCTGGAGGATGTCCTGGTCAGGGAGGGGGTAGGACAGGTGATGGCTCCTCAAGTGAGCCACTCTGGAGCAGGGGACCACCTCCATGAAATCCCCCACACAACTACACCTGGACAGAGACACACAGACAGATAGACAGACTGGCAGACAGTTGACAAACATACAGTAGAGACAGACAGAGACAGTTGGCAGACACAGAGAGTTGGCAGAGACAGACAGACACAGTTGATAGATTTAGAGACAGACACAGAGACCGACAGTTGGCAGAGACAGACAGACACAGTTGATAGATTTAGAGACAGACACAGAGTTGACAGACAGAGAGTCTCCATTGAGTCCAATCAGACTCCATTACTTTTGCTACCATGTCAAAATGTCTGCATGCCTGTCAGACATCTCAACTTGGATGTCGGCCCTCCACATCAGGCACAACCTCGACAAATGAAGCTGCTCTTCTTCCCGGGGAATGCCTGCTCGCTCCATGAACTCTCCATCACAAGTTCTCCCATGTCACTCCACTGGCCTCCTGTCAAACCTTGCATTATCTTCCCGACCCTGGTGCTTGCCCACAGAGCAGCAAAGGGAACTGCCCCTCCCTACCTTCAGGCTCTGCTCCAACCCTACATCTGTTCTGCTTCCTCCGGTCTCTTGGCCCTCCCACCCATAGGGGAGGGCAGCTCCTGTTCAGCCCAATCAAAGCTTTTCTCTGTCCTGGCACCCCAATGGTGGAACAAGCTTCCCCCTAGTCAGGACAGCGGAGTCCCTGCCTATCTTTAGATAACGTCTGAAACCCTACCACTTTGAAGAGTATCTTAAATAACTCTCACGGCGCCCCCCAAAAAGCACCGACTTTGCTGATAAATAACTTGCTGAGGGGAAATGTATTTGATACGATTGTGATGTGTTGTTTTAAGATGAATGCACTAATTGTAGGCCGCGCTGGATAAGAGTGTTTGCTAAATGACTAAAATGTTTTTAAAAATATATATACAGTGCCTTGCGAAAGTATTCGCCCCCCTTGAACTTTGCGACCTTTTGCCACATTTCAGGCTTCAAACATAAAGTATTAGTATATAAAGTATGTATTTTTTTGTGAAGAATCAACAAGTGGGACACAATCATGAAGTGGAACGACATTTATTGGATATTTCAAACTTTTTTAACAAATCAAAAACTGAAAAATTGGGCGTGCAAAATTATTCAGCCCCTTTACTTTCAGTGCAGCAAACTCTCTCCAGAAGTTCAGTGAGGATCTCTGAATGATCCAATGTTGACCTAAATGACTAATGATGATAAATACAATCCACCTGTGTGTAATTAAGTCTCCGTATAAAAGCACCTGCACTGTGATAGTCTCAGAGGTCCGTTAAAAGCGCAGAGAGAGGCCTCCCGGGTGGCGCAGTGGTTAAGGGCGCTGTACTGCAGCGCCAGCTGTGCCATCAGAGTCCCTGGGTTCGCGCCCAGGCTCTGTCGAAACCGGCCGCGACCGGGAGGTCCGTGGGGCGACGCACAATTGGCCTAGCGCCGTCCGGGTTAGGGAGGGATTGGTCGGTAGGGATCTCCTTTTCTCATCGCGCACCAGCGACTCCTGTGGCGGGCCGGGCGCAGTGCGCGCTAGCCAAGGTTGCCAGGTGCACGGTGTAGCCACATTGGTGCGGCTGGCTTCCGGGTTGGATGCGCGCTGTGTTAAGAAGCAGTACGGCTGGTTGGGTTGTGTATCGGAGGACGCATGACATTCAGCCTTCGTCTCTCCCGAGCCCGTACGGGAGTTGTAGCAATGAGACAAGATAGTAGCTACTACAACAATTGGATACCACGAAATTGGGGAGAAAAAGGGGTAAAAAAAAAAAAAAAAAAAACGCAGAGAGCATCATGAAGAACAAGGAACACACCAGGCAGGTCCAAGATACTGTTGTGAAGAAGTTTAAAGCCGGATTTGGATACAAAAATATTTCCCAAGCTTTAAACATCCCAAGGAGCACTGTGCAAGCGATAATATTGAAATGGAAGGAGTACCACTGCAAATCTACCAAGACCTGGCCGTCCCTCTAAACTTTCAGCTCATACAAGGAGAAGACTGATCAGAGATGCAGCCAAGAGGCCCATGATCACTCTGGATGAACTGCAGAGATCTACAGCTGAGGTGGGAGACTCTGTCCATAGGACAACAATCTGGCCTTTATGGAAGAGTGGCAAGAAGAAAGCCATTTCTTAAAGATATCCATAAAAAGTGCCGTTTAAAGTTTGCCACAAGCCACCTGGGAGACACACCAAACATGTGGAAGAAGGTGCTCTGGTCAGATGAAACCAAAATTGAACTTTTTGGCAACAATGCAAAACGTTATGTTTGGCGTAAAAGCAACACAGCTCATCACCCTGAACACACCATCCCCACTGTCAAACATGGTGGTGGCAGCATCATGGTTTGGGCCTGCTTTTCTTCAGCAGGGACAGGGAAGATGGTTAATTGATGGGAAGATGGATGGAGCCAAATACAGGACCATTCTGGAAGAAAACCTGATGGAGTCTGCAAAAGACCTGAGACTGGGACGGAGATTTGTCTTCCAACAAGACAATGATCCAAAACATAAAGCAAAATCTACAATGGAATGGTTCAAAAATAAGCATATCCAGGTGTTAGAATGGCCAAGTCAAAGTCCAGACCTGAATCCAATCGAGAATCTGTGGAAATAACTGAAAACTGCTGTTCACAAATGCTCTCCATCCAACCTCACTGAGCAAGGAGGAATGGGAAAAAATGTCAGTCTCTCGATGTGCAAAACTGATAGAGACATACCCCAAGCGACTTACAGCTGTAATCGCAGCAAAAGGTGGCGCTACAAAGTATTAACTTAAGGGGGCTGAATAATTTTGCACGCCCAATTTTTCAGTTTTTGATTTGTTAAAAAAGTTTGAAATATCCAATAAATGTCGTTCCACTTCATGATTGTGTCCCACTTGTTGTTGATTCTTCACAAAAAAATACAGTTGTATGTCTTTATGTTTGAAGCCTGAAACGTGGCAAAAGGTCGCAAAGTTCAAGGGGGCCGAATACTTTCACAAGGCACTGTATAATATGTTTATCTGGGGGGACTTGTATCATAGCAACCAAAAATCAGTTCAGCCATTCTGCTGCTGATTTCTGACTAGCTGGATATAGTTATCTGCAAGTAACCATTTCATAACCAGAATCATTTCATAAAAGATAATGGAAGAGGAGCAGGGGGATGGAGACAGTAAGGAAATAAAGTGGCTGAAGAGCGAGATAGAGAGGGGGGAAAGAGAGAGATGTGGGAGAAAGAAAGAGGGAGCGGGAGAGAGAGTGAGGTGGGTGAAAGAAAGAGAGGGGGAGAAAGAGAGGGGGGAAAGAGGGGGAGAGAGAGAGAGGGAGGAGAAAGAGAGGGGGGGTAAGAGGGGGAGAGAGATAGAGGGAGGAGAAAGAGAGGGAGAGAGAGGTGGAGTAGTGCCAGGCAGCAGGATAAGGACTCTGTTTAATCAACTAGTCTTAATGGCTGCTACCCTGCTGGACACAGCTCAGCCCGGTTCGACACCAGCTAAGTACTGTAGGTCCGGAGGCAATTCAGGACTGGATATAATACACGGAGACATAAGGGAAAGAGATGTTTGTGTGCATGCGGTCCTGATGTGTGGATACCTGTCCTGTGCCACTCCAGTAGTGGCTCCAACCAGCCACTGCGGCATCCGCAGTGTGAGTCCATGAAGACCAGTGCCTCCCCCACAGCTCTGGCAGAGTGTGACGACCTGCCACGCCCAGACGCCGCGTCCTGCGGACCAGACACACCCCTTCCAGCCACGACACATACTCACTCTGCACAATCTTCAGGTGACCTTCAGATAGGAGAGGCAGAGTCAGGGCCAGGTGACCTAGAAGTAAGGGATGTAGGGTCAGGTGACCTAGAGATAAGGGATGTAGGGTCAGGTTCAGGTGACCTAGAGGTGAGGGATGTAGGGTCAGGTGACCTAGAGATAAGGGATATAGGGTCAGGTTCAGGTGACCTAGAGGTAAGGGATGTAGGGTCAGGTGACCTAGAGATAAGGGATGTAGAGTCAGGGTCAGGTGACCTAGAGGTAAGGGATGTAGGGTCAGGTGACCTAGAGATAAGGGATGTAGGGTCAGGTTCAGGTGACCTAGAGGTAAGGGATGTAGGGTCAGGTGACCTAGAGATAAGGGATATAGGGTCAGGTTCAGGTGACCTAGAGGTAAGGGATGTAGGGTCAGGTGACCTAGAGATAAGGGCTGTAGGGTCAGGTTCAGGTGACCTAGAGGTAAGGGATGTAGGGTCAGGTGACCTAGAGATAAGGGATGTAGGGTCAGGTGACCTAGAGATAAGGGATGTAGGGTCAGGTGACCTAGAGATAAGGGACGTAGGGTCAGGGTCAGGTGACCTAGAGATAAGGGATGTAGGTTCAGGTGACCTAGAGATAAGGGATGTAGGGTCAGGTTCAGGTGACCTAGAGTTAAGGGATGTAGGGTCAGGTGACCTAGAGATAAGGGATGAAGGTTCAGGTGACCTAGAGATAAGGGATGTAGGGTCAGGTTCAGGTGACCTAGAGTTAAGGGATGTAGGGTCAGGTTCAGGTGACCTAGAGTTAAGGGATGTAGGGTCAGGTTCAGGTGACCTAGAGTTAAGGGATGTAGGGTCAGTTGACCTAGAGATAAGGGATGTAGGGTCAGGTTCAGGTGACCTAGAGTTAAGGGATGTAGGGTCAGGGTCAGGTGACCTAGAGATAAGGGATGTAGGTTCAGGTGACCTAGAGTTAAGGGATGTAGGGTCAGGGTCAGGTGACCTAGAGATAAGGGATGTAGGGTCAGGTTCAGGTGACCTAGAGATAAGGGATGTAGGGTCAGGTGACCTAGAGTTAAGGGATGTAGGGTCAGGGTCAGGTGACCTAGAGATAAGGGATGTAGGGTCAGGTTCAGGTGACCTAGAGGTAAGGGATGTAGTTAAGGAGTTAGAGTTAAGAGATAAGGGATGTAGGGTCAGGTGACCTAGAGATAAGGGATGTAGGGTCAGGTGACCTAGAGTTAAGGGATGTAGGGTCAGGGTCAGGTGACCTAGAGATAAGGGATGTAGGTTCAGGTGACCTAGAGTTAAGGGATGTAGGGTCAGGTTCAGGTGACCTAGAGATAAGGGATGTAGGGTCAGGTGACCTAGAGATAAGGGATGTAGGGTCAGGGTCAGGTGACCTAGAGATAAGGGATGTAGGGTCAGGTTCAGGTGACCTAGAGGTAAGGGATGTAGTTAAGGAGTTAGAGTTAAGAGATAAGGGATGTAGGGTCAGGTGACCTAGAGATAAGGGATGTAGGGTCAGGTGACCTAGAGATAAGGGATGTAGGGTCAGGTTCAGGTGACCTAGAGATAAGGGATGTAGGGTCAGGTGACCTAGAGATAAGGGATGTAGGGTCAGGTTCAGGTGACCTAGAGATAAGGGATGTAGGGTCAGGTGACCTAGAGATAAGGGATGTAGGGTCAGGGTCAGGTGACCTAGAGATAAAGGATGTAGGATCAGGTTCAGGTGGCCTAGAGATAAGGGATGTAGGGTCAGGGTCAGGTGACCTAGAGATAAGGGATGTAGGGTCAGGTGACCTAGAGATAAGGGATGTAGGGTCAGGGTCAGGTGACCTAGAGATAAGGGATGAAGGGTCAGGTTCAGTTGACCTAGAGATAAGGGATGTAGGGTCAGGTTCAGGTGACCTGGAGATAAGGGACGTAGGGTCAGGTGACCTAGAGATAAGGGATGTAGGGTCAGGGTCAGACAAATGCCCAATTCCAAATGAACCCTTGGGATGGATGGGCACAGTTGTAACATGGGCATATCACCACTCAGGTTGACTACTTGGGGGCTAGGGGGCTATTCAGCTAACGAAAATAGTTTAAAAGGGTGAGAAGAGAGTGAACAAGTTTAGTTTGATATGCAGTAATGTTGTAGTGGTACTTTAGCCTATTGAGATACACTTCCTGTCTTGTGTTTGAGTACTGTGTCTTCTTCATGCACCATGCTGACTAAAAGTCGTCCACGAGAAGGACCTTGAGCAGGTGCTGCTTTGGCGCAGTGTTGGGCATGCTGTGCACAGTGCGCAGAAGCGCGGACCAAGCCTCATCATGGAAACAGATCCACTACGCTCTCGGGCGGCAGGGACTCACTGTAACGTTCCACGAGGCACCAGTCAAAGCATTCCCATTGATTGGCAGGAGAATAGAGAGGGGATGGGCAATTACGCATGAACCCATAGGCTTCCCATTAAACAATATACCATATTTCGTGGTAGGGATATCTTGAACATTTATCCTTGATCGAGTTATCTAGTTATTTTTGCAACTTGGGCTCCCGGTCTGAGGCACTGCATCTCAGTGCTAGAGGCGTCAATCCAGACACCCTTGTTCGAATCCAGACTGCATCACAACCGGCTGTGATTGGGAGTCCCATAGGGCAGCGCACAATTGGCCCAGCGTCGTCCGGGTTTGGCCGGTGTAGGCCGTCATTGTAAATAATAATTTGTTCTTAACGGACTTGCCTAGTTAAATAAAGGTTCAATGAAGAAAAAAAAGCAATTTTACCGTGGTCCACTCCTTCGGCATATGCAGGACACTTACGCAGGATGACGTGCCTCGGACAGTCTTCTGTGCAGTGACTGCCTTTCGCTTTCCACCACCTCATTAAAGCCGTACTTCTGCAAAGCAGACTTCTTCATGTCCTTCTCCAGCCCCTCCAGCTTCAGCCGCACCGGTCTCCCCATATCTTCGCGCGTCGGTAGCATCGATTCCTTCTTAGCGCTCAATATAACCACCCGGTAACTGCCCTTCCTCTGTGGAAGAGCTGGGTTCCTCACCTGGGTTGAGGGCATGTAGAGAAGCTGGCCTTCCTGCAGCAAGTTAAGCGACTGGAGACCGGTTTGGCCCGGTCCCAGGAGTTCACGATCACCGGAGAGACGCTGGACGGGACGGCGGGTCAAGCTGGGCGGTGTCTGGGTTTGATCCCGAAAGACCAGCAGTCAGACAGAGCATCATCTGTCGGCAGGGTCAGGGTCTGCTCCAAAGCCTCATAGGGAGAGAGAGGAGGCGGAAGGGTTCACATAGATAAATCAGGGCTGAATCGTATCCCCCACATCATTTACAGATGCTGTGCCTTTTGGCTACAATTTAATCATGAAGCTTCAGGCTTGCAACATATAGTCCGGAATTAAATGTCCCAAAGGTGTTACGCACAGATGTTGTTGATCTATACTTTTTTCATCCATGCATGGTAATTCCACCACGAGCCTACATTTTTCCCAAAACTTCAGTTCTACGCACTTCGCCTCAGCTTGGACAAGTGCATCCGAAGTGCCGCTGGTTTGCAGTTCTATGCCCCTTGTTCGTGATGCTCATTGCTGTGGGAATGAGAGAGGTGCGTAAAATATTCCCTTCCAGCTGCGCTCCCGTGGTCCTAACGCAAGATTTAACTCTTGCAAGAATAACGGATTTGAAGCGCACACCTGTTTAAACACTGTAGCTCTCTGTCACCATAATGACTTAATGGGAATAACAGTTTAGGAAAGACCAAGGTCAAATTCGTTTTATACTGGATATTCGATAGATGTTCGGTTTTCTCTCATCAATAGCTTTTGAACCAAGCATGCCATGACAATGAAGATGGTATATTCTGAATCAGGGTGGATGGAGAACAAGCCACTTCATTTTTTTGTATAACTTTTTTTTATAATAAGATTTTGCCTTTCAGTCTTTAATAGCTCTTACACAAGTGTTCCATGAATATGAACATTATGTTTTCGGAATCAGGTGAGGATGGACAACAAGGCACGGCTTTGACGAAAAGTATTATATATATATTTTTGCTTTCAATCTTCAATAGCTCTTACACAAAGTGTGCCAAGACTGTCGAAGTTATATATTCTGAAATGTTGAGGATAGACAAAAATCTAAGGCTTTAGTTTTTTACAAATTCCGATTTTTGTCCATCCTCCCCCAATCAGAACATATAATTGCCATCGTCATGGCACACTTTGTGTAAGAGCTTTTGAAGACTGAAAGCAAATATCAAATAAATAAAAATAATACAAAATAAAAACAGCAGATTTTTGTCCATTCTCTGCTGAGAATATATTATTTTTATGGTCATGGTACGCATTGTCTAAGAGCTATGGAAGACTGAAGGCAAAACAAATCAAATAAATACGACATTTCAAAAAAATCTAAGCCCGATTCAGAATATATCGTTTTCATAGTCATGGCACACTTTGTGTAAGAGCTATTGAAGATTGAAAGCAATTAAATAATAAATCAATTCCACAAAATAAAAGCAGTGGATTTTTTCTCCATCCTCCCCCCAGAATATATAGTTTTCATAGTAACGCCTGCTCCCGCTCTCCCTCTCTGGTGCCAGGCTGCCCTTCATTACGCGCAGCAACGCTCATTGGACTCACCTGGACTCCTTTGTTGATTGGCCCGTCTATAACTGTCTGCTCCCCCGTTTGTTCCCTGTATCTGCATTAATGTTGTTATGTGTTCTTGTCTAATCTCCGTCCTGTTCCCTTCCATGTCTGTTGATAATGAAATGTTCACTCCCTGTACCTGTGTCTCGCCTCGACCAGCTTCGATCCCTACAGAATGCAGACACCACTAAAAGAAGCATCAGGGAGTTTTGGTTGGCGACGTCGGGTCCGGAGGCCGTCGCCGAGGGAACTGGGGGTGCCTCAGCTAGCTCCTCGGGCTACCATGCCTTAGCTGGCTAGAAAGGTCGTATTGCCTCAGTGGGCTCTGCAGGTGCCCACACCACATCATGCTTCAGCCGGCCCATCAGGCTCCCACGCCTCAGCCAGTTCGTCGGGCTTCTATGCCCCCAGCCGGCTTGTCCAGTGCCCATGCCTCGGCCGGCCCGTCAGGCTCGCCCAGGTGGGACGCCGGGTGGCGCCCCTAGAGGGGAGGGGGGTACTGTCACACCAGCTCCCGCTCTCCCTCTCTGGCGCTCGAGGACGCCAGGCTGCCCTTCATTACGCACACCTGTTACTATCATTATGAGCAGCAGCGCTCATTGGACTCACCTGGACTCCTTTACTTTGTTGATTGCCCAATCTATAATGATCTGCTCCCCTGTTTGTTCCCTGTGTCTGGATGAATGTCGTTATGTGTTCTTATCCAGACGCTGCCCTGTTTGTTCCCTGTGTCTGGATGAATGTCGTTATGTGTTCTTATCCAGACGCTGCCCTGTTTGTTCCCTGTGTCTGGATGAATGTCGTTATGTGTTCTTCTCCAGACGCTGCCCTGTTTGTTCCCTGTGTCTGGATGAATGTCGTTATGTGTTCTTCTCCAGACGCTGCCCTGTTTGTTCTCTGTGTCTGGATGAATGTCGTTATGTGTTCTTCTCCAGACGCTGCCCTGTTTGTTCCCTGTGTCTGGATGAATGTCGTTATGTGTTCTTATCCAGACGCTGCCCTGTTTGTTCCCTGTGTCTGGATGAATGTCGTTATGTGTTCTTCTCCAGACGCTGCCCTGTTTGTTCCCTGTGTCTGGATGAATGTCGTTATGTGTTCTTATCCAGACGCTGCCCTGTTTGTTCCCTGTGTCTGGATGAATGTCGTTATGTGTTCTTATCCAGACGCTGCCCTGTTTGTTCCCTGTGTCTGGATGAATGTCGTTATGTGTTCTTCTCCAGACGCTGCCCTGTTTGTTCCCTGTGTCTGGATGAATGTCGTTATGTGTTCTTATCCAGACGCTGCCCTGTTTGTTCCCTGTGTCTGGATGAATGTCGTTATGTGTTCTTATCCAGACGCTGCCTGTCCTGTTCCTGATCCATGTCTGTTGATTATTGCATGTTCACTCCCTGTACCTGCTTCTCGTTTCTACCAGCGTCGATCCCTACACATAGTCATGGCACACTTTGTCTAAGAGCTATTGAAGATTGAAAGCAAAAAATGCAATAATAAACTAAAGCTGTGGATTTTTGTCCATCCTCCCCTGACTCAGAATAGTCAAGGCATGCTCGGTTCAAGAGCTTTTGATGAGAGAAAACCGAATTTCCACCATATATCCAATATAAAACTAATTTGACCTAATTTTAGGGAACCAATATCTATAGCCTTAGGCAGGCTACTATAAAAACAGAAAAGAAAATAGAGGCAAATAACTAAAATACATCAGGTCATCCAAATCCATTTGTCATGAGTAACCATTTGTCATTTAGCCATCATTAGGGCCTATATCTGTTGTCAAACTGAAAGAAGGGGCAATATAAACAGAGAACAGACCCGCTCATCAACATAATTTATTTGTGTGGCTCAGTTGGTAGTGCATTGCACTTGCAACACCAGGGTTGTGGGTTTGATTCCCATGGGGGACCAGTATGGGAGAAAAAAGTATGAAAATGTATGTACCCCCTACTATAAATCCAGAGCATCTGCTAAATTACTACAATATAATTTTTTTTGAAATGGTGTGTGAGCGTACTTCCCTCCTCGCAGTGACCTCAAGACAGCATCTCTCCCCGGTGCGTCACACATCAACGTTTTTCCCCGAGCCAGCTGGCCAACTGCTTCGTGGTCCCATGACTGTCTGTTTGTGTTGTGAGGCCAGCGGCCGCAGACACGATCTCTCCAGTTTTCACATTGATTATTTGCAGCCTCCACGGCTGTTTTCTTCCCCATTGTTGGAAGCAGGGCTCCACAGGGGCCCAAAATGTCCTTTCCTCCTTCCCCCCTTTTGGTCAACTTTTAGATTGAACATATTTTCGATGAGACCCATGCAGCCAACTTTAACGCTAGTGTGAAGGTGGCCACAGTATGCTGAAAGGACAACATGATAAATACATAGTCTACATAGTCCATATAGTCTTAAGTCTGTCTCTATCTTGTCGCTCTGTATGTTTCTCCTTATGTCTCAGTCTCATGATATATCACAGGGGTGGGCAACTCCAGTCCTCCAGGGTCTGGTTGGTGTCACACTTTGTCTCCATCCCTAGCAAACACAGCTGATTAATAAAATTGAATTCTAAACTAAAGATCATGATTAGGTGATTATTGGGGCAAAACCGTGACAGGCCCTCAAGGACTGGAATTGCCCACCCCTGATATATGTATGGTCTTCTCTCTGTGTTGGCATGCCTGTCTGTCAGTGTTGACAGAGTTTGTTCTGTCTTTATAGTTGATTGTCTCTATAATTACACAATTAGTCTCTCTGAGGCCCCTGGGTAATGGAGTCCACTGAGGGGTGATTCCATGCTCTCGTGTGTGAAGTCTCCCTAGATCTAGGATCAGCTTCCCCTCCACTAATCCTAACATTTAGTGTGGATAATGCAAAGTTTTTTTTACATTTATTTGATTTATTTTACCCCGTTTTCCCCCCAATTTTGTGGTATCCAATTGTTTTACTGACTGTTCGCTACAACTCCCGTACGGGCTCGGGAGAGACGAAGGTCTCCCAACCAAGCCGCACTGCTTCTTAACACAGCACGCATCCAACCCGGAAGCCAGCCGCACCAATGTGTCAGAGGAAACACCGTGCACCTGGCAACCTTGGTTAGCGCTTACTGCGCACGGCCCGCCACATGAGTCGCTGGTGCGCGATGAGACAAGGATATCCCTACCGGCCAACCCCTCCCTAACCCGGACGACGCTAGGCCAATTGTGCATCACCCCATGGACTTCCCGGTCGCGGCTGGTTACGACAGAGCCTAGGCGCGAACCCAGAGTCTCTGGTGGCACAGCTGGCGCTGCAGTACAGCGCCCTTAACCACTGCGCCACCCGGGAGGCCGGACCACCCTACTCCTGATTACAGAGGAGAAGGAGGGGGAGGGCACACCTGGAGAGAGAAGGAGGGGGAGAGAGAGAAGGAGGGGGAGGGCACACCTGGAGAGAGAAGGAGGGGGAGGGCACACCTGGAGAGAGAAGGAGGGGGAGAGAGAGAAGGAGGGGGAGGGCACACCTGGAGAGAGAAGGAGGGGGAGGGCACACCTGGAGAGAGAAGGAGGGGGAGGGCACACCTGGAGAGAGAAGGAGGGGGTTGGCACACCTGGAGAGAGAAGGAGGGGGAGAGAGAGAAGGAGGGGGAGGGCACACCTGGAGAGAGAAGGAGGGGGAGAGAGAGAAGGAGGGGGAGGGCACACCTGGAGAGAGAAGGAGGGGGAGAGAGAGAAGGAGGGGGAGGGCACACCTGGAGAGAGAAGGAGGGGGAGAGAGAGAAGGAGGGGGAGGGCACACCTGGAGAGAGAAGGAGGGGGAGGGCACACCTGGAGAAAGAAGGAGGGGGAGAGGTAAAGTGAAGAAGAGAGGATGAGATGGAATGAAAGGGAATGGAGAGCAGGGAAGAGAGAGCCGAGTCAGGGAGAAAGAAAGATTGACTAAGTGACAGAGGGGATGAGAGGTAAAAATACGATCTAGAAAATGAAAGAAAGGAATGTTAGAAAGAAGAAAGAGAGCATAAGTTACAGGGCATATTTCTCATCCCACACTTCCTCCTCAGGAATGTTCCTTCGTTCCTTCCTCATCTAGAAGCCAGTGGTGTAAGTAAGGAGGGGGGCAAGGGCTTGCTTGTAACCACCACCCTCCCACCCACCCCCCCTCTCCCCCTTGTTAGAGAGGTATGTTTGTTCTGAATAGCCTATTTCTATCTGACAGTTCCAAAGCGTTGGGTTGTATTCGGTCGTCACTAGTTAACACAACCCTAACCTTAAATTATGACCAAAAAGCACTTTTTTGTAGCCAAATTTGACTTTGTGTCTGTGGAGTCTGGTTTTGTGGCTGTGGAGTCTGGTTTTGTGGCTGTGTTTTGTATTGGAAGCCCTTGTATTCTGTCAACACTTCCTGGTTTTGTGTGAACTCAGATGACAGTTATCAGGTCTAGCCAGCAGAGGGGGGCATGAGTGTTCAGCCAGAGAGTAAATATTCTCGGTGTCATGTGCTTCAAGATCAGTAGCTCTGGATCATTATTTTTCCAGATTCCAGCAGAACCTTCAGCCATTGGGACCAGAGTGACAGCCAGTAAATCAAAGAGAAAATTCAGGTTAAGCAGGTAGAGACCTCCCTCCCAACCCCACAGGACCTTTCTCTATGTAAATACATTTCATTACATCACTTACTTGAAGCTTCGCTAAGATCCTTTCATTTCCAGCCAGAGCTGAGATAGGCCAAATCCCCAGACCTCAGACATCATCAGAAATATTGTAAATTGTGAACCAACCCCCGGTCACACAAAACCAATATACATTGGAGGTTGGTTCACTACAACCAATAGATGAGTTGAAAATGTCATTCGATTTTAAAAACCCAAGACAAACAAATATATTGTTTGTGTGTGTTGCAGCTTGGCGCCTGGAGAAGCGTTGGACAGCGAGGAGAGCGTCATGGTGTCTCAGACCCACTGAGATTATAAACAAGAGCAATGCAGAAATAGTCTCCACCTGTGAACGAGACAGTTATCACTCAAATTACAATGTACATTAATCACATCCCCAGAACAGAAGTGTAGTCTAGCTCTGCATTAAGCCCTGCACTAAGAACAGACATACACTACATGACAAAAAGTATGTGGACACCTTCTCGTCAAATTCTTCGTTACAAAATCATGGGCATTAATATGGAGTTGGTCCCCCCTTTGCTGCTATAACAGCATCCACTCTTCTGGGGAAGACTTTCCACTAGATGTTGGAACATTGCTGCAGGGACTTGCATCCATCAAGCCACAAGAGCATTAGTGAGGTTTGGCACTGATGTTAGGTGATTAGGCCTGGCTTGCAGTCGGCGTTCCAATTCATCCCAAAGGTGTTCGATGGGGTTGAGGTCAGGGCTCTGTGTAGGCCAGTCAAGTTCTTCCACACTGATCTCGACAAACCATATCTGTATGAACCTCGCTTTATGCACAGGGTATTGTCATGATGAAACAGGAAAGGGAATTCCCCAAACTGTTGCCACAAAGCTGGAAGCGCAGAATCGTCTGGAAGGGCATTGTATGCTGTAGCGTAAACATTTCCCGAAACTGGAACTAAGGGGCCTAGCCGAACCATGAAAAACAGCCCCGCACCATTATTCCTCCTCCACCAAACTTTACAATTAGCACTATGCATTGGGGCAGGTAGTGTTCAACTGGCATCCGCCAAACCAAGATTCATCTGTCAGATTGCCAGATGGTGAAGCGTTAATCATCACTGCAGAGAACGCATTTCCACTGCCCCAGAGTTCAATGGCGGTAAGCTTTACATCACTCCAGCCGACGCTTGGCATTTTGCATTTTGGTGATCTTAGGCTTATTTGCGGCTGCTCAGCCATGGAAACCCATTTGATGAAGCTCCCAACGAACAGTTCAGTCAAATTTCAATCAAATGTTATTTATATAGCCCTTCTTACATCAGCTGATATATGCTGTACAGAAACCCAGCCTAAATCCCCAAACAGCAAGCAATGCAGGTGTAGAAGCACGTTGGCTAGGAAAAACTCCCTAGAAAGGCCAAAACCTAGGAAGAAACCTAGAGAGGAACCAGGCTGTGAGGGGTGGCCAGTCCTCTTCTGGCTGTGCCGGGTGGAGATTATAACAGAACATGGTCAAGAAGTGCAAATGTTCATAAATGACCAGCATAGTCAAATAATAGTAATCACAGTGAACAGGTCAGGGTTCCATAGCCGCAGGCAGAACAGTTTAAACTGGAGCAGCAGCACGACCAGGTGGACTGGGGATAACAAGGAGTCATCATGCCAGGTAGTCCTGAGGCATGATCGTAGGGTTCAGGTCCTCCGAGAGAGAGAAAGAAAGAAAGAGAGAATTAGAAACAGCATTCTTAAATTCACACAGGACACTGGATAAGACAGGAGAAATACTCCAGCTATAACAAACTGACCTTAGCCCCCCGACACACAAACTACTGCAGCATAAATACTGGAGGCTGAGACAGGAGGGGTCAGGAGAGACTGTGGCCCCGTCCGATGATGCCTACCGGACAGGGCCAAACAGGCAGGATATAACCTCACCCACTTTGCCAAAGCACAGCCCTCACACCACTAGCGGGATATCGTCAACCACCAACTTACCATCCTGAGACAAGGCCGAGTATAGCCCACAAAGATCTCCACCACGGCACAACCCAAGGTGGGTGCCAACCCAGACAGGAAGATCACGGAAGACAGGAAGAACAGTTCTTGTGCTGACGTTGCTTCCAGAGGCAGTTTGGAACTTCATAGTGAGTGTTGCAAACGAGGACAGACGATTGTTTCGTGCTTCAGCACTCGGCGGTCCGGTTCTGAGAGCTTGTCTGGCCTACCACTTCGCGGCTGAGCCGTTGTTGCTCCTAGATGTTTCCACTTCACAATAACAGCACTTACAGTTGATGGCCAGCTCTAGCAGGGCAGAAATTTGACGAGCTGACTTGTTGGAAAGGTGGCATCCTATAACGGTGACACGTTGAAAGACACTGAGCTCTTCAATACGAGCCATTTTACTGCCAATGTTTGTCTATGGAAAGTTCATGACTGTGTGCTCGATTTTATACACATGTCAGCAACGGGTGTGTCTGAAATAGCAAAATCCACTAATTTGAAAGGGTGTCCAAATACTTTTGTTTATGTAGTATATCACACAACGACTAATGCCTCCTCTACATTTCTCTCTCAGATATTATTGCGTTTAACCTCTTGTTTCTAATCCACTTTTCCTTCTTCTTTGCTGCCTGAATCTCAGTGTTTTCATTCTTCCTTCATCTCCTCTTTTATCGCTTCCTGCCCCTGAGACTCTTTTACCTCACCCTCTGCTTCCTGTCCCAGAGACTATTTTACCTCACCCTCTGCTTCCTGTCCCTGAGACTCTTTTACCTCACCCTCTGCTTCCTGTCCCTGAGACTCTTTACCTCACCCTCTGCTTCCTGTCCCAGAGACTCTTTTACCTCACCCTCTGCTTCCTGTTCCTGAGACTCTTTTACCTCACCCTCTCTTCCTAACTCCCTTTACCTGCATTAAAGCCCTTGTTCCACTCTCAATAGTGGTCCTCAGTTCCTCCTTAGCCCAGGGGGAGATGGGTGGGAGGATGGGGGGGAAGGAGAGTTTGTTGCCATGCAACACAGGATGGAGGGAGGGGCCATGTCTATCTACCACCCAGGCCACGCCCCTTTAGTCCGATCACCCCTCAGCTACGGCCCCTGCCCCTTAACCACCAGACCTACCGGTCCGCCCCCGCCCCCACCCAGCTCTAACTTCCACTACGCTCTGTCAGACTCATCCCGCTCTGACTCTATGATGTTCGTGGTGGTGATCTCCTTCTCACGGTCAAACTCAGCTCCAGCCATCATCTTCCGGATGTCCCCCTT
The DNA here is from genome assembly GCF_045791955.1 of Oncorhynchus clarkii lewisi. Classification (NCBI taxonomy): domain Eukaryota; kingdom Metazoa; phylum Chordata; class Actinopteri; order Salmoniformes; family Salmonidae; genus Oncorhynchus; species Oncorhynchus clarkii. The sequence continues at coordinate 14,320,391 of NC_092178.1, read as the reverse complement.
GGATTCCATGAAGACCTTCCTAAGCTGGTCATCCGTCTGAGCTTCCCAAACCCCCTCTCTGATCTCATCCACCATCCTGTTCATGGGATGCTCCACACGTCTCTGTCTCTTTTTTACAGCACTGGCCCTCGTGGATCAGACCGTCTTTCCTAGTTCTCTCCCGAAGCTCCAGGCTTTTCTCCAGGCTCTCTGCTGTCCTCTTCACTTAATCCAACTGCGCTTAATGTTTACTCACTAAACCGTTTGGTAAACTTATAGGTTTTAAACTGGTTTGTCTACTATATATACTGTAGGTTTCAAACTGGTTTGTCTACTATATATGGATTTGAGAACTACATAAATAAAATGTGTGTTTGTAAATTATAAACATCTAAATGACATAATGACTACTGTAAATTATAAACATCTAATGACATGTACATATTAACCATACATAATGACTACTGTAAATTATAAACATCTAATGACATGTATGAAACATATTAACCATACATAATGACTACTGTAAATTATAAACATATAAATGACATGTATGATACATGATAACCATACATAATGACTACTGTAAATTATAAACATCTAATGACATGTATGATACATGATAACCATACATAATGACTACTGTAAATTATAAACATCTAATGACATGTATGATACATGATAACCATACATAATGACTACTGTAAATTATAAACATCTAATGACATGTATGATACATGATAACCATACATAATGACTACTGTAAATTATAAACATCTAATGACATGTATGATACATGATAACCATACATAATGACTACTGTAAATTATAAACATCTAATGACATGTATGATACATGATAACCATACATAATGACTACTGTAAATTATAAACATCTAACGACATAATGACTACTGTAAATTATAAACATCTAATGACATGTATGATACATGATAACCATACATAATGACTACTGGTTATTTCTGATGGATTCACATAGTGGTAACCACAATTGATCACCATATACAGTAGAAGGGGGTGTTTGAACACTTTCAACATGGAGCAGATAGACAGCAAGGGAGAGGAAGAAATCAAAGAGCTCATGGACAAGGGGCCCCTCAGAGAGGTGGGCATGGGCCCCGACAAAGAGGTGGACATGGGCCCCGTTAGAGGTTGACATAAGAGAGAGGGAGGCAGACAGCAGGGAACTGTTGTGTCTAATGAAGTCCGGACCATCATCGGTGACCATGTGGTTAACAGAGGCCTTACCATGGCAGAGGCTGATTAGTTAGGTTAGTTCAACCCAATCTAAAAAGATCAACTGTCAATTCGCCAAGAAAACCAGTAAGTCTTCAGGATATGGACTATGCTTTACCATTGCTTTTACAGTAAATTAACATCGTAATGCATGTCAATTCACAAAACATGTTACACTATTCTTACTGTATGATCTATTGACAGTATACTCTGTTCTACCCTCAGAAGACCCCATGGTGGTGGCCGTGTGCTGACCGACCAGCAGGAGTGGGCAGTGGACTGTCTGGACTCCACAGTTGGCTCATGACAGTCATCAATCTGCAAGTTAACTACAGAGAAATGAAAATAAGAGAGAGAATATAAATACTGCAGAAATTCAGTTAATTCAGTTAATTCAATGTACTGGTAGAGTAGTGAGTGAGTGAGAGCCATAGAGTGAATGTTCTCTCTGTCCTCCCCTCCCTCCACACGCACCTCCCAAATATTTCTATTAGGTGTAGAAATCATTTGCTGTCCTGATGTCATGTGACAAGGCAGACATGGGTCAGTCAGTGGTCCAAACTGGTGTCTCTTGTTAAGCTGTCTAATTGATAGGACATCTCCGATGGTCACATGTTCATTTGTGCTTATCAACCAGGCCATCAAAAAGCAGATAGTTGTCACGTACACTACCGGTCAAAAGTTTCAGAACACCGACTCATTCAAGGGTTTTTCTTTATTTTGACTATTTTCTACATTGTAGAATAATAGTGAAGACATCAAAACTATAAAATAACACATATGCAATCATGTAGTAACCTAAAAAGTGTTAAACAAATATATTTTATATTTGAGATTCTACAAATAGCCACCCTTCGGCTTGATAACAGCTTTGCACACTTTTGACATTCTCTCAACCAGCTTCCCCTTTAATGCTTTTCCAACAATTTTGAAGGTGTTCCCACATATGCTGAGCACTTGCTGGCTGCTTTTCCTTCACTCTGCAGTCCGACTCATCGCAAACCATCTCCCTGGAGGCCAGGTCATCTGATGCAGCACTCAATCACTCTCCTTCTTGGTAAAATAGCCATTACACAACCTGGAGGTGTGTTGGGTCATTGTCCTGTTGAAAAACAAATGATAGTCCCACTAAACCCAAACCAGATGGGATGGCATATCGCTGCAGAATGCTGTGGTAGCCATGCTGGTTATGTGTGCCTTGAATTCTAAATAAATCACAGTGTCACCAGCAAAGCACCCCCACACCATAACACCTCCTCCTCCATACTTTACGGTGAGAAATACACACACTGAGATCATCCATTCATCCATTCACCCACACCGTGTCTCACAAAGACATGTCAGCTGGAACCAAAAGTCTCCAATTTGGTCTCCAGACCAAATGACAAATTTCCACCGGTCTAATGTCCATTGCTCATGTTTATTGGCCCAAGCAAGTCTCTTCTTATTATTGGTGTCCTTCAGTAGTGGTTTCTTTGCAGCAATTTGACCATGAAGACCTGATTCACACAGTCTCCTCTGAACAGTTGATGTTGAGATGTATCTGTTACTTGAACTCTGTGAAACATTTATTTGGGCTGCATTTCTAAGGTACAGTTAACTCTAATGAACTTATCCTCTGCAGAAGAAGTAATTCTGGGTCTTCCATTCCTCATGAGATCCAGTTTCATCATGGTGCTTGATGGTTTTTGCGACTGCAATTGAAGAAACTTTCAAAGTTCTTGAAATGTTCTGCATTGACTGACCATGTCTTGAAGTAATGATGGACTGTTGTTTCTCTTTGCTTATTTGAGGTGTTCTTACCATAATATGGACTTGGTATTTTACCAAATAGGGCTATCTTCTGTATACCACCCCTACCTTGTCACAACACAACTGATTGGCTCAAACACATTAAGAAGGAAATTAGCTTTAAGGCACACCTGTTAATTGAAACACGTTATATTTTGTATTGTATTTTTGTATTTGGTTTAGTCCCAGTATGAAAATGTGCTGCAAGACAAGGTTGTAGACTATGACGAGTACATCGAGTCCCTGACGAGAGACCTGAGGGAGGCCATGGAGACGGTACAGGTGTCGACAACCAAACAACTGAAGAGGCATGCAGGCCTCTACAACAGGAAGATCAGAGGAGCTCCAGTGGAGGTCAGTGATCGGGTGCTGCTGGCGAATAAGGGTGAACGTGGAAAGAGGAAGCTGGCTGATCGTTGGGAAAACAACCTCTATACTGTTACGGAGAAGAATAGTGACATCCACATCTTCAAGATACATAACATGTCGACTAGCCAGGAGAAAAAGGTCCACCGTAACCTGATAATGGCTGTAAACTTCTAGCCTCTCCCTGACACTGCCTTAGAGACACCTAATACGGGAGACCGTGAGGTTCAGAGTGAGGAGATGGAGGACTCATTAATGAACGATATACCAGAAATGGACGTTGGTGAGAGGACTAGTGTGTGGGTATCAGAACAGACCTCGGAGGAAACACAGTCGGAGCCCTCTGAAAGAGACCCCAGATGTGCTGGAAGATGGGCCACTGGCGAGGGACCCTCAGAACTCACCACATTCTGAGGGTGCCACAAGCGTGTCAGCGCTAACCTTTGGAGAAGAAATGTCCGAACCCTCTGAAGAAGGAAGGCATTCTGAAGATGCCGCTGGTAGCACAAGCTCCAGCAACAGTCACAGAACCTTTGACCTTGACTATCCACCGACTGTGGACAGTGACCCACCAATGGTGGTTGTAGGCCTGTCAGGTCAGGGGCTGGTCAGGTTAGGAAACGCCCAGTGAGACTTATAGAGACTATGCAGACACAGAGGGGTTTTCATACAGAGTTCATTAGAATACCTGTGTGGGCATAGGATTAGAATCCAAGTTGGCCTGTAGATTTCCAGGTCTGTAGCCCTTTCTTTTTTGTTTACTTTCAAGAGACCCCATGGAGGTAATGGGTCAGAGGTCAAGTAGGCCAAGGTTTTTCTGTCTTGGTTGTAATGATCCTCGTTGGTGGAATTAGACCAAGATGCAGCGTTGGGTAGGTTAATCATATTCTTTAATGATAACCAGAAAAACAAGAACGCGCTAACCAACAAAACGTACAGCCTTGTAGTGCTCAACAGCAACAATACAAGGACAAGATCCCACAACATAGGTGGGGAAAAAAGGCTACCTAAGTATGATTCCCAATCAGAGACAACGATAGACAGCTGCCTCTGATTGGGAACCACACTCGGCCAAACACAAAGAAATACAACACATAGAATGCCCACCCAAATCACACCCTGACCAAACCAAATAGAGACATAAAAAGGCTCTCTAAGGTCAGGGCGTTGGTTCTTATTGTCACTGAGTGTACTGAACATGTAACAGGCATGTTTTCCTGTGGGGTCTTTGAATTCCCCTAATTCTCTTTAGAGAATAGTCTTTGCACTGGAATATTTGGTGACATATGCATTGCAAGGTATTGCATACCTCATTTTGTTTCTTTATAGTATGCAAGTGTAATTTAGCATGGGAGAATGTAACAGGGTTGGTTATGTTTCCAGTTGCCTCTAAAGAAAGGTGTATTTAGTGTTCAAGCATTCTTATTGGTTGGTTCAACTCTGATGACAATAAGGCGTGTTGTAATTGGCCTCGCTTGCAGATAGGGGAGATCCCGAACGCCAATTCTCCCCAGTATGAAAATGTGATGCAAGGGGTAGGTCACGTTCTGAATACTGTTTTCTATTTTACAATGTGTACATGTTTGCTGTACATTGCTGATTTATACATGTATGGGTATATGGTACCTGTTAGGGGATTGAGGGGCTTTCTGGGATGTGCTTTAGTAAATGATTGCTGTATATAAGTGTGTACGCTAGCATGCTGGTCACATAAGCCCACTGCTAACACAGTTGTTTTAATGCTACAGATTTTACCATCGACAGCCATCAACATCAAGCCCTGCACAACTACTGAATATAAGATCAGCATCAACTCACCATCAGTACGACCAAGAATATGTTTTTCGCGACGCGGATCCTGTGTTCTGCCTTACAAACAGGACAACGGAGTGGATCCTATGCAGCGACCCAAAAAAACGACTCCGAAAGAGAGGGAAACGAGGCGGTCTTCTGGTCAGACTCCGGAGACGGGCACAGCGCACACCACTCCCTAGCATTCTTCTTGCCAATGTCCAGTCTCTTGACAACAAGGTTGATGAAATCCGAGCAAGGGTAGCATTCCAGAGGGACATCAGAGACTGTAACGTTCTTTGCTTCACGGAAACGTGGCTTACTGGAGAGACGCTATCCGAAGCGGTGCAGCCAACAGGTTTCTCCACGCATCGCGCAGACAGGAAAAAACATCTTTCTGGTAAAAAGAGGGGCGGGGGCGTATGCCTTATGACTAACGTGACATGGTGCGATGAAAGAAACATACAGGAACTCAAATCCTTCTGTTCACCTGATTTAGAATTCCTCACAATCAAATGTAGACCGCATTATCTACCAAGAGAATTCTCTTCGATTATAATCACAGCCGTATATATCCCCCCCCAAGCAGACACATCGATGGCTCTGAACGAACTTTATTTAACTCTCTGCAAACTGGAAACAATTTATCCGGAGGCTGCATTCATTGTAGCTGGGGATTTTAACAAGGCTAATCTGAAAACAAGACTCCCCAAATTTTATCAGCATATCGATTGCGCAACCAGGGGAGGAAAGACCTTGGACCATTGTTACTCTAACTTCCGCGACGCATATAAGGCCCTGCCCCGCCCCCCTTTCGGAAAAGCTGACCACGACTCCATTTTGTTGATCCCTGCCTACAGACAGAAACTAAAACAAGAGGCTCCCACGCTGAGGTCTGTCCAACGCTGGTCCGACCAAGCTGACTCCACACTCCAAGACTGCTTCCATCACGTGGACTGGGAGATGTTTCGTATTGCGTCAGATAACAACATTGACGAATACGCTGATTCGGTGTGCGAGTTCATTAGAACGTGCGTTGAAGATGTCGTTCCCATAGCAACGATTAAAACATTCCCTAACCAGAAACCGTGGATTGATGGCAGCATTCGTGTGAAACTGAAAGCGCGAACCACTGCTTTTAATCAGGGCAAGGTGTCTGGTAACATGACCGAATACAAACAGTGCCGCTATTCCCTCCGCAAGGCTATCAAACAAGCTAAGCGCCAGTACAGAGACAAAGTAGAATCTCAATTCAACGGCTCAGACACAAGAGGCATGTGGCAGGGTCTACAGTCAATCACGGACTACAGGAAGAAACCCAGCCCAGTCACGGACCAGGATGTCTTGCTCCCAGGCAGACTAAATAACTTTTTTGCCCGCTTTGAGGACAATACAGTGCCACTGACACGGCCTGCAACGAAAACATGCGGTCTCTCCTTCACTGCAGCCGAGGTGAGTAAGACATTTAAACGTGTTAACCCTCGCAAGGCTGCAGGCCCAGATGGCATCCCCAGCCGCGCCCTCAGAGCATGCGCAGACCAGCTGGCCGGTGTGTTTACGGACATATTCAATCAATCCCTATACCAGTCTGCTGTTCCCACATGCTTCAAGAGGGCCACCATTGTTCCTGTTCCCAAGAAAGCTAAGGTAACTGAGCTAAATGACTACCGCCCCGTAGCACTCACATCCGTCATCATGAAGTGCTTTGAGAGACTAGTCAAGGACCATATCACCTCCACCCTACCTGACACCCTAGACCCACTCCAATTTGCTTACCGCCCAAATAGGTCTACAGACGATGCAATCTCAACCACACTGCACACTGCCCTAACCCATCTGGACAAGAGGAATACCTATGTGAGAATGCTGTTCATCGACTACAGCTCGGCATTCAACACCATAGTACCCTCCAAGCTCGTCATCAAGCTCGAGACCCTGGGTCTCGACCCCGCCCTGTGCAACTGGGTACTGGACTTCCTGACGGGCCGCCCCCAGGTGGTGAGGGTAGGCAACAACATCTCCTCCCCGCTGATCCTCAACACTGGGGCCCCACAAGGTTGCGTTCTGAGCCCTCTCCTGTACTCCCTGTTCACCCACGACTGCGTGGCCACGCACGCCTCCAACTCAATCATCAAGTTTGCGGACGACACAACAGTGGTAGGCTTGATTACCAACAACGATGAGACGGCCTACAGGGAGGAGGTGAGGGCCCTCGGAGTGTGGTGTCAGGAAAACAACCTCACACTCAACGTCAACAAAACTAAGGAGATGATTGTGGACTTCAGGAAACAGCAGAGGGAACACCCCCCTATCCACATCGATGGAACAGTAGTGGAGAGGGTAGCAAGTTTTAAGTTCCTCGGCATACACATCACAGACAAACTGAATTGGTCCACTCACACAGGCAGCATCGTGAAGAAGGCGCAGCAGCGCCTCTTCAACCTCAGGAGGCTGAAGAAATTCGGCTTGTCACCAAAAGCACTCACAAACTTCTACAGATGCACAATCGAGAGCATCCTGGCGGGCTGTATCACCGCCTGGTATGGCAACTGCACCGCCCTCAACCGTAAGGCTCTCCAGAGGGTAGTGAGGTCTGCACAACGCATCACCGGGGGCAAACTACCTGCCCTCCAGGACACCTACACCACCCGATGTCACAGGAAGGCCATAAAGATCATCAAGGACATCAACCACCCGAGCCACTGCCTGTTCACCCCGCTATCATCCAGAAGGCGAGGTCAGTACAGGTGCATCAAAGCTGGGACCGAGAGACTGAAAAACAGCTTCTATCTCAAGGCCATCAGACTGTTAAACAGCCACCACTAACACTGAGTGGCTGCTGCCAACACACTGACACTGACTCAACTCCAGCCACTTTAATAATGGGAATTGATGGGAAATGATGTAAATATATCACTAGCCACTTTAAACAATGCTACCTTATATAAATGTTACTTACCCTACATTATTCATCTCATATGCATACGTATATACTGTACTCTATATCATCGACGGTATCCTTATGTAATACATGTATCACTAGCCACTTTATACTATACTATGCCACTTTGTTTACATACTCATCTCATTTGTACATACTGTACCCGATACCATCTACTGTATCTTGCCTATGCTGCTCTGTACCATCACTCATTCATATATCCTTATGTACATATTCTTTTTCCCCTTACACTGTGTACAAGACAGTAGTTTTGGAATTGTTAGTTAGATTACTTGTTATTACTGCATTGTCGGAACTAGAAGCACAAGCATTTCGCTACACTCGCATTAACATCTGCTAACCATGTGTATGTGACAAATAAAATTTGATTTGATTTGATTTGGAACTAACGTGCTGTTTCCTATTTAACAACAGCAGATAATAAATAATGCTCAACTGGGACCACTGGCTGGGGTGATTTATTTGGACAAAACACAATGCAAGGAGAGTACGATCAACATATGTTACAAAAGCACACCTGTTAAATGAAATGCATTCCATATGACTTCCTCGCAAAGCTGGTTGAGAGAATGCCAAGTGTGTACAAAGCTGTTATCAAGTCAAAGGGTGGCTATTTAAAGAATCTCAAATATAAAATATATTTGGATTTGTTTAACACTTTTTTGGTTACTACATGATTCCATATGTGTTATTTCATAGTTTTGATGTCTTCACTATTATTCTACAATGTAGAAAATATAAAAAAATAAAGAAAAAACCTTGAATGAGTAGATGTTCTAAAACTTCTGCCTGGTAGTGTATACGCAGGTGCAGAAGGTGAGTTTAATAATGAAGAATGCAGATTAACAAAACATGAGAAGCATACAGAACATTAATGAAAACAAACCAATACTGCCTGATGACTGAGACTACTGAGGGCTAAATAAAGGGAAGGTAATCAAGGTGATGAGGAAGTCCAGGTGTGCATAATGAAGATTGCCGGTGGGTAGTAGACCAGCAATGTTGAGCACCGGAGTGGGCATAGGCGTGACAATAGTAAACAGACAGGAGTATGTTATTTTGGAGTGAGAAATTGTATCATTCATTTGAATTGTTTTCACAAATGGTGTTAAGTGTTTTAATTTAATTGACCAAAATATGAATTCTCAGAGCAATAATGTTTGTTTTTGTCATATAGGAACCCAGTGCCTGATTTGGATTGATTGAATATGACCCATTGAGTCTGACTAAGGGGAAATGCAGTATAGGCCAATTCGATAGTATAGAGGGTTAGTTTGTCAAAAACAACGTTATTAAATTATCATTAGGATTCATCAAACAGCACCACGTGATGGCAGGACCAAAATGATTGACTAGATCGACTAGAACAGGCATAGTAGCTTTCTTAACTTCACTGGGTTACCAAATCATCAGACCACCTGTCATTAATATTCCTCCCACGTGCCAGTTAGGCTATTCTCATGATAATCCAGTATTTTCTCGCTAAACAATACATAATTGTAGCTACTTTTATGACTAACAGAAAGAATCCCTACACCACTCAAAATGCCATAACAAATTGCAGCCGTTTTTTATGAAATAAAACACACTTTTGATAAGAATCGAAATAATCTATTTGTGAAGACCAATAGACTAGCCAACTGTAGACTACATGACAGATTTATCATTGCCTTGTTTTTGCACTCGCTGGAGCTGTTCTCGTGACAGCAGACTGATGGCCGGTCACGATGATCGTCACAGGTTGGGCTGAGTTAACGAGACGGCTCTCGCGTCATAAGATAACCGCACACTTTCCGGTTTGCATAGGGCAGTATAGACCTATACCGCTGCGTTGACATGAATTTGGGAGAATGTCCCAAGACCTATGCTGTAAAATTCGTCAGATATACGTTGAATAAAGTCATTTATTTGAATATGCAATTTTTGCGTAAAGGCAGCATTTCAACAGGAATGCAGGAATTTCAGGAATTTCACATTCCTGTTGAAATGCTGCCTTTAAGGAAAAGGCTATAGGCCTACACAAATATGTATTTATTAGCCTATCGAAAAATGTTTTCTTTTGATGTTTTACCTAAATTGTTATAGATTTTTGTTTAAAAATGTTTAGGATTGAACAACACAAAACACATTCGAAACTATTATCTCCATCAATAAAAAACTCGGTACTAAGGCAATATTAAAATTAATAGGCTCTGTTTGATCAAGATGTACAGGAACTGTCATGATTCAAAATAGGCTTTAAGTAGAATATGCGAATATTTTGATAAAATAATATTCGGTATTTTAATTATTACAATAACTCGTGAAATAGCTTAGGTCTCTATTTCATTGAATTTCGATGCTTCATATAAATCCAGACCTGGCTATAGGCCTTTTAGCCAGACAAATCCGAATTTGTTGACGTCCGGAGTCTTCTGAAAACTACAACCAAATTGGACTAGGATTTGACTCCATGCGTATAGCTTCTACCCTTTCAGACCTCCAAGTATTCTTCCACTTCTTGGATACTGGTAAATTATTATTTATGTTGTTGTTTAGGTGACGAGAGAACATGAGACATTTTGTAGGTGTTTTAAATGTAAGAGACAGGACAGAGCAGAGGGGATGGGGACTGAGACGGTCCACATGAGGCTCGCGACCTAATGAAGGATGAGATGCGTCTTGTTATCAACATCACATGTTTGCGCGTGCATGCAGCCCTGTATTAAATTATGGAACTCGGGGCACGCGGGGGAAGAAAGGGAGAATACATGTGTGTGCGTGAAGGAGCAGTTCTGTTTTTGGTGTGGTCTGCGTGAGGTGCAGCTTTTTATTAAAGTCGAAATGGGAGCTTTACATTATGTGTGTGTTCTGGCTTGCACTGTTTTCGTTTCTCAAGCAAATGGACTCAAAAGTAAGTACATTTTTGTTAGCTTTTGGGGTTTTAGCTGTGCCCATCAATCAGGTTTGCGGTATAGGATGTTTGGATGCAGATGACGTATCCGGTTTTGGCACATGATTAACTGAAATGATATAGGGATACTTGTTACATTGTTAATTGATCATTGCTATGCGGTTTGTTTTCTATTTGTCATTTTCAGCCTATAAAGGTTTATTACTGCACTCTGTCAAGTCTTTCAAATAACTGTAGGTCGAAATAATTTACATTTATATGCCTTTTTTTTCAGTTTACCCTGTGGTTTTCTAAATACTATTTACAAGGAAAACGCAACGCTTCTTTAATTGTTTTCTTCTGACCTTGCTCATCTCATAAGAATTTCAGAGAAGCGCGAGCTGTTATTGCGTTGCCAACGTCCGCGCGCTTGTCCTGTCAGTCACAGTCCCATGAGCCCAATTACACCATTTGCGCGCATGCACTTTGAGATCTGTCCTGTGCATTTTCCAAAGGTTACTTTTATTCAGTATACAACACGACTTTAAACAAAATATTTTCCACTGGTCAGTCCATATCCAGAAAATTACAGTTTATTATGGTTAAGGAAATATACATTTTTAAACGAATTAACACGATAAACTTACATTAGGGCTCTCACATTAGATAGATTTTCCAAAGTTTTTAAAAGCGCAATTTTAACCATAAATCTATAGGCCTAAGTCTCAAAACAAAATTGTACTCTCTCTCCCTTCCTCTTTCTTTCAGCTTACCGGGACATGTTCCCTCACAAGCATTCATTGTCGATGAAGTTCCCGCCGATCCCTGGTTGGAGCCCAGACAGCAACCCGTGGGATGACTATATCTACCCGCCCTTTGGTCCCAAGGAACTAACGCGGAGAAAAGGTGAGCACCTTGTCAAATTATGCAAATAAAGTTTATAACGTTCCCACTTTAAAACATTACAACATTTATGAACTAATTTCACCTCCGGATCCAGGTAAGCCCGTCAAAGTGCGCCTGACCAGCGACAGTCCAGCAATCAAAGGTTCTATGGTGTCATTCACTGCCAAGCTGGAGTACCCGCCATGTCAGAAGGAGGACACCAACGGGGAGCTGGTGTGGGATGAGCACTGTCCAGATGGTATGGAGCTGGAGGCCTCAAGTCCTTCCCATGATTGCAAACGTGACTGTCACTGAGATTAAGTTGCAGCAATGAGAAGAAACAGAAAGATGTCATTTTTAACAGAAAAATGACCTAAATTCTTTAGTAAAAGGACAGGTCTGCTGATAATAAGGTGCTGCTGATAATACTGCCGTAGTCCTCCAGGCAGAGGACATGTCCCACTGGGCACACTTGTTGAATCAACGTTGTTTCCAGATAATATAAAGGAAATTACGTTGAACCAAGGTAGAATAGACGTTGAATTTAGAATAGACGTTCTCATATGAGATAGTTTCAGCTACATGCGAATTGATGGAAAGTTGGAAGATATACAGTGCACTGTTCGGATCGTGCAATTATTTTGGATGAATGTGCAAAGGTAACCTACTTTATGAAGTGATTTGTTTGAAAATCAGATGAAAGCTGGTTGTGTTCATAGCACATTAAAAGGTGATACATTTTTACAGTTAAATTAAATGTCATAATGACAAAACCCATTTTCAAAATGTGTGCCTCAGAGTGTCCTCAGTCTGGCCTCTGCCTGGGCCCTCCACATTGTATTGTATTGTATTTATTAAGGATCTCCATTAGCTGCTGCCAAGGCAGCAGATACTCTTCCTGGGGTCCAGCAACATTAAGGCAGTTATATATAATAAAAATATGACATTACATTTTATAAAACCTTTCACAACACATCAAGTGTGTTCTCTCAGGCCACTACTCTACTACCACATATCTACAATACAAAATCCACGTCTACCTATGTGTAGAGTGCGTGAGTTATCATGTGTACAGTTGAAGTCGGAAGTTTACATACACCTTAGCCAAATACATTTAAACTCTGTTTTTCACAATTCCTGACATTTAATCAGAGTAAAAATTCTGTCTTAGGTCAGTTAGGATCACCACTTTATTTTAAGAATGTGAAATGTCAGAATAATAGTTGAGAGAATTATTTATTTCAGCTTTTATTTCTTTCATCACATTCCCAGTGGGTCAGAAGTTTACATACACTCAATTAGTATTTGGTAGCATTGCCTTTAAATTGTTTAACTTGGGTCAAATGTTTCGGGTCGCCTTCTGCAAGCTTCCCACAATAAGTTGTGTGAATTTTGGCCCATTCCTCCTGACAGAGCTGGTGTAACTGAGTCAGGTTTGTAGGCCTCCTAGCTCGCACATGTTTTTTCAGTTCTGCCCACAAATTTTCTATAGGATTGAGGTCAGGGCTTTGTGATGGCCACTCCAATACCTTGACTTTGTTGTCCTTAAGCCACTTTGACACAACTTTGGAAGTATACTTGGGGTCACTGCCCATTTTGAAGACCCATTTGCGACCAAGCTTTAACTTCCTGACTGATGTCTTGAGATGTTGCTTCAATATATCCACATAATTTTCCTCCCTCATGAAGCCATCTATTTTCTGAACGCACCAGTCCCTCCTACAGCAAAGCACCCCCACAACATGATGCTGCTCCCCCCTGTGCTTCACGGTTGGGATGATGTTCTTCAACTAGCAAGCCTCCCCCTTTTTCCTCCAAATATAATGATGGTCGTTATGGCCAAATGGTTCTATTTTTGTTTCATCAGACCAGAGGACATTTCTTCAAAAAGTACGATCTTTGTCCCCATGTGCAGTTGCAAACCGTAGTCTGGCTTTTTTATGGCGGTTTTGGAGCAGTGGCTTCTTCCTTGCTGAGCAGCCTTTCAGGTTATGTCGATACAGGACTCGCTTTACTGTGGATATCAATACTTTTGTACCTGTTTTCTCCAGCAACTTCACAGGGTCCTTTGATGTTGTTCTGGGATTGTTTTGCACTTTTCACACCAAAGTACGTTCATCTCTAGTAGACAGAACGCGTCTCCTTACTGAGCGGTATGACGGCTGCGTGGTCCCATGGTGTTTATACTTGCGTACTATTGTTTGTACAGATGAACGTGGTACCTTCAAGCGTTTGAAATTGCACCCAAGGATGAACCAGACTTGTGGAGGTCTACGCTTGGCTGATTTCTTTTGATTTTCTCATGATGTCAAGCAAAGAGGTACTGAGTTTGAAGGTAGGCATTGAAATACATCCACAGGTACACCTCCAATTGACTCAAATTATGTCAATTAGCCTACCAGAAGCTTCTAAAGCCATGACATCATTTTCTGGAATATTCCAAGCTGTTTAAAGGCACAGCCAACTTAGTGTATGTAAACTTGTGACCCACTGGAATTGTGATACAGTGAATTATAAATGAAATAATCTGTCTGTAAACAATTGTTGGAAAAATTACTTGTGTTAGACACAAAGTAGATGTCCTAACCGACTTGCCAAAACTATAGTTTGTTAACAAGAAATTTATGGTGTGGTTGAAAAACAAGTTTTAATGACTCCAACCTAAGTGTATGTAAACCTCCAACTTCAACTGTGTGTGTGTCTGTGCCTGTGTGTCTCTTCACAGTACTCTGTTCCACAAGGTGTATTTTTATCTGTTTTTAAATTGTGATTCTACTGCTTGCATCAGTTACTTGATGTGGAATAGAGTTCCATGTAGCCATGGCTCTATGTAGTACTGTGCACCTCCCATAGTCTGTTCTTCACTTGGGGATTGTGAAATCACTAAGTACGCCCCTGCACATAAACATAAACACACACACACACACACACACACACACACACACACACACACACACACACACACACACACACACACACACACACACACACACACACACACACACACACACACACACAGCTGATTACAAGATCATTATACAATCAGCAATTAAGCATTCATAAAAACTGAATAACTCAACATTGAGACATGAAATAGGCTAGGGTGTACTACATTCTGTGAATTGACTGTAATTCTCCCCTCCACTGCCCTATTCAAGCTAACAGTCAGCTTAAGTCTGGCTATGTATTTAACTGGACCTCCTGGCTAGATGACTACGGCTTTGGAAAGTGTACTGACCTGAAGAGATGTAACGTCTTCCCAGATGGGAAACCCTTCCCTCAGAGCAACGACTGGAGACACAAGGGCTACGTCTACGTATGGCACTCCATGGGTAAGAGTTTCACTCAAACACAGTCAATTACCCATAGACATGCACACAGTCATAAACACACATATGCATGCACCATGTCCCTCTCCCTGTCCTCCCGGAGGACCTGAGCCCTAGGACCATGCCTCAGGACCTCCTGGCCTGATGACTCCTGGCTGTCCCCAGTCCACCTGGTTGTGCTGCTGCTCCAGTTTCAACTGTTCTGCCTGCGGCTATGGAACCCTGACCTGTTCACCGGACGTGCTACCTTGTCCCAGACCGGCGGATTTCAACTCTCTCTCTCTCTCTCTACCGCACCTGCTGTCTCGACCTGAATGCTCAGCTATGAAAAGCCAACTGACATTTACTCCTGAGGTGCTGACCTGTTGCACCCTCTACAACCACTGTGATTATTATTATTTGACCCTGCAGGTCATCTATGAACGTTTGCACATCTTGGCCATGTTCTGTTATAATCTCCACCTGGCACAGCCAGAAGAGGACTGGCCACCCCTCAGAGCCTGCTTCCTCTTTAGGTTTCTTTCTAGGTTCCTGCCTTTCTAGGGAGTTTTTCCTAGCCACCATGCTTCAATCTGCATTGCTTGCTGTTTGGGGTTTTAGGCTGGGTTTCTGTATAAGCACTTTGTGACATTGGTAAAAAGAGATTTATAAATACAATTGAGCTCTATTAAAGGTGAGAAGGCAGGTGCTTAGAGATGGAGATCTGCTATTTCTCAAACTCTTTCTGCACTCTGATTCCTCCCTCCATCTCTTGTTCCCTCCTCCCTCCCTCATCTCTCCTTCATCTCTCCTTCCCTCCTTCCTCTCTCCTTCCCTCCTCTCTCCCTCTATCTCTCTTTCCCTCCTCCCTCCCTCCTCTATCTCTCCTTCCTTCCTCCCTCCCTCCCTCTATCTCCTTCCTACCTCCCTCCCTCCCTCTATCCCTCCTTCCTTCCCCCTTCCCTCCCTCTATCCCTCCTTCCTTCATCCTTCCCTCCCTCTATCTCTCCTTCCTTCCTCCTTCCCTCCCTCTCTCTCCTTCCTTCCTCCTTCCCTCCCTCTATCTCTCCTTCCTTCCTCCTTCCCTCTCTATCTCTCCTTCCTTCCTCCTTCCCTCTCTCTCTCCTTCCTTCCTCCTTCCCTCCCTCTCTCTCTCTCTCTCTCTCTTTCCTTCCTTCCTTCCTTCCTTCCTTCCTTCCTTCCTTCCTTCCTTCCATCCTCCCTCCTTCCATCTCTCCTTCCTTCCTCCTTCCCTCCCTCTATCTCTCCTTCCTTGCTTCCTCCTTCCCTCCCTCTATCTCTCCTTCCTTCCTCCTTCCCTCTCTATCTCTCTTTCCTTCCTCCTTCCCTCTCTCTCTCCTTCCTTCCTCCTTCCCTCCCTCTCTCTCTCTCTCTCTCTCTCTCTCTTTCCTTCCTTCCTTCCTTACTTCCTTCCTTCCTTCCTTCCTTCCTTCCTTCCTTCCTTCCTCCCTCCTTCCATCTCTCCTTCCTTCCTCCTTCCCTCCCTCTATCTCTCCTTCCTTGCTTCCTCCTTCAATCCCTCTATCTCTCCTTCCTTCCTTCCTCCTTCCCTCCCTCCATCTCTCCTTCCCTCCTCCCTCCATCTCTCCCTCCCTCTCTCTCCCTCCCCCAGGTCAGTACTCTGAGACGTGTGATGGCTCCTCTTCCACCCTAACAGTGAACACCAGTGACATAATTTTGGGGGCGGAGCTGATGGAGGTCATGGTGTACAGGAAACGCGAGCGCAGGAAGTACAGCCCCCTGGCCACCGACAAGGCAGTCTTCTTTGTCACAGGTGAGTTCGCTGTATACACTACGTCTACTCTTCAAGCATCACGTATCTCAATCAGCAACCTTTCTTCCTCCCATCTACTATCCTTCCTTCCCCTTGTACATCTTATAGGAAACCAAGCCCTTCCCCTTGTACATCTTATAGGACACCAAGCCCCTCCTCTTGTACATCTTATAGGACACCAAGCCCCTCCCCTTGTACATCTTATAGGACACCAAGCCCATCCCCTTGTACATCTTATAGGACACCAAGCCCCTCCCCTTGTACATCTTATAGGACACCAAGCCCCTCCCCTTGTACATCTTATAGGTCACCAAGCTCCTCCCCTTGTACATCTTATAGGACACCAAGCCCCTCCCCTTGTACATCTTATAGGTCACCAAACCCCTCCCCTTGTACATCTTACAGGTCACCAAGCCCCTCCCCTTGTACATCTTATAGGACACCAAGCCCCTCCCCTTGTACATCTTATAGGTCACCAAGCCCCTCACCTTGTACATCTTATAGGTCACCAAGCCCCTCCCCTTGTACATCTTATAGGTCACCAAGCCCCTCCCCTTGTACATCTTATAGGTCACCAAGCCCCTCCCCTTGTACATCTTATAGGTCACCAAACCCCTCCCCTTGTACATCTTATAGGTCACCAAGCCCCTCCCCTTGTACATCTTATAGGACACCAAGCCCCTCCCCTTGTACATCTTATAGGTCACCAAGCCCCTCCCCTTGTACATCTTATAGGTCACCAAGCCCCTCCCCTTGTACATCTTATAGGTCACCAAGCCCCTCCCCTTGTACATCTTATAGGTCACCAAGCCCCTCCCCTTGTACATCTTATAGGTCACCAAGCCCCTCCCCTTGTACATCTTATAGGTCACCAAGCCCCTCCCCTTGTACATCTTATAGGTCACCAAGCCCCTCCCCTTGTACATCTTATAGGTCACCAAGCCCCTCCCCTTGTACATCTTATAGGGCACCAAGCCCCTCCCCTTGTACATCTTATAGGACACCAAGCCCCTCCCCTTGTACATCTTATAGGTCACCAAGCCCCTCCCCTTGTACATATTATAGGACACCAAGCCCCTCCCCTTGTACATCTTATAGGTCACCAAGCCCCTCCCCTTGTACATATTATAGGTCACCAAGCCCCTCCTCTTGTACATCTTATAGGACACCAAGCCCCTCCCCTTGTACATCTTATAGGTCACCAAGCCCCTCCCCTTGTACATATTATAGGTCACCAAGCCCCTCCCCTTGTACATCTTATAGGTCACCAAGCCCCTCCCCTTGTACATCTTATAGGTCACCAAGCCCCTCCCCCTGTACATCTTATAGGTCACCAAGCCCCTCCCCTTGTACATCTTATAGGACACCAAGCCCCTCCCCTTGTACATCTTATAGGTCACCAAGCCCCTCCCCTTGTACATATTATAGGACACCAAGCCCCTCCCCTTGTACATATTATAGGTCACGAAACCCCTCCCCTTGTACATCTTATAGGTCACCAAGCCCCTCCCCTTGTACATATTATAGGACACCAAGCCCCTCCCCTTGTACATCTTATAGGTCACCAAGCCCCTCCCCTTGTACATATTATAGGACACCAAGCCCCTCCCCTTGTACATATTATAGGACACCAAGCCCCTCCCCTTGTACATCTTATAGGACACCAAGCCCCTCCCCTTGTACATCTTATAGGACACCAAGCCCCTCCCCTTGTACATCTTATAGGTCACCAAGCCCCTCCCCTTGTACATCTTATAGGTCACCAAGCCCCTCCCTTTGTACATCTTATAGGACACCAAGCCCCTCCCCTTGTACATATTATAGGACACCAAGCCCCTCCCCTTGTACATATTATAGGACACCAAGCCCCTCCCCTTGTACATATTATAGGACACCAAGCCCCTCCCCTTGTACATATTATAGGACACCAAGCCCCTCCCCTTGTACATATTATAGGACACCAAGCCCCTCCCCTTGTACATATTATAGGACACCAAACCCCTCCCCTTGTACATCTTATAGGTCACCAAGCCCCTCCCCTTGTACATATTATAGGACACCAAGTCCATAGTCAGGTGCAGCTTTAGCACTTTGCTTTCACTTATTCAATCAATTCTGACTAGCCATAGGGAGTCAGGGATTTTGCTGATTGGAACGCAGGAATAGTATAGTCTCTCTTACACATCATCCAAACAGCCATAGAAGGAGGCTAACGTTACAGCCACAGGCCTGCTCATGGCTTTGAGCAAGAAATTGACTGTCAGGAATTAAATGGACTTGAGATGGGGATAGTCATGTTTTGAAAACTAAGGGAGGAAAATGTTTTTTTTACAAACTCTTTCTGTACTGTGAAGTTAATCTGAATATGTGCTTCATGTTTTCACATAGGCAGGAGGCCAATATATTCTCAAATGTGTGCTCTGCTGTAGCCTACATTCATTGATTTAATTTTAAGTTTCATTCTGATATTGTGATATTTGTTCTACTGCGACATTGATGTCTTGTAAATGATATGACATTGGGGTGTTGTAAGCCCCACAGCTGAGTGTGTGCAAATGCATATGACTTGTGTTCCACAGTGATGTAAATGTCGCTGTACATTGATGTCTAGAAAATGAGGCTATAAGAATTTTGGACTTGTGTAAACCCCACAGCTAATCTCAAGTGTGTGGGTTTACTGCAGTGACGTCTAAAATGCTTTGAATTAATCAGCACCTTGGAGAGTGCTGTCCATTTCACCACCATAGACAGTAGGCTACTTGTCTGTTTACTCTGTGTGCTGCGCTGCTATGTTGAGTTTGTTACTTTTTTTCTCAATATGTTCCGGTACCTCATACCCCCCCCCCCCTCACTATGGGTGTGTTCGTAAATTAAGAGTGTTTTGCTCATAGGGCGCTCTGGCCGATGAGTAGGGTTGATCCGAGCGTTCTGACCTCACAGCGGCAGTCAAACACCCAAGCTAACTAGCTAAAGTTAGTTTGCTAGCTAGCTACTTCTGGACACAAATGAGAGAACACCTCACTCTGACCATTTTAACCTCTCTTGCAGAGCTGGTTAGGCAGTTTTCATGTTATCCAGAGTGTTGGTGACTGTAACTGTGCTGCTGGCAACGATTTCATAAATGATTTTTGCTGACATTCACTGACACCGTTCATATTCTATTGCTCGTTTGTAAATTCATCAGTTATTCTGCGCTCTGGTACACTCAGACGTGAGTGCTCTGAAATCGGAGTAGATAACCAGAGAGAATTTACAAACACACCCTATGTGTTCCGGGACCTCCCGATTTACAAATGAAGCACTGGATACAGATAGATGAACGGACGTGTCATGTCTGAGGGTTTCTCGTTAACCTTTACCCATCCACAGACAAGATCCCAGTGGCTGTGAATATTTCCCAGAAGGCATCAGCCAACCTGTCGGACAGCGTATTTGTGCGTGGCGAGGAAGTTGTGTTCAGTGTGTCCGTTCACGACCCTAGTGACTACCTGAAGACCGCATACGCCGTCGACTACATCTGGGACTTCAAGGACGGCAACCAGCTGGTCACCCATAGCAACGTAGCCACTCACTCCTACAGTGCGGTAGGAGATGTCAACGTGAAGCTGAGAGTGGAGGCGACGTTCAAGATCCCATGTCCTCCGCCCACACAAACTACAGGTAAGCACACTTGAGTCACACACTTCACTTCAGTGGATATTGCAAGTACACAAACCTAGAAGTACATAGTACACATTGATGAGCTCCATCTTTCACCATACTACTGGCCCTCCAGCCTGGAATAAGGTATGCACCATTGAGGGAATGTTGTTTTAGCTGATTGCGCTGCAGCCCCATGTCCGTCTTTGAAGCGTTATGTCATATCTCTCTTTTTCTCTCCTTCAGCGGCCCACACACCTCCCCCTGGCACTCACGCCATCACTCGCAAAATGGAGACAACCCATGGTTTTGGTAAGAATGACCTCTGTAATGTGTGTTGAATAGAAGTGTCTGCCAGAGTGTATGAGGAAGTGTTTTCTCTTGTGAGTTTAGTTCTATTCAGCTGACATAAACTGTCCAAATTCCACTGTCTCGTTTCCAGTGCCAGTCACCACTGCCAGACCCGCCTCCAACACACCTGTTCCTATGACTACAGGCTTCCCGACAACAGAGCCCCTCCCCCTGACGGTTGCTGACGTGACCTTGGCGCTGTTCAACCCGATACAACTTTTTGCACAGTTCTTGCTAGCTGGCCCCACCCCCATGTCCTTGCCCACCAGCCCTACCCCAATGTCCCTGCCGGCTGGCCCCACCCCCATGGCCCAGCTCCGCTACGCACATCTGGCAGGCAATGATTGCTTCCGGTACTTCTACGGAACCTTCCAGACCAACATCACCATTATTGGTGGGTGGATGAGGATATAGTGTGTCTCAAATGGCATCATATTCCATTTATAGTGCACTACTTTGGGGCCCATAAGGCTCCCATATGTCTCTGGTCAAAGTAGTGCCCTATATAGGGAATAGGGTGGCATTTCGGCCATAAACACTCTCATAGGGGCAAATACTAAGTTCCACTGGCTAATGTCTACACAAATGTTCACTTAATCATGCATTGATGTCAATGGGAGTGGAAGTTAGTATTTGCCCCATTGTGAAAAGTCTTCAATCCAAGCATGTTTTAATCACTCCATCCTTGCCTTACCCAATCACAGAACCCAAGCACTTCATCAACAGCCAGCCAGCCAATCGGATCCTGGACGTGTTTGCTTCCAAGGTCACCAACACTGACATAAGCTTCCTGGTCAAGTGCCTGGGCAGGTGAGTGGAACACAATTGGATGTGGCTAAGGCAACCCTCAGACATGTTTTTGGACTAGTGAAAAATATAATTTGTAATGAATATTAACCCACAAACCACTGCATAGTTGCCCCATCCATCTACCATAACCACCCTCCTCTCTCCTCCTCCTCTCCCCCTTCCCCAGCACTCCCACCTCAGCCTGCACCATCGTCTCGGACCCCTCTTGCCAGCAGGTGAGGAACATCGTGTGTGATGACGTGCCCCCATCGTCGGAATGCGAGGTGCGCCTGCGGAGGACCTTCCTGGAGCCAGGGACCTACTGTGTCAACATCACCCTGGAGGACGCCAGCAGTCTGGCCCTCACCATCACCACCACCATCACCATAAGCAACACTGACCCTGACACACCCGGTAGGTCACAGGGCTAGACCCTGGGGTCTTATTCAGGTTGAGTCCCAAATGGCACCCTACAGTGCATTCGGAAAGTATTCAGACCCCTTGACTTTTTCCCAATTTTCTTACATTACAGCCGTATTTTAAAATGGATTAAATCGTTTTTTTCCCCCTCATCAATCTACACACAATACCCCATAATGACATCACAATACCCCATAATGACATCACAATACCCCATAATGACAAAGCAAAAACATGTTTTTAGAATTTTCTTTAACATTTTATTTTTTATTATAAAAAATAAAAAGCTGAAATGACACATTTACATAAGTATTCAGACCCTTTACTCAGTACTTTGTTGAAGCACCTTTGGCAGCAATTACAGCCTTGAGTCTTCTTGGGTATGATGCTACAAGCTTGGCACACCTGCTCTGTCAGGTTGGATAGGGAGCGTCGCTGCACAGTTATTTTCAGGTCTCTCCAGAGTTGTTCTATCGGGTTTAAGTCCAGGCTGGGCCAGTCAAGGACATTCAGAGACTCCCGAAGCCACTCCTGCGTTGTCTTGACTCTGTGCTTAGGGTTGTTGTCCTCTTGGAAGGTGAACCTTCTCCCCAGTCTGAGGGGCTGAGTGCTCTGGAGCAGGTTTTCATCAAGGATCTCTCTGTACTTTTCTTCGTTCATCTTTCCCTTGATCCTGACTAGTCTACCAGTCCCTGCTGCTGAAAGATATCCCTACGGCATGATGCTGCCATCACCATGCTTCACCGTAGTGATGGTGCCAGGTTTCCTCCAGACGTGACGCTTGGCATTCAGGCCAAAGAGTTCATTCTTGGTTTCATCAGACCAGAGAATCTTGTTTCTCATGGTCTGAGATTCCTATAGGTGTCTTTTGGCAAAGAGCAGGCTGTCATGTGTCTTTTACTGAGGAGTGGCTTCCGTCTGCCCACTCTACCATAAATGCCTGATTGTTTGAGTGCTGCAGAGATGGTTGTCCTTCTGGAGGAACTCTGGAGCTCTGTCAGAGTGACCATTGGGGTCTTGGTCACCTCCCTGGTGGTTCCAAACTTCCATTTAAGAATGATGGAGGCCAATGTGTTCTTGGGGACCTTCAACGCTGCAGAACATTTTTGGTACCCTTCCCCAGATCTGTGCCTCAACACAATCCTGTCTCGGAGCTCTACGGACAGTTCCTTCGATCTCATGGCTTGGATTTTGCTCTGAAATGCACTGTCAACTGTGGGACCTTCAATAGACAGGTGTGTGCATTTCCAAGTCATGTCCAATCAATTTAATTTACCACAGGTAAATCAAGTTGTTGAAACATCTCAACGATGATCAATGGAAGCAGGATGCACCTGAGCTCAATTTCGAGTCTCATAGCAAAAGGTCTGAATACTTATGTAAATAAGGTATTTCTGTTTTTTAATTTGAATACATTTGCAAAACATTTTAAAACCTGTTCACTTTTTCATTATGAGGCATTGTGTGGAGATTGATGAGGATTTTTGTTTTATATAATCCATTTTAGAATAAGGCTCTAACAACAATATTTGGGAAATATGAAGTGGTCTGAATACTTTCCTTATGCACTGTATATAGTGAATAGTTTGGCGTATGGATGGGCCCTGGTCAAGGTAGATCACTATATAGGGAGTAGGGTGCCATTTGGGATACAATGTTGTGAATGTGTATAAATCCACAGCCATAGATGGGATTTTCAATTTGAAGTTTGTTTCGTTTGATGGTATTGAGGCACAGTTTACACCTGATATTAAAGTGGTTTATTTCTCTCCTAATCTCATCCCACCTCTCTCCACTTCTTTCCATTCCTCTCCCCTTTGATTCTCGACTCCCTTCGATTCATCCCACCGCTCTTTCACTCTGTCAATTTCCCTCACATTTTTGTCTTTCCCCCTCCCACCATCTGTTTGTAGAGTCTAAAGCTCCTCATGCTGCAGAGGTTGTCCTCTCCTCCAGTGCTATTCTGGTAGCCATCTTTGCCTTCACTGCCTTCATGGTCTACAAGTAAGTCAAGCCACTCAGTATTACTTGTGCACACTCAGTTTCCCTTACTCATCTCTTTCCCCTATACCCCTATCTCTGTCCACTCCTCCTCGTCTCTCCCTCTCCCTTACCCCATCTCTCCTCCCTCACTCCCTCACCCCATCTCTCCTCCCTCCCTCCCTCACTCACTCCCTCCCCTCCATCTCTCCTCCCTCACCCCATCTCTCCTCCCTCCCTCCCTCCATCTCTCCTCCCTCACCCCATCTCCCCCTACCCTCCATCTCTCCTCCCTCACCCCATCTCCCCCTACCCTCCATCTCTCCTCCCTCACCCCATCTCCCCCTACCCTCCATCTCTCCTCCCTCACTCCCCTCCATCTCTCCTCCCTCACCCCCCTCCATCTCTCCTCCCTCACTCCCCCTCTTCCCTCCATCTCTCCCTCCCCTCCGTCTTATCTCTCTCCTCCTCCACCTCCCATCCATCTCTCCCTCCTCTCATTTCCTCTCTCTCCCCTCCCAGGCGCTATAAAGTCTACAAGCGGGTGAGGAGGACCCTGGTGGAGGACGCCAGTGGCCATGTTGGTGTTGGGGGTCGAATGGGCCGGCTGAGGGAGGTAATATTCCCCACCAACGAGGAGAGTCGCCGCCTGCTGTCGGACAGACACCCCATGTAGACCCACCGATGGTACTACAGCCACAGGCTGCAAATTTGGGGTGTGAAACATTTTGAAAGGTGCAGATAGAAATAACTGGATTCGCTTTCACACCTGACAGACAAGAATATCTGTTCTACACAATACATTTCTATCTCAATGTTCTGTAACTTTATATAATCCTTAACAGGCCCCAGGATTTTTACTCAGAGGTTCTTCAGTACCAAGTTTAATTTTAGCACGTTCATAAATGCATCACAAAGAAGATATCTATACCAATAACTAAGAGAACTAACAACTGTTAATAAGATAGCAAGAGGAACATTTAACTTTTGATAATAAATATGAAAATACTAATGCCTTTTCTGTTTAGTTGACTTTGTTGTAGAAAAGTATGTCTATAGGAAGTCTACACCCTCCTTGGATTTCTTCACATTTTGTGTTACAAAGTGGGATTAAAATGGATTTCATTGTAATTTGTCAATAGCCTACACAAAATGTATATATTTTAAAGATGAATGAAAAATAAAACACTAACATACCTTGATTGGATAAGTATTCACCCCGAGTCAATACGTTAGAATCACCTGTAGCGGTGATTACAGCTTTGCACACCTGTAGTGCAATATTTTCCCATAAAAAAAACATTCAAGCTCTGTGAAGGTGTTGAGGATCAGGGCTAGACAGCCATAGTTGTTCAAGCTCTGTCAAGGTGTTGAGGATCAGGGCTAGACAGCCATAGTTGTTCAAGCTCTGTCAAGGTGTTGAGGATCAGGGCTAGACAGCCATAGTTGTTCAAGCTCTGTCAAGGTGTTGAGGATCAGGGCTAGACAGCCATAGTTGTTCAAGCTCTGTCAAGGTGTTGAGGATCAGGGCTAGACAGCCATAGTTGTTCAAGCTCTGTCAAGGTGTTGAGGATCAGGGCTAGACAGCCATAGTTTTTCAAGCTCTGTGAAGGTGTTGAGGATCAGGGCTAGACAGCCATAGTTTTTCAAGCTCTGTGAAGGTGTTGAGGATCAGGGCTAGACAGCCATAGTTGTTCAAGCTCTGTCAAGGTGTTGAGGATCAGGGCTAGACAGCCATAGTTGTTCAAGCTCTGTCAAGGTGTTGAGGATCAGGGCTAGACAGCCATAGTTGTTCAAGCTCTGTCAAGGTGTTGAGGATCAGGGCTAGACAGCCATAGTTGTTCAAGCTCTGTCAAGGTGTTGAGGATCAGGGCTAGACAGCCATAGTTTTTCAAGCTCTGTGAAGGTGTTGAGGATCAGGGCTAGACAGCCATAGTTTTTCAAGCTCTGTGAAGGTGTTGAGGATCAGGGCTAGACAGCCATAGTTTTTCAAACTCTGTGAAGGTGTTGAGGATCAGGTCTAGACAGCCATAGTTTTTCAAGCTCTGTCAAGGTGTTGAGGATCAGGGCTAGACAGCCATAGTTTTTCAAGCAGATAAGTGAAACTCAGGAACATTCAACGTCTTCTTGGTAACTCCAGTGGACATTTGGGCTTAATGTCCTGCTGAAAGGTTAGTTAATTGTCCAGTGTCTGGTAGAAAGCAGACTGAAGGTTTTCCTCTAGGATTTGAAGGTCCCCAAGTACACAGTCTGGAACCAAGACTCTGGCCGCCCGGCCAAACTGAGCAATCTAGAGAATGGCATTGGTCAGGGAAGTGACCAAGAACCCGATGGTCACTGACAGAGCTTCTCTGTGGATAACCATTTCTGTAGCACTCCACCAATCACGCCTTTATGGTAGTGTCCAGATGGAAGCCACTCAGTAAAACACATGACAGCCTGCTTGGAGTTTGCCAAAAGGCACCTAAAAGACTCTTGACCATGAGAAAAAAATATTATCTTGTCTGATGAAACCAAGATTGAACTCTTTGGTCTGAATGCCAAGCGTCACGTCTGGAGGAAACCTGGCACCATCCCTACATTGAAGCATGGTGGCAGCATCATGCTGTCGGGATGTTTTTCAGCATCAGGGACTGGGAGACTAGTCAGAATCGAGGGAAAGTACAGAGAGGTCCTTGATGAAAACCTTCTCCAGGGCACTCAGTACCTCAGACTAGAGCGAAGGTTCACCTTCCAACAGGACAATGACCCTAAGCACACAGCCAAGACAACACAGGAGTTGCTTCGGGACAAGTCTCTGAATGTCCTTGAGTGGCCCAGCCAGAGCCTGGACTTCCCAATCCTATATCTCTGGAGAGACCTGAAAATAGCCGTGTAGCAATGCTCCCCATCTAACCTGACAGAGCTTGAGAAGATCTGCAGAGGATAATATGAGAAATACAGGTGTGCCAAGCTTGTAGCGTCATACCCAAGAAGACTC
The DNA here is from genome assembly GCF_045791955.1 of Oncorhynchus clarkii lewisi. NCBI lineage: Eukaryota > Metazoa > Chordata > Actinopteri > Salmoniformes > Salmonidae > Oncorhynchus > Oncorhynchus clarkii. The sequence continues at coordinate 14,293,227 of NC_092178.1, read as the reverse complement.
AAGGCTGTAATTGCTGCCAAAGGTGCTTCAACAAAATACTGAGTAAAGGGTCTGAATACTTAAGTGAATGGGATTGCAAAATGGGTTTAAACTATTTTTTTGGGTCATTATATGGTATTTGGTATAGATTGGTGAGGAAAATGTTTTATTTAATCCATTTTAGAATAAGGCTGAAACCTAACAAAGTGTGACAGTGTCTGAATACTTTCCAAAGCACTGCATGTCATTGTTGTGGAGTCATTACAATGTTAATCCATCCTCAGTTTTATCCCATCACAGCCATTGAACTCTGTAGCCTTTTTAAAAATCACCAATGGCCTCATATCGCTAAGCAGTTTCCTTCCAGTTCTGCATCGCAGTTCAGAAGGACATCTTTTATGTGTCTGGGTGGTTTAAGACATCATAAATTATTAACTTTATCATGCTTAATTAAATAAAAAAAAGTGTAAGTTACCAGGGGTGTTGACTGTGTGCAGCAAATGACAAAATCTGTTTGGGCTGGGGCAATGTTTGAGGCAGCTCTGGTGGGAGAGTAATAGTAAGTTCCCGTCCCGTTTCAATATCTATCCGCTTCCATTAGCCTTTTTAGATCTGTGAACGGCTAAGGGCCTAGGAACCAAAATGAAGCTGGGCAGAAAGTTATTGACAGATCTTCAGAGGTATCGATTTTTTCCTCACTCATGAATTTATACAAATATTTTTATGCTGTGCTTCAAGCTTAATGGCTTACTTTTAGAAAAAGCTAACATAAAAAAAGTTTAAAGAACTTCAGTTTGACATTACTGTCCATTCTCTGTGCCATCTGCATGTGTTGCACAAATGTACTGAAGTTACTAGTTACTGATTTTGTATTTTTTTTGATTTGGTGTGAAACTGACGTTTCATTCTGGAAAGTTTAAGGTCGGTTTTGAATATACTGGAAATGTGTAACCTACCTATCTGTATGAGTCTCTTTGGGGGCTCACATGTGACAAGTAACCTGACTAAATACAATTTATAAAACATTGGACTGAACACTATTACACGGTTGTAGTAACGGACCAATTAACAATTTTGACAATTGCACACATGCCAATATCACTCCATAAAATGTTTTGCTAGCGGTAGCTAGAATATGTAGTGGCCGTTTAGAGAAAACCAAACCGTAGATTACGGTTTCTCCTGGCCGATAAACTACTTTCAGGGCGAGGGACCATTTACGTCAAGTTGTAATATCCTGAACTTCCGCTTTAACAAAAGGTTAAATGACACAAAACATTTAGAAAAAGTGCATCTTACAGTAGATGGAAAAATACATGAGAAATAAAGTGAAGGACATAGGAGCCAATGTCACTTAGTTTTTATTCAGAGGCGTTTGACAAGTTGAGCGATGTGAAGGGGCACAAGCATGTTCACAGAGGGGGCATCGTGCCTAAAGCAGACCACTTTTCCAAAAAAAAGGGGACTCCCTAACCCAGTCCCTCCACTTTCCCCACAAACATGAATTTCCATGTTACACATCAAAGAAAAGACTAACAGAACAAATCGCTATCAAATTAATGGAGCATTCGTGAAGACAAAGGTAAGAAAGACAGTATTTATTGTTAGTGTCAAACCAGAAACAAAAGGCAGGCCCCTTTTTAATTTTTAATTTTATTTTTTTATTATTTTTTTTTACAGTTTATAATGATTTTTTACTTATCGTCCATTCACTGAATCAAAAAAATGCACAGGTGAAGAGACCTTTTTCACAAAAAACCCAAGCAAGAAAGTTCAATACATGGAAGCCACTACCAAAAATAAAAGCAGAAAAAGCTGTTTGAGGATTTTCAATCAATTAAGCAAGAGTAGATTATATAAATGCTCGCAAAGGAAATATTTCGGATCACTTTTTCAATTATTCCTTTAAATTCTAAAAGTGTACAACATGATTTGTTAATTTTCATTTATATCTGGGAAAGCGGAAGGAGGGACAGCGGGAGGAGGGACAGCGGAAGGAGGGGACAGCGGGAGAAGAACCCAAATCTAATAAATAGAAGTATGCCTCTAATTCAAAATGTGTTTCTAAAGAGGTAGATCAAAAAACAGATGACGAGGTGGGGGGGGGCGCTAGGCGGGGTGAGGGCGCTGGGAGGGGTGAGGGCGTGGGCGCTAGGTGGTGTATGGGAGCGAGCGCTAGGGGGGAGGTGAGGGCGCATGCCGCCACAAACCCCCCCTTGGCTGAGGTAGACAGCGTTCTATTGTGGAAGAATGGATACACTCAAGCACTTTTACCACAATCAAAACATATTTACATTCTGCATAAAAAATAAAAAAAGGATAAACTTGGTATAGTATTTCTTTGTTGTTGGATATTTTTTTTTAACTTATCTTCCACGTCCCAAACAGGGTTCATTTAGTAAAATGTTGTGTGCTGCTTGGCTTTTTGTAATGAATACTAATTTGAACTGCTTTCTCTCACTTCAATCAAAAGGTTACAGCTGCTGCTGCTGGTTAAACAGTTACAGTAGATTCCATAAAGGCATCCATCAGTGTGACTCCCCCTACCTTCACCATGCTGTAAACTACACTAACAGACTGACTCGGCGGCTACTGGGGCCACTGCAAAGTCGCTCTTTTTTAAACCCATCAGGCTGTGGACCGCACTTTCACTTGTAAGAAACTTGGAGTAACCTCCAAATTTCACCCTATTCCCCATGTATTGCACTATAAGCGAATTTGAGACTGATGGTTCAAGGCCTAAGCAGGTAACAGAAAAACAACAAACAGACCGTGCTGCTCTGCCATGTCTATTTCTATGAAGGCAACAGAGAGAGAACTCAGTGCTCAGGCCCCTCCCATTGCCCTTCCAGGAAGACAGAAAAGAAAACATTTAAACGTACCGTCAACAATAAGTGTCAGAATCCCAAAACTAAACGGCGTCGCTGCAGTATGTACGGATGGCATGAATCGGCATTACTCTAATATAGACGTGCTTTTTGTAGTTTTCAGAAGATGGTGGATTCCTCAGGAAAACTGAGGTGATGTATTCTCTCTTGATACTCCCATCAGCAGCCAACTGAGTTGAGCGCCAACTCCGCCCTTGGCTCTATGTACAGACAGACTATGTACAGGGCCACCGTCGTCACGTTGATGCTGCTGGAGAGCACTAGAGTTGAAGGCAAGGTCAGTTGGCAGCTGACCAAATTGTTAATTTTCTTAAAAAAATAAAAATGTTCAAGAACTATTAGCTTTATAAAGTATACAAAATACCACAAAGCAAATTTTAAAAAATGATTTTTTTTCTCATATATATATTATATATATCAATTTTCGTATTTTTTTTTCTCGTCGTCTTCTTGAGGTACTAGAGATCCTGAGGTAGTTCAGTAAAATGCATATTAAATTCGTTTTCCTGGCCAACACTGTTCAACACGTCCCTTTAAGTGTTAACTTATCCTCAACTCTAAATATATATTTATATATCTATAAAATGCATCCGAATTTATAAAATGCCACTATCAATACCAGCACAGGGGCACCCCATTAAACCACCGCTGGGGCTCCTGTCCAATCAAACAAGAGTATTACCCCTAGCCCTGCCCATCTGCCAAAACCCCTTCCCGTAATCTTTCATCATCCTACCAGGACTCAGAGCAATGCCTTTTTCTTTCCACAGAAAACTCAGGAGAGAAAGCTTCAACCAATTAAACAAACACTTCATCCAGGGCGAAAAACAAAAGTCTAAATAAAAAAAAGGTAAAAACTGAAACGAGTGTCAAAATGAACACCTGTCATCAACATGTGAGGTGGTGAGTGTTACCACACCAGGGAGGGGGATAATTCGTATGTCTTGGTGTTGTCTACAAAAAGGAACCAATCAGGACCCATCCGTGTGGTGAGAGGGTGTGTGACAATGTTGGAACCCTCTGAAGTATAATCACAGAGAGGTGAGGTGATTTTGTTTTGGGGGGGGGGTTAAGGTCTATCCACACTGTGGTGTTGGTCAAGGAGGTCATTGAGAGGGGTATGGGGTGTACAGTCGGGTACCCATGACCCTTAACCCCTGAGATGAGCGCGTCGTCCCTGCCCATGTTTACCCCTCTGGTCTCTGCTTTATCTTCGGGCGGTTCAGTCACTGGTCCCCAGGTCTACTTCCGGGAGGGCCGGGCGAGCCCGTCCCCACGGGGCGGCCCCTCCCCACGGGGCGAGGGTTTTGGCTGTTGTTGCCGCCTCACATGGGACAATATCTCCTGGATCTTCCTCTGGGCCAGCTGGGGAGAGGTCAAAGGGCAAAGGTCAGGAACCTCTAACTCTGGCATGCACACAGCCAATTCTTCTAAGGTAAGTAGAATAAAGAATTCACCAAGAAGGTTAATGTGGCGGCTTCTGAAATGGCACCCTATAGTACTAAAATGACACCCTATAGTACTGAAATGGCACCCTATAGTACTAAAATGACACCCTATAGTACTGAAATGGCACCCTATAGTACTGAAATGGCACCCTATAGTACTGAAATGGCACCCTATAGTACTGAAATGACACCCTATAGTACTGAAATGACACCCTATAGTACTGAAATGACACCCTATAGTACTGAAATGACACCCTATAGTACTGAAATTACACCCTATAGTACTGAAATTACACCCTATAGTACTAAAATGACACCCTATAGTACTGAAATGACACCCTATTCCTTATATACACTGCCTTGCAAAAGTATTCAGATCCCTTGGATTTCTTCACATTGTGTTACAAAGTGGGATTAAAATGGATTCATCAACAATCTACACAAAATACTCTAGCATATATTAAAGATGAATGTCTGTTGCATTAGTATTCAGTTTCCTGAGTCCATACATGTCAGACACCTTTGGTAGCCATTACAGCTGTGTCTTCTTGGGATTGTACAATATTTGTCCCTTCTATTCAAAATGCTTCAAGCTCTGTCAAGATGTTGGGGATAATTGCTAGACAGCAATTTTGAACTACTGGCATAGTATTTCAATCAGATTAATGTCAAAACTAACTTAACCACTTCAGAAGATTCACAGTCTTCTTGTTAGGCAACTTGTGTAGATTTGGCTTTGTGTTGTAGGTTAATGTCCTACTGACAGGTGAATTAATCTCCCAGTGTCTGGTGGAAAGCAGGTTTTCCTCTAGGATTTTGCCTTAGCTTAGCTCCATCACATTTCTTTTCATCTTGAAAAACTCCCCAGTATTTGCATTTTTAAAGCAGACCCATACCATGATGCAGCCACTACCATGCTTCAAAATAAGACAGTTTGCCACAAACATAGGGCTTTGCATTTAGGCCAAAAAGTGTGTTCCTTTGCCATGTTTTTTCCCCAGTATTACTTTAGTACCTTGTTGCATACAAGCTGCATGTTCAGAATAATTGTAACTTGTTAATTAGTGTTCTTTTCACTGTCATTGAGGTCATTATTGTAGAGCCACTACATGTTGATCCATCCTTAGCTCTCCCGTCACAGCCACTGAACTGTAGCTCTTAGAACCACCCAATGGCCTCATGGTGACGTCCCAGAGCAGCTTCATTCCGGTCCTGCAGCTCAGTTCAGTAGGACGACTTCATCTTTGATGGGTCTGGGTGGTTTAATACATCATCCACAGCATAACTTTATCATGCTTAAAGAGATTCAATGTCTCATTTGTTATTGTTAACCATCTACCAATCACTGCCCTTTATGAGTCTTATGACATTTTTTCCCCTGGTCTTTGTAATTGATTCTGTGCTTGACATTCGCTACTTAACTGAGGGACCTTATAGATGTATAGGCTTGACAAAAAAAATAAAAAAATAATGAAATACCACTTTGTAAAAATAAAATGAAGAAATCCAAAGGGTCTGAATAGTTTGGAGCACGACCCTGGTCAAAACTAGTGCCCTTGATAAGGAATAGGGTGCCATTTCAGATGCAGACATTGGTTAATGCTACACAGCTGTGAAGCAGTATGGTGGACAATCATTACATAAGGAAGCAGACATTGGTTAATGCTACACAGCTGTGAAGCAGTATGGTGGACAATCATTACATAAGGAAGCAGACATTGGTTAATGCTACACAGCTGTGAAGCAGTATGGTGGACAATCATTACATAAGGAAGCAGACATTGGTTAATGCTACACAGCTGTGAAGCAGTATGGTGGACAATCATTACATAAGGAAGCAGACATTGGTTAATGCTACACAGCTGTGAAGCAGTATGGTGGACAATCATTACATAAGGAAGCAGACATTGGTTAATGCTACACAGCTGTGAAGCAGTATGGTGGACAATCATTACATAAGGATGCAGACATTGGTTAATGCTACACAGCTGTGAAGCAGTATGGTGGACAATCATTACATAAGGAAGCAGACATTGGTTAATGCTACACAGCTGTGAAGCAGTATGGTGGACAATCATTACATAAGAAAGCAGACATTGGTTAATGCTACACAGCTGTGAAGCAGTATGGTGGACAATCATTACATAAGGAAGCAGACATTGGTTAATGCTACACAGCTGTGAAGCAGTATGGTGGACAATCATTACATAAGAAAGCAGACATTGTACATTTTACTCAAACCACATCTGTTGGCTTTACCAAGGTTCAACAACCCAACTATACTCCCTTTCCCTACAGCACTGGTTCCCAATTCATTTTTTTGAAGGAACTCAGTCCAGCTTTCAACTTGCAAGTTGTAATAGTAGAATGCACATGGTAAAATTTCAAAATTGGGTAGTGCATCAATGTTCGTGTCATGTCAGTCATTGTATACCTTAGAGATATTTATAACGTGTCAGAAATGTCCAGATCAACTAGCCCATGTCAGCTAACGGTTTTTAGCCCATAGATTTTGTTGTAATGTTTGAGTCACTCAAATATCACACACACACACACACACACACACACACATTAGACATGGCAAAATGTATATAATTACAGGAAATAAGATTGGAACCTGCAACATGAGGGGGTGTGAACAGTTTGTGCCCATAGATAGACGGGGTGCATGCACGCACACATGGGGGTGCAGGATGTTCCACAATGCTGGAAGGGGCCAGAGTGAAGAAGTTTGGGAACCCCTGCCCTACAGCACCCAACTATACTCCCTTTACCCTACAGTAGGGATTCATATTTTAGAGAACCTACCAAGTTACAATACTGGGAATAATTCATATTTATCACGAGAGCCCCGGGAAATACCTCAAATCGGAAGTGCCCACTTAAAGCATTTAAAAATCAAGATATGGCCGACATGCCAGGGTTCTCTCCAAAGAGGGGTGCTGCGCCACCTTGTCAGCACCACTATGGAAACATTTCAGAGCAAATTAAAACAGATTCCGTCATGATAGAGTAACCATTTTTCATTACGTTATGAATTGTGAAACAGGACATTCATAAATTGAGCGTTACCATGTTCTTCAATTCAGAGCATTTCAGGAGTAGGCGATCGACAGAGCACACTCAGGACACACCCAGAGTATAGCGTTAGCCAATCACACATAACGGCAGTCAAATGGCAAAAGTTGCTAAGTTTGCTAGATAACCTCCAAAGAATGACAGATTCTATTTTTGCCAAAATGGAGTTGATTATACAGATAGCAGTTCAGCTCACGCATAACTGGGGAGTGAAACTAGTTTAAATATCAAGGTATTTTAACAGGGACCAACTCTGCTTTAAAAATATCCATATCTACTCATACCGTTTGTTCATCACACATTCTCTACCGAAGCTCTCATAAGGGCAGCAAGTACAGGAGAAATGTTACAGTGGTATTTTGACGTGCGAAGGCAAGAGGTGTGCTTTGATAATGCAACCTATATATTACAGAATGAAGTTAGGAATCTTCATGTGAGACAGGAGTCAGGATTTTGGGTTACAGTGGAATTGGATAGGAAGAGAGCCTAGGCTGTAGGACAGGAGAAGATCATTCAGAGGGAAAATGCTAACAGACTTCATGTCTGACAGAGATGCATAGACCCATCAAACGTGTGACTGTTTGAAGTGTCACAATGACAGCTATAGGTTCTACTGCAGGCGTTTCCTGTAGGGATTATTAACTGCATTTGGGTCGCTTGTGCAGTCGGGCAGTGTCAATGTGTGTACTTTGAATTAATGGCGACAGTGTGAATTAAATATGCTAGGCTAAAGGCTTCCGTGGGACAACCCGCTTGGATAATGCACGATTTTATTATTTTTCTTATCTGATGCTGTTCATGTTGTGTATTTTGTGGAATTGCATTAGTGCCAAATGCTGTAATTTCCCAAGTCTTGTCATTGAAAAAAATATATAGTCTCAGGATCCTCGTTACCCATGTTAATCCCTACAGCACATTCTAATGGTCAGTTTCAGCATTAACCAGCCTTTTAGCCCACTGCTACCAGAGCTGACTGGGATGAATATCCCCCTGCCAGATATGACTCAGTGCCACTAGCAGACACTGCCTTGCCCAGTGACAGGGCTGGAGGAACATCACTGCCTTGCCCAGTGACAGGGCTAGAGGAACATCACTGCCTTGCCCAGTGACAGGGCTAGAGGAACATCACTGCCTTGCCCAGTGACAGGGCTAGAGGAACATCACTGCCTTGCCCAGTGACAGGGCTAGAGGAACATCACTGCCTTGCCCAGTGACAGGGCTAGAGGAACATCACTGCCTTGCCCAGTGACAGGGCTAGAGGAACATCACTGCCTTGCCCAGTGACAGGGCTAGAGGAACATCACTGCCTTGCCCAGTGACAGGGCTAGAGGAACATCACTGCCTTGCCCAGTGACAGGGCTAGAGGAACATCACTGCCTTGCCCAGTGACAGGGCTAGAGGAACATCACTGCCTTGCCCAGTGACAGGGCTAGAGGAACATCACTGCCTTGCCCAGTGACAGGGCTAGAGGAACATCACTGCCTTGCCCAGTGACAGGGCTAGAGGAACATCACTGCCTTGCCCAGTGACAGGGCTAGAGGAACATCACTGCCTTGCCCAGTGACAGGGCTGGAGGAACATCACTGCCTTGCCCAGTGACAGGGCTAGAGGAACATCACTGCCTTGCCCAGTGACAGGGCTAGAGGAACATCACTGCCTTGCCCAGTGACAGGGCTAGAGGAACATCACTGCCTTGCCCAGTGACAGGGCTAGAGGAACATCACTGCCTTGCCCAGTGACAGGGCTAGAGGAACATCACTGCCTTGCCCAGTGACAGGGCTAGAGGAACATCACTGCCTTGCCCAGTGACAGGGCTAGAGGAACATCACTGCCTTGCCCAGTGACAGGGCTAGAGGAACATCACTGCCTTGCCCAGTGACAGGGCTAGAGGAACATCACTGCCTTGCCCAGTGACAGGGCTAGAGGAACATCACTGCCTTGCCCAGTGACAGGGCTAGAGGAACATCACTGCCTTGCCCAGTGACAGGGCTGGAGGAACATCACTGCCTTGCCCAGTGACAGGGCTGGAGGAACATCACTGCCTTGCCCAGTGACAGGGCTGGAGGAACATCACTGCCTTACCCAGTGACAGGGCTAGAGGAACATCACTGCCTTGCCCAGTGACAGGGCTAGAGGAACATCACTGCCTTGCCCAGTGACAGGGCTAGAGGAACATCACTGCCTTGCCCAGTGACAGGGCTAGAGGAACATCACTGCCTTGCCCAGTGACAGGGCTAGAGGAACATCACTGCCTTGCCCAGTGACAGGGCTAGAGGAACATCACTGCCTTGCCCAGTGACAGGGCTAGAGGAACATCACTGCCTTGCCCAGTGACAGGGCTGGAGGAACATCACTGCCTTGCCCAGTGACAGGGCTGGAGGAACATCACTGCCTTGCCCAGTGACAGGGCTAGAGGAACATCACTGCCTTGCCCAGTGACAGGGCTAGAGGAACATCACTGCCTTGCCCAGTGACAGGGCTAGAGGAACATCACTGCCTTGCCCAGTGACAGGGCTAGAGGAACATCACTGCCTTGCCCAGTGACAGGGCTAGAGGAACATCACTGCCTTGCCCAGTGACAGGGCTAGAGGAACATCACTGCCTTGCCCAGTGTCAGGGCTAGAGGAACATCACTGCCTTGCCCAGTGACAGGGCTGGAGGAACATCCTTGAAATGATAGATCAATCCATCTGATCCTTTCAGAACATCATTATTATTTGCTGTTGCAATTTTAAAAATACACAAATCAAACATCACTTGAAGTGTAACATACCTGGCTTGCATAGAAGTGACCAGTGATTTTGACGATGACCTGGTCATTCTCATCAGGCGTCTGGTCTCTGGGGACCACCACCTCAGCACTGGTCAGGTTCTGCAGCTCATTCACCTGGGGGGAGGGTGAGAAGTGGAGAAAACATAAAATATCCATTTATATTACAGCCTAGGTAATAGGTGGTGCTTTCAATTATTCTGCAGGAGAATTAGAATACATCTGGCAACCATAGTCACACAGGAGTCGGCCTACCGTTTTGCCTCCCTTGCCGATGACACGCCCAGCAGCGAAGGAGGGCACCTTGATGTGAGCCTCCAGTTTCACCTCCTCCTTCGGCCCAAAGAAGTTCTCCTCCTTTAGCTTCCCAAAGATACGACCCTGAGCCTGGAACAGGGCCAAGAGTCAGAGGAATTTCCACAACCCTTGATTCAAGCGTCTTCATCTTCAAAATATCTTAATTAACTTGACTGGGGCATCAATCAACAGCTGTGAATGTGCCAGATTTAGTCAGCTAGCCAGTTAACTGTACAGACTACGATTTTGTTCTATGGACCTCTGGTGTTGTGGGTATTGGACACTGCATGGCTGGTGGAGAAAGCGACAGGGGTCCCAAGGGCTCCTACCTTGAACTGGGCCTCTGGTGGTCCCGCGATAATCACCATCCTCTGCTTGGCGTCCATGCCGTCTGGAGGTGCTACCTGAGGGGAGGGACATAACACGTTAACACACTTTACCTAAAATCAGGTCCCACTGCTTCCCTTTACCCCATCAGGGGTGCATCATATCAGCCTGAAGAGTGCACCACCCAAATCCAATCTGAACTGGAGATCTGAGAGGATTGATGGATATAAGATGAAAAAGGAATCTGAATATTTGAAATTAAAATACCTGGTTTGCATCTACGACACGGACTTCATCTGCACTGATCTAAAATGGAGGGGGGAGAATAGGTGAAAAGAACAAAATGATATGAGAAGCTATTTTAGGTTATTGAGATGCAGCTCAAACCCCTCCTGTCAGTTAAGTCCCTCACCTTGATGGAGGCTCCGGCGTAGCGCGACAGCTGCTTGATGTGTTGACCCTGTTTTCCGATGAGCGCTCCGACCGCCAGCGCCGGGATGAACAGATGGACCGTCTCAGACTCCGGCTGCCCCTGGCCCTGTGGAACAGTAGAGGCCACACGACCATAATGAGAACACAACAGAGCCAGTCTGACCGTAAGGAGACCACACCAGGCAAACAGCAATAGCAGCCCAGTTGACCACAACCAAGCAACTGATGCAGCAACACAGGAAGAAGCCTCACAGGGCTGGCGTTCCAAATGGTTCCTCATTCCCTCTAGAGCACTACTTTATTTTGATTTACTTTTTCTCCCCAATTTCATAATTTCCAAACTGAAGTTATGGTCTTGTTCCATTGCTGAAGCTCCCGTACGGACTCGGGAGAGGTCCAGAGCCATGCGCCCTCCAAAACACGACCCTGCCAAGCCACACTGTTTCTAGACACTTCTCGCTTAACCTGGAAGCCAGCCACACCACTGTGTCCGAGGAAACGCCATTCAACTGGCGACCAAAGGAGGCACCCGGGCCCGCCACAAGGAGTCGATAGAACACGATGGGACGAGGACATCCGACCAAACCCGGATGATGCTGGGCCAATTGTGCACCGCCTAATGCGTCTCCCGGTCATGACACAGTGCACTACTTTGGATCAGAGCCCTATGAGCCCTGGTCAAAAGCAGTGAAATAGAGGGAATAGGGGGTCATTTAAGACACTGCCAGGGAGACCGGAAGCAGACCTGATAGGAAACTTCAAGTGTTTTATTAAATATGAGGTATAACTTTGTTAGCCAGTCAAATCTATCCCAATTTAACTTTTCCCCTCCGTAGCAAATAGGATCACAATAGCACTGCATAATCATGAAACAACTGTAAATACATATTTGAAGAGGTTGAATAAAACTAAACAAAATCCTCAACTTCCGAACATGGAGTGGGTCCCAATTATCTCTCCTTTCTCCCCAAGTGAACACTTGTTCACTTCCCTTCATGGTTTTGAAAGAAAAAAAAGACTGGTATATGGACAATCCCTCCTGCCCATGACAATACAACACTTTTAAATTAGTGGGGAATAGTGAACGAGTGAGGAAGGAGAGATTTATTGGGACACACCCAGGCTATAAGAGACCCTGACTCTAGAAAGATGAGAAAATCTAGCATCCAGCACCTAGCTCAGGTAACAGCATTCCCAGAGGGATCTCTATTTATCTGCAGCAACTGAACACATCCAACTAAACCACAGTATATGGATGGACCACTCAGATAATCCCTTTCAGAATGCTTGACCCGGCTTAGTCCCTCACCAGCGCTTCCACACACACACACACACACATTACAACAGATTATTGTATTAAAAAGATGACCTGCAGCAAACGGCGTGGGCTCACTGCACATGCCTGGTGTTAGAGGGAAGTGAAATGGGTGAGATCTTTTAGATGAAGGGGCGGGGAGGCATGGTCCTGCAGGGATTACTATTCCCTATTTAGTGACTGTGGTCAAAAGTAGTGCACTATAGGTAATAGGGTGCCGTTTGGGACAGACCTGCTGGTTTTAAACTAGAGGACACCAACTCATTACACTTCAGTTGGGGGTAAAGTCATCCAACCCGAGATCACATTCAGAAGGCTCCAGATGGGAGCAAACCTTTTCACCAGGAGGCTGTTCCAGATCAAATTGTCTAATAGAAAGGTGCCCGTTTGTAAACATCTGCGACCATTTGTAACCTTCTAAACATGCCACGGCGTTCAATTGCTACACTTTCTTCAGCTGAAGATTTGAGGCCAAACTAAACCCAGTAGAAACTGTGGCCACCACCCAGCAGATTTGAGGGAAATGAACAAAACATGAGTTAGGCAATCCCTAGGGGTCATAGGTTACAGGGAGGGGCTTGGCTGTGGCAAGCCCTGCCTTTCTACCCAATCCAGCAGCTAGCAGCCAGAAGCCGTGCAAAGCACTGTGGGAAGGGAGACTTACAGAGAGGGGCTGGCTGCTCGCTGACAGCACAGACGCCCAAAATGGCCCTTCGCCCCCGAAGTAACTGCTCTATAGGAGAGAATAACACAAAACCAAGTCACTGTCCTGCCCCCAAATGGCTGCTCTATAAGGAGAGAGGAACACAGACACGGTCACTGAAAGATCCAAAATGGCTTCTCAGTCAGACGTTGGTCTGTTGTAGGTTTCTTCTTGCAGAACGGCTCTGTAAAGAGGGGACATCTTTAAGCATCACCAAGAGGCACTGTGGAGTAAACCCAGGGAGGTGGGGGTCCAGAAACTCACCCCGAAGGAGGAATAGCCACCCTGGGCACCGGGAGGTGGGGCGTTGTGTCCCATGGAGGGGCCCATACCTGGAGCACCACCAGGGAACAAACCCAAGGCATTCAGGTTGAGTCCTGGAATCAGGTTAGACTGGAGCTGGGTAGAGAGAAAGATTTACTACTAGACAAAATGACCAAGAACAGAAACATTCTCTGGGATAAACGACTCAAATACAAAGTTAACTTTATATGGGTAGCTGCACAGCCTAAAAAAAAAGCCATGATCTCCCAGGTTGCATCCCAAATGACACCCTATTTATTCCCTATAGTACACAAAAGTTGAAGTAGGGTGCCATTTTGAACAACTCCAGATTATTTGGTTCCACCAACAGTGCCCCCAGTGGGTTAGTACAAGGACCTACGTTCATTGCGGCCACGTCGTTCTCATACGACTCCCTGACCTTCTTCATCACTTCCTCCTCAGCGCGGGAGCACGCCTCGATGGACCCCTTCACTGTGATGGTCCTCTCAGGGTTGTACAGCGTCAGGTCCTGGAGACTGAAGGACATCCATTACCACCTTGGTTTCTAGTGTGTGTCTTATGAGACAGTCATGACTGTCCCGTGAGGCTCTAAATAGGTCAGATCAGCTTGCAATAAATAACTTCAACAAGACCACCTCTCACCCGCAGAGGGGGGGTGGGAGGAGGGAACTGAGGGGGGGACAGACTGGTGGGGGTTAACACCTCATGCCCTGTTGTAAATCAAGGACAGAACACCCCTCTCCAAATTCACCCAAGGAATGTGCTTTAAGACTTTTCTCGATGAAACCAACACGTTCAAAAGCATCAATATTTCTAATATAGAACGTGGGGAACGGGCAGAGGTGACCTGAAAGAAGACTAATGTCGTCTTGGTTGTTATTTTGTGGTGATAAAGTTAAAAATGTTATAAAGGAAATACTGTAACTTGAGAAGTACACACTACATGTACAAAGTTTCCATCTTGTGCATGCTATATGAAAAATGTGTTTTTGTTGGGGGGGGATGTGATTTTAGAAACTATAAGAGGAAATTGTTTTTAAAACTGTGCACAGTACGTAGTCACTGCCCCCTTGAGTGAGGTCAGAGCGTGTCAGCCTGACGGAACCGCCCCTTTTTAACAAACTGTATAAAATGGGTTAAGAATTAACATTAGACTAGAGACGTAGAGCTGCAGCTCACATTTAAAGTGGTTTGAACTCAATCTCTACATGAGGTAGACCTCCCAGACAACTGGTAGACCTCCCAGACAACTGGTAGACCTCCCAGACAACTGGTAGACCTCCCAGACAACTGGTAGACCTCCCAGACAACTGGTAGACCTCCCAGACAACTGGTAGACCTCCCAGACAACTGGTAGACCTCCCAGACAACTGGTAGACCTCCCAGACAACTGGTAGACCTCCCAGACAACTGGTAGACCTCCCAGACAACTGGTAGACCTCCCAGACAACTGGTAGACCTCCCAGACAACTGGTAGACCTCCCAGACAACTGGTACGCTGATTATCTGTCCTAAGTATTTAGAAAAGCGAATTGAAGTGGGACCATTCTACTACTCTGCTCAAATCACCGTATTACACTACTCATCACCCCACTGGGAACCCTCTACACAGCTAGCTAGCCCATCTTCAAAGAGGAAGTTTCAGGAGCGAATGGAAAGAAAATCGATTCTGTAGTTCTGTTCAGGACTACACGACAAGTCACGGGATAACGGACAACTACAAAGGAAGACAACAGTATGAGACTTGTTGGAACCATTTTGGACCGAGCCTTACAAGCATGCCGCGAAAAGGCCCAACCACCTTCAAGGAGGCCAGTTCCGAGAGGTACGACCTTTCACATAAAAACATTCACGATTTCTTAGTCCAAGCGGGTAAAAACATTCAGTTTAATTCGGGAGATGGTAACTAAAGAACCGCTGTCGTGGTTCCCTAAATGCTAATGAGTTAAATGTTGCATGATAAATAAGAAAAAAAAAGAATCAAGTAACAATTAAACATGCTGGATTAAATAAATCAGATTAATGTTAGAAGTCAAGTCACATCTAGGGTTGCAAAGGGTTGGAAACTTTCTGGTAAATTTACAGAATTTTCCAGAACATTTCTCATGGGAAGTTAAGCCCGGGAATTTTGCTTAAATTCAAAATTGTTTGCTTTTAACAATTTACAATTTTTGGGGGGTGGGGGGGCACAAGGCAATGTTAGGACTTGTGGCATATTTTGGTTAAGCTATCCCCAATTCAATGGAATTGCAACCCTCTGAATGCACAGTGCATTCCTCCATCACATGTACAGCTGATTCTCAAGATCTTGCACACTAATGAGATGCTATTGAGCCCACCTACTACACTGAGACAAGGACTACATGCTTTCTGGTAAATTTTGATTACAATACTGGGTGGGGTGAATATATTTTATATGACTAATTATTTTTTGTTAACTAGTAAATAGTAGCCAACAGCAAAGTGTGTTTAAATAATTTCTAAACTTACTCAATTCAGCTAGATAGTTTTAGCTTGCTTGAGCCTGCTAACTGAGGAGTGTTAATTCACCTGTTTCCATACAGGTTTAATTTTAAAACATTATCTTACAAAGGAGTTGTTTAATCTAACTGCTAAACTATTTATCTGAACATGGATTTGGTTTGTTTTTTACTCTTTTTTTCCTAATCGTCACAGGAAAATGCCACAGGCACTATGATGTGTGGAGACATTTCAGTGCAGCTAATGTAGAAGGGAAAGCTGTGTACATTTGCAAATACTATGCCAAATAGTATGTGAAGAATGCAACAAAGATGCAGAATCATATGGCCAAGTGCATAAAGTTCCCTCAGATTTCTGAATGTACTTCGGCCAGCATACACCCCTTCAACCAGACATGCTGATCTACTCATTTGCTGAATGCAAAGTTCAACAGAGTTCAAGTGAAGGTCAAGCAAATCATAGAGAAAGCAGAATGTATTGCAACCATCCCTGATGGGTGGTCGAATCTTTGTGGGTAAGGAATAATTAACTACATCAATTGCCACCCCTCAACCAGTATTCTACCAGAGCAGACAAGGGACAGACACACCGATCTCTACATTACAGAGGGGCTGAAGGCAGTCAATGACCTTGGACCACAGGAGGTATTTGCACTGGTGACAGACAATGCTGTGAACATGAAGGCTGATTGATCTAAAGTGGAGGAGTTCTACCCTCACAACACACACATTGGCTGAGCTGCTCATGCATGGAATCTGCTCCTCAAGGACATCATGGCACTGAAAACAATGGATACACTCTACAAGAGAGCCATGGCAATGTTTAGTTATGTTAAGGGCCATCAAGTTACAACAGCAATCTACCTCACTAAGCAAAGTGAGAAAAATAAGAGCACCACATTGAAGCTGCCCAGCAACACCCGCTGGGGTGGTGTCATGTTTGACAGTCTCCTGGAGGGGAACAAGTCTCTCCAAGAAAATGGCTATATCACAGTCTGCTGAGATGGACAGCCCCCATCAAGAGGATCCTCCTGGATAATGAATTTTGGAAGAGAGTGGTAAACAGCCTGAAACCTATAGCAGTAGCCATTGCACGGATTGATGGAGACAATTGCCATCCTGTCTGATGTTCAGACTCTGCTTGTAGAAGTAAGAGAAGATATCCGTACTGCCCTGCCCACTTCACTGTTGCTCCAAGCAGAAGAAACTGCAGTTCTGAAATGCATCAAAAAGAGTGAAGAATCATGCCTGAAGCCCATACACACGCAGCGTACATGTTGGACCCCAAGTATGCTGGCAAGAGCATCCTGTCAGATGCAGAGATCAACAAGGCCTATGGTGTCGTCACTACCGTGTCTCACCACCTTGGCCTGGATGAGCGCAAGGTTCTTGGCAGTCTGGAAAAGTACACTTCCAAGCAAGGGCTTTGGGATGGAGATGTAATATGGCAGTTGTGCCAACATATCTCATCAGCCACCTGGTGGAAGGGACTGTTGATATGAGGCTCTTTTCCCTGTTGCGTCCATCATCCTCCAAATGCCACCAACATCATCCGCCTCAGAGCGCAACTGGTCCTTGTTTGGGAACACACACACACCAAAGCACGCAACAGGCTGACCAATACAACGGTTGAAAAATTGGTGGCAAGCCGGACAAATTTGAGGCTTTTTGAGCCTGACAACGAGCCATCCTCAACAAGGTTGAAAAGTGACAGTGAAGATTCTGATGTTCAAGAGGTGGACATTGAGGTACAGGGAGAATACATGGAAGCCTGAGAGGAAGACAACCAAAGCTTTAGTTCATAGACTATAGTTTTACAGATCTATGTTGAAAACCTTTTTGGGAGATGTGATGGATCATTCAATATTCCCTTTCTTTTGTTGTTCAGTGAAATCATCCCATGTGAAGTGTCAACTCATTTAATTAAAAGTTAAAATCGTAACTAAATTATTTCTCTCTTTCTATTGGAATGATTTAATCATTTGCAATGATGTCTACTTATGATAAGGTAAAAGGTTTGTTTGTCTCCATATCATATGGTAAATATATCCAATGCAAAAAACATCTACATTTAAATGGTATTAATTCACACATATTCACGTTAATTCCCACACAATCCCATTAAATCCCACGGAAAGTTCTCTGAATATTGCCCAAAATGTGCAACCCTTGTCATGACACACTCATCTTGTCTGCAGTAATCATTCTGATGGTATGTGCAAAGAACCTATAGATTAAGAACTCCAGAAACAGTCTGCTTCGCAATGCGTTCCCAGAAATCTTGGTTTGAAAACTGTGGCTTGTGTATTTGAGTTTATGGGTGATTGTATGGGGATGTTGGTCTTCTTACGGGGAGATGGTGATCTTGGTCTCTGTGTCCACTTCAATCTTTTTTAGGTTCCGTCCTTCCTTCCCGATTAGTCGGCCCACAAAGTTGTTGTGAGCCAGAATCTTCAATGGAATCTCCTCAGTACTGTGGATAAAGGAGACACCGAGACAAGAGAGAAGACGGCTCAATGGGTCAAGTTATAGAATAATAATTAAGAATAGAAGTTTGGTATCCTAACATGACTGACTAGGCATGGGCAGTTGAACTCAACATGATTTTGGAGGCCTGCTGGTTATGTGCGTGCGTATGTATGCGTTCTCCAGCTGAACTCACAACTTGGTGTCGAGGGCCTCCTTCTGCATGATCTCCATGATGGTCCTGCAGGCATTGGAGCAGCCCTCTGGGGTGGAGTGGACCGTGATGGGCTTCTCTGCTGCTCCCGCATTCTCCTTTCTGTGGATGTCGATCCTATAGAGGGGCAAGAGAGACTGATTTAGAAGGGAAGAGTCGTTTTTGTTACTCTCTAAACTAGTCTGTATTCTAGCGGTTACACTACCGGCTGGTCCCGTACTACTCCCAACCGGAGACAGTCGTTCAATACCTGTGTCCACCCTCCGTACTGCCTCAATCTCACAGAATCACTAAAGATGGTTGAAAAAGTCAACGTCCATCGTTTTCAACTTGAGATGCCTTGAGAGGTTCACATCAATAGGTAGTTGGAGCCAAAATTAACATTTTCTCAGTGAGTAATTTATTCTGTGGGAGTGAGCTTTGTATTGCCAAGCCTCATAAAATGATATTTATGGTTATAAATCAAGGCCATGTTCAGTAGCCAAAAATAGCAGATAGAAATGTCATTAAGAGCCCATATGATTCCTTAGTAAGAGAGGGGTGTTGTACATGCACAACATTGCGTCCTGCTGAATGCACCCCATTAGAATGTTGTGTACATGAATGTGTACATGATCAGGGAAGCAGTCCTACTTTGAGTGTGTCTGTTTTGTGACATTGCGAATCGTGGCTCCTTCCTTGCCGATGATGGCTCCTACGAACTGTGTGGGGACGAGTATGCGCAAAGGGACGTCCGACTGCAGTTTGGGGCGCGCCCCCAGGCCTGGGGAACCCGATTGCAGAGGGCCACGGGGGACAAAGCCCCTCTTACCCCCTCCCAGGGTCGGGGCGGCAGCAGCCGCCGTCTCGTCAGGGATGTACGACACCTTCAGGGCAAAGTTCTCCATCAGGAAGCCATTCAGCTTTTCCAACGCCCTGGCAACCACAGAGAAAAAGCTGTCAGTCACTAAGCAGGTTTCCATTGATGCAGGTTTATTTGAGAAAAGCAATGTGTCAAAAAAATAAAACGTGTCATGGAAACTTCAGATATAGAATAAATTTCTAATAGAATTTTGACCCGTTCGATGGGGTTTAATTCTTATTTTGTTGAATGTTCATTATTTTGACAAATGATGGAAACTGTGCTGTTCAAATAAAATTGCCCAATCATTTTGAAGGTACGGGGGGGGGCATGTCATGGTCCCAGTTGCATCTGCAAACAAATAATTTCTCTGTACGGAATCCATATCCTATATGTTAGCTGTAAGCTAAATAACCAGACGGGAAGTCAACAATGGCTTATTAGGCATAAATAAATGTTGTTTTACCCCCCTTAACGTCATATCCAATTAGGAGCTTATCTCATCGCTGCAACTCCTTCGATACATGACCCGCCAAACCGCACAGCTTAACACCCGCCCACTTAACCCGGAAGCCAGCCGTACCAATGTGTCAGAGGAATCACCATTCAACTGACGACCGAAGTCAGCCTGCAGGCGCCCGGCCAGCCACACAAATGTTATTTGTCACATGCGCCACATATAAAGTGGGGTAAAAAAAGTATTTAGTCAGCCACCAATTGTGCAAGTTCTCCCACTTAAAAAGATGAGAGGCCTGTAATTTTCATCATAGGTACACTTCAACTATGACAGACAAAATAAGAAAACAAATCCAGAAAATCACATTGTAGGATTTTTTATGAATTTATTTGCAAATGATGGTGCAAAATAAGTATTTGGTCAATAACAAAAGTTTCTCAATACTTTGTTATATACCCTTTGTTGACAATGACAGAGGTCAAACATTTTCTGGAAGTCTTCACATGGTTTTCACACACTGTTGCTGGTATTTTGGCCCATTCCTCCATGCAGATCTCCTCTAGAGCAGTGATGTTTCGGGGCTGTTGCTTGGCAACACGACTTTCAACTCCCTCCAAAGATTTTCTATGGGGTTGAGATCTGGAGACTGGCTAGGCCACTCCAGGACCTTGAAATGCTTCTTCCGAAGCCACTCCTTCATTGCCCGGGCGGTGTGTTTGGGATCATTGTCATGCTGAAAGACCCAGCCACGTTTCATCTTCAATGCCCTTGCTGATGGAAAGAGGTTTTCACTCAAAATCTCACAATACATGGCCAATTCATTCTTTCCTTTACACGGATCAGTCGTCCTGGTCCCTTTGCAGAAAAACAGCCCCAAAGCATGATGTTTCCACCCCCATGCGTCACAGTAGGTATGGTGTTCTTTGGATGCAACTCAGCATTCTTTGTCCTCCAAACACGACGAGTTGAGTTTTTACCAAAAAGTTATATTTTTGTTTCATCTGACCATATGACATTCCCCCAATCTTCTTCTGGATCATCCAAATGCTCTCTAGCAAACTTCAGACGGGCCTGGACATGTACTGGCTTAAGCAGGGGGACACGTCTGGCACTGCAGGATTTGAGTCCCTGGCGGCGTAGTGTGTTACTGATGGTAGGCTTTGTTACTTTTGGTCCCAGCTCTCTGCAGGTCATTCACTAGGTCCCCCTCGTGTGGTTCTGGGATTTTTGCTCACCGTTCTTGTGATCATTTTGACCCCACGGGGTGAGATCTTGCATGGAGCCCCAGATCAAGGGAGATTATCAGTGGTCTTGTATGTCTTCCATTTCCTAATAATTGCTCCCACAGTTGATTTCTTCAAACCAAGCTGCTTACCTATTGCAGATTCAGTCTTCCCAGCCTGGTGCAGGTCTACACTTTTGATTCTGGTGTCCTTTGACAGCTCTTTGGTCTTGGCCATAGTGGAGTTTGGAGTGTGACTGTTTGAGGTTGTGGACAGGTGTCTTTTATACTGATAACAAGTTCAAACAGGTGCCATTAATACAGGTAAAACGAGTGGAGGACAGAGGAGCCTCTTAAAGAAGTTACAGGTCTTCTCATCAATCTACATACAATACTCCATAATGACAGTGAAAATGAGTTTACAAATGTTGGCAAATTTTGTAAAAAAAAAAAACACCTTTACATAAGTATTCAGACCCTCTGCTATGAGAATTGAAATTGAGCTCAGGTGCATCCTGTTTCCATTGATCATCCTTGAGATGTTTCTACAACGATTAGAGTCCATCTGTGGTATATTCAATTGATTGGACATGATTTGGAAAGGCACACGCCTGTCTATATAAGGTCCCACAGTTGACAGTGCATGTCAGAGTGAAAACCAAGCCATGAGGTTGATGTAATTGTCCGTGGATCTCCGAGACAAGGCACAGATCTGGAGAAGGGTACCAAAAGAAATGACTGCAATATTGAAGGATCCCAAGAACACAGTGGCCTCCATTCTTTTTCATTTAACCTTTATTTAACTAGGCAAGTCAGTTAAAGAACAAATTCTTATTTTCAATGACGGCCTAGGAATAGTGGGTTAACTGCCTTGTTCAGGGGCAGAACGACAGATACCTTGGCAGCTCGGGGATTCGAAATTGCAGTCTTTCGGTTACTTGCCCAACGCTCTAACCACTAGGCTACCCTGCCGCCCCAATGACGGCCTACCCCGGCCAAGCCCTAACCTGGACAACGCTGGGCCAATTGTGCTCAGCCATATGGAACTCCCAATCATGGCCGATAGTGATACAGCCTGGAATCAAACTAGGTCTATAGTGATGCCACTCGGGAGCCTTAAATGGAAGAAGTTTGAAACCACCAAGACCTCTTTTTAGAGCTGGCCAGCAGGCTAAACTAAGCAATCAGGGGAGAAGGGCCTTGGTCAGGGTGGTGACCAAGAACCTGATGGTTCTTCAGGCATTTATGGTAGAGTGGCCAGATGGAAGCCAGTCCTAAGTAAAAGGCACATGACAGCCTGCTTGGAGTTTGCCAAAAGGCACCTAAAGACTGACCATGAGAAACAAGTTTCTCTGGTCTGATGAAACCAACATTAAACTGTTTGGCCTGAATACCAAGCATCACATCTGGAGGAAACCTGGCACCATCCCTACGTTGAAGCATGGTGGCAGCATCATGCTGTCGGGATGTTTTTCAGCATCAGGGACTGGGAGACTAGTAAGGATTGAGGGAAAGTACAGAGAGGTCCTTGATGAAAACCTTCTCCAGAGCACTCAGTACATCAAACTTGGGTGAAGGTTCACCTTCCAACAGGACAATGACCATAAGCACATAGCCAAGACAGCACAGGAGTGGCTTCGGGACAGGTCTATGAATGTCCTTGAGTGGCCCAGCCAGAGCTTGTACTTGAACGTGAAAGAACAGTTCTGTAGATGCCTGAAAATAGCTGTACAGCGATTCTCCCCATCCAACCTGACAGAGCTTGAGAGGATCTATAGAGAAGAATGGTAGAAACTTCCCCAAACACAGGTATGCCAACCTTGTAGCATCATACTCGAGGCTGTAATCCCTGCCAAACAAATTCAACAAATTACTGAGTAAAGGGTATGAATACTGAAGTAAATGTAATATTTCAGTTTATTTTTATACATTTGCTAACATTTCTAAAAACATGTATCTGCTTAGTCATTATGGGGTATTGTGTGTAGATTGGATGGGGGGGGGAAACAATTGAATCCATTTTCCGCAAAATGTTAATAAAGTCAAGGGAAGTCTGAATATTTTGAATGCACTGTACAGGGGGTACCGGTACTGAGTCAATGTGGTTAGTCGAAGTAATTTGTACATGTAAGTAGGGGTAAAGTGACTACGCATAGATAAACAGCAATTAGCAGC
Organism: Oncorhynchus clarkii lewisi; assembly: GCF_045791955.1. Taxonomy (NCBI): domain Eukaryota; kingdom Metazoa; phylum Chordata; class Actinopteri; order Salmoniformes; family Salmonidae; genus Oncorhynchus; species Oncorhynchus clarkii. Next base: position 14,269,850 of record NC_092178.1, on the reverse strand, counting down.
AGTGTAAAAACAAAGGGGGGGGGGGGTTCAATGTAAATAGCCCGGTGGCCATTTTAATAACTGTTCAGCAATCTTATGGCTTGGGTGTAGAAGCTGTTAAGGAGAGTTTTGGTCCTAGACTTGGCGCTCAGGTAACGCTAACACATGCCATGCGGTAGCAAACCATAAGATTGCTGTTCAGCAAACCATAAGATTGCTGAACAGTTATTAAAATGGCCACCGGGCTATTTACATTGAACCCCCCCCCCCGCTTTGTATATAGTTACTGTATGGCCCCAGTGATGTACTGTGCTGTACGCACTACCCTCTAGCATCTTACGGTCAGATGCAAAGCAGTTGCCATACCAGGCAGTGATGCAACTGGTCCGGATGCTCTCGATGATGCAGCTGTAGAACCTTTTAAGGATTTGGGGACCCATGCCAAATCTTTTCAGTCTCCTGAGGGGGAAAAGGTGTTGTCGTGCCCTCTTCACAACTGTCTTGGGACCATGCTAGCTTGTGGGTGATGTGGACACCAAGGAACATCAAACACTCGACCCGCTCCATTATAGCCCCGTTGATGAGAATGGGGGCGTATTCGGGCCCCCCCTTTTCCTGTAGTCCACGAGCATCTCCTTGGTCTTGCTCAAGTTGAGGGAGAGGTGTCTGACCTCCTCCCTATAGGCTGTCTCATCGTTGATCAGGCCTACCACCATTGTGTCGTCAGCAAACTTTATGTGTTAGAGTTGTGCTTGGCCATGCAGTCGTGGGTGAATAGGGAGTACAGGAAGGGACTAAGCACGTTCCCCTGAGGGCCTCCCGTGCTGAGGAACAGAGTGTTAGATGTGTTGTTGCCTACCCTTACCACCTGGAGGAGGCCCGTCAGGAAGTCCAGGATCCAGTTTCCAAGTTAACATAAACATAGCTACTGTCACAGAACTAATAATATAAAGCTGTCAGTCACAAGAGGAACTTGCATCAGTAGCCTATCCAGAGGGGTCAAGCAAGGTCAGTTGTGTTCCAAGGTCAACTGATAATTTTATTTTCTCACTACTGAAACAAGATCTGGATGATAAAAGCATTAGAATAATCATGTGTATTAGTGCAGGGGTGGAACAAACCCCTGTTGCTCTTCAAGGCCAGGACTGACTGTTCTGTGAACTGCACTAAATTTTCCCATTCATTTTCATACACCGTCCACGCCCACTTTATCAGGAATGGTCAGGGCGCCACACACACACCAGAGGGCAGCAGTGAGCTAGCTTCTCTCAGCCAGCATGTTACTCCTATAGCAGCCACTTAGAATGGACTGCTTTGGAGGGTGACGAGGAATGCGCTGCACTAACAAATCAAAGGGGATCAATTCAAATGCAGTGCTGGGAAAAGTGCAAACCACCTAAACAAGTCTCTGCATTCTACAAGAGCAGTCTTAAACTAAGAAAAGGTGTGTGCTTACTGTCTGGCCTGGTCCTTGGCACCGTATCGAACGTTGACCACTGCCGTGTCTGTGTCTGTATTTACTGTGGAGGGAGGGAGAGCACAGACTTAACACCCACAGGGCAATACAAGTTTATACAGTAAACATGCACTTCAACTGAACAGTTACAGACTTGAACAAAAAGCTACTAGAAACAGCAGATACAGAAAGGCTATGGTGTGTGTGTGTGTGTGTGTGTGTGTGTATACCTTGCTCGCAGTTCTCCACTGTGCCATACTGAGCCAACATGCCATCCAGAACCTGAGTCAGAACCACAGGGGAGAGAATGTGACTAGAACCAGACCAGAGTTCCAGTTAGATACCAATGTCTTTTTCACACTATCATGGGGACTCAAACTGGCTTTCTAGTGAGTACAGTTTAGTAGGTAAGCCTTGTGTGAGAGAACGGCACATCCATCTCCTGTTTCTGTAGCGTGAGGCTGCTTGATGCATCAGTGGACAGGGCAGGACCCTGGACAGGACGTTAGTCTATCGCAGGGGTGCACAGTTCAGTGCAAAACAGGAAACAGCAGAGCAATTTTAGTTAAATTCTGTAAGATTACAGGTTAATGCCAACGTTCATAAACACCCAGCAGGTGATCAGGAACACATGCCCTGGGGATAAGTTTCCCCTAGGTACAGATTTACCTCCCCCAATTCTAAATTTAACTATTAGTGGGGGAAATGCAAAACTGACCGAAGGGTCGAGGGGCAACATACTACAGCCACATCCCAACGTTAAGCCCATGGGCCAATCACAATAATAAACATTTACAGTTAAGACACACATTCATCAATATTTTGTATTTACTATGGATCCCCAGTACGCTTCCTGGGGTCCAGCAAAATTAAAGGCAGTTTATACACTTTTAAAAACAATACATTCAGACTGTGCCCTCGGACCCCCTACTCCACCACAACTACATATATACAGTCCAAAATCCATGTGCACGTGGATAACACTAGAGCCCTATACTACGAATCTGGTTTGAGGAATTAGCGAGGTAATTGAGTTTAACTCGGGATAACCGGTACCACCAATGTGGCTCACCTTTTAGCCAGGTACATTTCTATGGCAACGAATCCTCCAGAACTAACCTGCTCCGTGGTAGGCCAACTCAGGTTTAAACTCCAGTTATCCCTGAATGAAGTGTTTGAGAAGTGAGTTGAAGACCAATCAAATTCCTTCATTCTCCGGACCAAATGAGGAAGATGACTGATTAAATATTTGATTAATTAAAATGAGTTAAAAATAGAAATGTTCAAACACATTTGAAACTAAAACGTGCAGTAAAACGTTCGTAATAAAGGGACTTGTGATTGATAACAGCTCAACACCAAAACATGTCATTTGTTGACAAGCACACCAAAGAAAGATATGCGTAAGAAACACTGCCCTTCTAATAACCCATTTCACATATCCTGCTGAACCTGCAGGTAAACTTCTCATTTAGATTTCGGCCAAAATTAAGTTGTGGCACAGACCATGGGTTGATGTTTCACCATAATGTCATCGACGAGTCTGGCGGTCGACTAGCCATGTGCGACGCAAACACACAGTTACAAGCCCAGATGGAGCAGGCTCCAGTAAGCAACGGGTGCACAACCAATATCTACCATCGTAACATGGATGAAGCGTGAGCTGGAATGTGATGCTGAAGCTAGCTAATTTCATGTACCTTCTTATTTAACTAGGCAAGTCAGTTAAGAGCAAACTCTTCTTTACAATGACGGCCTCCTGCAGGAAGGGGGCTGAGATTAAAAATACAAATATGAGCGCGCACACACACACACCCAGGGAGACCTAAGACAACATAGCATGGTATCAACACACCATAGCATCACAGAACATGGTACAAACATTGGGCACAGACAACAGCACAAAGGCAAGAAGGTTGTCATCAGCCCTGTGATCCAACTGGCCCTTCAACACCACCTATCAACCAGGCTGTCTGTACGAGTCAAGCACGAGAGAGATCTTTCTAAATTCGTGATCTTTAATTTCCCCACATTATCAAGCTGAACTGATCTTTATCCACTTGTGAGTCCATAGAGAAAGACACCAAAAATCTGTCGGAGCCAAACCAATCTGGAAAACTTCAACTAGCTAGATCTAATGTTCCTCTTCAAGTGTAGTCATGGATGAGAAGGTGGGAGAGAGCGAGGGAGGGACAGGAGTCCAAACACAGCCTACAGGGAGAGGACCTCCAATCATGCACAGGCTTACTGAAAGCCACGCCCGAGCACTCACAACCCCCCTTTCTGACCAATCAGAGTCACTCCCGGCCCCCTTTCTCCCAAACCACCAATCCCCTTCCCTCCCGCCCCTGAACCATCTCAAAGCCGTCCCATTGGCTGTTCCAGCACTGATCCTACATTCCCTGTGGTGAAGAGCACCTGCATATTCACTGGCTTCCACGTCTGCCCGTCTCCAGGGCTCAGCCAATGAGAATCCAGGCCATTCAGGAAAGGGTGGAGTGCATTCCTGCAGGAAGCGGTGGTTGGGTTGGGGGAGGGGTGGGACAGGAGTAATGCTACACATTCTGTGAGTGTCTGTCCATAGCACATGGAGGCAACACAGAGCAGGCCCACCCGCCAACCATGAGCTATCCTAGCGAACAAGCCAGCTCTTTGCCTGCATGGCTGTGTACTGAGGCACCATGTTATCGCCCTGATAAGATACAAGGTCTCCTTCACGTCAAAGACGGTTCTGTGTTCAGTCCCTCCCTCCCCCATTCCAACCCCCATCCCCATTCTGGTCAAATAACCATCAGCTAACTAACATGCTATAGACTACCACCCATTTACACAGCACAAGACAAGCCAACCAGTGCAAAATGCTTTGTGTCAATTTAGAACAGTTACGTCAAAGGTAGAAAGGCTCAAATCAGCCATACTTTGGCCCATGCACTACGAGTTTAGAATGGAAGAGAACCTTGTCCATGAACTATTCTATTTGGTAAAAATGAGACCTGAAACACCCTTTTCTAAAGTAGATGTTTCCTGTGATACAGACCCAGTCCATTCTCTTTAGACAGCGAGCAGAAAGGATCAAGGATTATCTTAGACAAGTGAAACTAAACGAGCAACCTGTGGGCAATACCGAAGATGACTTAGGGTTGAGCGTTAAATGTTCATACCGTTTCTGTACCATATTGGGATAAACAGTATTACCAGAAGTGCACACCAGGGGCACTATAAAAAAAAACAAAATAAACGTTTTTTTGTGCACAAACAATTTAGACACCAGGAAGCTTGATCCAGGAGGGGTTTGAATGTCTCCGCTGTAAACAAGAAGCTTGAGATTGACATCTAGGCACTTAGATAGCAAGTTAGCAAACCAAATGCATAGCTGGAGCCTAGCTCTGGATATCATTTGACACGTTACATTTCTTATAGTTCTAAGCAGTGGCATAGCACCCAACCCTGCTGCAGGGGTACAAAACCATACCGTCAGTAACTGGTAATAAATACCCTGGTATAAGGTACATCTCCCAGGCCTACAAAGAATGAGTCTGATTCTTGAGACAAACGACCACTGGTATAAGTACATCTCCCAGGCCTACGAAGAATGAGTCTGATTCTTGAGACAAACGACCACTGATATAAATCCCTTCCTGAAGGCAGTACTGCAGGGCAATAACCAATTGATAAATTGAGAATGAATGGCAGTAGGTGGTGTGTAGAAATAACAAGAGATCTGACCATGTCTGCATGAGCAAGGTTTGATCTCTCACAGGCCGGGGATGCGCGCGCACACACACACACACACACACACACACACACACACACACACACACACACACACACACGTCATGCGTGTCACTCTTGTTGCACAACGCACCTTACTGTATACCTGCAGTTCATTAGTAGGTCACTCGTCTAAAAGGTAATCCTCCACTGTTACACAGACTATCACAGCTCCATTGATCACACACACACACACACGGCATGAGCACAACAACCAACAAGTCTGCAGCAATGAAATAGATGAGGTAATGTAGGCACATTTGAAATATGATAGTCATTACCACCAACAATAGCTTGAAAATGACTGTCCTATGCTTTGCTTTATGCTGGTAGTCACCTCCATATCAAGTTTTTCTGGATGAAATATTCTTACAAAATCAACTTCTAAATTACTACCTGTACTAAAAAAGTAAATTAAGTACCAAAACACAAACCTATTCCTTTCATAGTGACCCTATGGGACCTGGTCTAAAGTAGCACACTACATACGGAATAGGGTGCCCTTTGGTGCGTGAGCCTAAATATAAAAGTAACATAATGAGACAGCCAGAAGAAAATGACGACCTGTTCTAAAGAACTAATGAGTGGATCCAAAACCAAAATGGAACGCAAAGATGGCAAAGAACCTCGTCAGTGGACTCGTTTACACCCAATAAAAAGGCTTACATTCACATCCTGTTTCAAATATTTTTTTAACGTTAGTTCCCATTGAACAGGACCGAGTATAGCTCGTTAGATCCAAAGCTTTACCAATGGACCAATTAACACTTACCTCCCACTGCAGATGAGGCGGGATGTTCCTGATCTGCAGCTTACAGCTCCTAAAAGGAAAGAGAGGGGTAGAGAAGGGAAGAGGGAATAAATGAGTGGATCCAAAAGTCAGCATTAAGAGTTCGTTGGGCTAAAGGACAAATTGACCGGTTCAAAAAAAATTAAGTAATAAAACAGCAAGTTAGTAGGTGCCTCCTTCCAGCATTCTGTGCTCTGTACGAGGGGAGAGGTGCACAAGCTGTGGACATGACTAATGTTTTAATACCCCCCCCAAGCCCAGCGGGTGTGCACCAGAGGAGGGAGGAATGGACGGAGAGCGGGAGGGAGGGAAGGAGAGAGGCTGTTACATTGTTGGACTGGTAGCTTGAACGTGTGGAGAAACTGTTCAAACCAGCTGATAATGAGAAGCATCGGGTGGGAGAGAGGGAGGGAGGAGAGGTAGGGGGGAGGAGAGCATGGCAAGGAGATGGAGGGAGGACAGGTAAGGAGGGAGGAAGAGAGACAGGAAGAAAGGAGGGGAGGGGTATGGAGGAGAGAGGAGCAGAAAGGCAGAGGAGGAGAGTGAGCGCAGAAAAGGGAGGGATGCCAAGCCCAGGAAAGAGGGAACCTCCACTAGCTGTGTCAAAGCAGAGAGAACAGATGGGGATTCAGAACGAAGGAGCGCTCACATCACAGTCAACAGGAGCACAGTGGCGCAGAACAGACTATCCTACCAATTACTGTTAGTATTCAGAATGTCCTGCATTTCAAACTCCAAACCACATTTTGAAAACGTTTGGTTTCGATGAAAACATTGTGAATACCAAGGACACAAATACTTTGGAGGTCATACAGATACTTGGTTGGAGTAGTGAATTGTAACGAGTCTGGATTTAAACAGTTCAGGTGGTACAGCATGGCGCTTGCAATGCCAGGGTTGTGGGTTTCGATTCTCATGGGGGACCAGTATTGGAAAGTAGTATGAAAAATGTATGCACTCACTACTAAGTCGCTCTGGATAACAGCATCTACTAAATTACAAAAATGTACAATGTCATTTGGTGTAATTGTGACACGTTTCATAAAAAGGTGATCGTTTGGACCACAGAGATAAACGTGGGAAAAGTGTCCAGGCTGCTCCAAAGTCCACCACCTGTTCCCACACTAAAGGAACACAATGTACATGCAGCTGGGAGTTCCAGGACAGACTGTGACCCCTACTCAGTTCTACACAGACCGTACACCCACCCACAAAACACAACATCTATCCAACACTCCTAACCAAAACCAAACCCCTACAATCTTACTGTAAACTTCTCCCACTGACATCTAGTCAAGACATACGACACCAAAAAACAAACAATTTCCACTAGGACCAACAAAAAAAAATCCATATCATGGCTAAAAGCACAGTTTTGACCAGGAAATGAAGACTTGGGTGTGTTTACCATGAAATGTCAAAAGACCTTTTGACACCTGACAAAAAATAAATTGGAAACGTTGTATTTTGTGGGTCAGGACTAAAGTTTTGCAGAGCAGCAATGAGCAGGCCTCAATTCTTCATCTGTATTATTTGTTCCTCAAGTTCAGGATGTGCATATCACACTCCTGCTCTTCACGGACTTAAGTTTAAAAGAGTAGAGAAGTCTAATAGACTATACAATCGAAATATGATTGGTTCAAATTGAAAACATGCTTTCCTACTCAACTGGTCTTAAGCTGTGCAAGTCAATGAGTGAGTCAAATGTTAACGTTTCCATGAACAGGCTGGTTGGTAGCCTTAAAGATGTTTCTCAGCCCGCCACCCACACAGCCCAGCTCACACTTCATTATATGAAGAGAGAAAACAAGCTTTACATTGGAGCATACTAAAAATGTGATGCACAGAAATCCACATCTGCAGTCTAGAAGGTTTGTGGGCGTCCATGCATGCAGGACTAGGCCACAGTGAAAACTTAGTAGGGGAAAGTTCAATGACATTTGCCGTTAGTATTCATTTATTTATTTCCAACCCCCTCACGTACCACAAGAAGATTTACAGATTCTTTAACATGCAGACTCAATCTGGAGGAACTTTCAGCATTGTCACACCAACAGGGCCTCAAATTAAATGTTATTCATTTATTTGGACCAAAAACATAGATATATTCTAAATGGAGAATTGTAGAAAAAAATACCATTAAGCGTCCGAGAGGAATTGCAGCCCTTTCCGGTCTACTGTGCCATTCCTGGCTGATACAGACCCCTTTCTCCCTGTGCACGTTGCTCTGCATTGCAGTGGGAATGCTGTGCAAAATGTGCAAATGCACCAAGCACTTCAAGCCAGATTAACCTATAGCTCCACACACACGGACGAAGTCAGCCGGGGTATTGGGGGGGGGGGGGGGGGGGGGGGGGTGCATTCCCTAGTCCCAGCCTTTGATTTGGGAAAGGGGTGGTTTGGGGGGGGGGACAGACACAAGGGCCCTCTGCCCTGTAGGGGTGGGGCTCGCGTTTCCATGGACACAAGTCCACTGACAGAAACATGGAGGGGTGTGGGGACCGTGAGGGCTGAGTTGTGATGGAGTGCGTGTGTGTGTAAAACCCATAGGAGGAATCCCATGTCGAGCAACATCAGACTTCACCACATCCATCCCCGTTTCTCACTAGCATGATCATCCATGTCACTACCCCTCCCCCACCATCCATCTTATCATACAAACAATACTCAACAGAAACACCGGCACCCACACTATAAAAACCCATCCATGTCAGGAAACACACAAAAACACACCCAGATCTGTGCTCAACGCCCATTCATCCACACTCATTGACTATTCAGTATGCAGGCGTTCTGAATGACTGATCTCAAAAAACTGCTCACTTTCCACTGCACTCTTACATGGGCCATTCCACTGCACTCTTACATGGGCCATTCCACTGCACTCTTACATGGGCCATTCCACTGCACTCTTACATGGGCCATTCCACTGCACTCTTACATGGGCCATTCCACTGCACTCTTACATGGGCCATTCCACTGCACTCTTACATGGGCCATTCCACTGCACAACAAGTGTCCATTCTGCAGTAAAAAAAAAAAAAGCTAAAATGTAAAGCAAAAAAAATTGCTAAATTGGTTTGGGCTAGAATTTGAATATTTCTAAATTAAATCTGATGATTTGCACGCATAAATAGCTAAAAATTGTACTTCCCTGCAGCATGGTATGCAATGGTTCTGTAGAATAAAACTCCACACTATCACAGTGTCTCTTGCTCCATGATAAGCATGAGTGAGTTTAGGGACCTTTAGTCCCACTAGCTAGATGGGACAAGTGGCCATAGAGAATTTCGGGCACCCCCGTGCTTCCATCCAAAATCCCTTCTTTGCAGGTTGGGCCCCACAGTGACCTCCTGACCCCAAATTCTTTAATAAGAGCTGGGAGCTACTACTCCTCACAAAGCCGCAGTTACTGGGTTAGAATGACCATGGAAGTGGGCTTTGCTTTTACGACTTACGATTTTTTTGTCTGTTGGTTAAATGAATAGGGCAATAGGTGTATTTTTTTGGTTTAAATGACGATGGTTAGGATTTAATGACCTACGCCCTTCGATGATGAGAATATTGATCATATTTTATCTACATCTGAAGTTTTAGAACGTGTGAGTAAGTTACTGTGCCGATACAACTTCAGATTTGTTGTCTGGTATAAAAATATTTTTAAAAAGGTCCTAGACTAATACTAAACTAGGTTCAAGTTGAACCATCTTCACAAGGCAGACTGGTACGAGTTGTGGAATTTTACATTACTGACATTCAATAACACTGATTCATCAACAGTTACACAGCAACTTCCTACTCGCCCCTTGACCTGCCTGAATGCCTCACACACGGGACACGTCTCAAATCATGCAATTCTTTATTTTTTTTAACAGATGGAAGTTATATTTTATTTCGGTGTTTTACTCAAACTAATGAATATAGCTTTAATCAGGTCACAGTGTAACATGTTATAGGGTCTGTGTGTGTCCTACAAACTGACTAGTACAGCTATAGAGCACGAGAGTTAACATGAAATAAACTAATTAGTGAGGAACTATAAGTAGCCAAAATACACCTACACCCTAAATGTCGGTGGTTGTCCGCTGGGCCCAAAACGACCTTAACTTATTGCATTATTACATTTAACTCCTGTAACCCCTCATGATCAAGCTACGGCGATTACAATGTGTAGGCCAAAAACCAACAATGACTATGGAAAATGTCACGTTGGAGTAGGACTAAGGCAAATGGCACACTTGCACCAAAACTTAGCCCACCCACCCCAACAAACTGCATGCACCCCTCTCGCCGCATGCACACCTCGATGTGCCTATCCCACCCAGGCCCCCGGATTTTGGTCTGGAGTGTGAAGTCACGAGCTCTGCTGGTCGGCTAATGCGTAACAACCTAGCGGTGCCAAAAGCCCTTGGACCTCATTTATAAACCATGTGTATGTACAAAATATGACCCTAAACATGGGTGCTCTAGTTCACACGCTAAAGTTGCCATTTACTTTTTTTTAAACTTAACTTGAAGTGAGATTGTGCTCAGCTTCCCACAAACTTTAGACCACGTGTACACAGTTTCTAGTGGTGGAACTATTGCATTGCAAGCAGCCAAGTATTTTGATAAAATGGCGGATAAAAATGGACTCGTTTGTTCATAACAGGTTAATAACAATATGCAATTGTTTGTCGTTAGTGAGAAGAAAGATCAATTTAGTTTATCTTGGCATTCTAAAATATTTAGAGATAGGCATCTATTTTGCTAGGCTATATTAATTATATTATTTCCATGATAATTGAGGGCTCCAGAGTGGCACAGCGGTATAAGACATTGTATCTCAGTGCTAGAGGCGTTACTACGATTCCAAGCTGTTAACACAAGCGGCCGTGATTCGGAGTCCCATAGGGCCGCGCACAATTGGTCCAGGTTAGGGTTCGGCCAGGGTAGGCAGTCATTGTAAATAAGAATTTGTTCTTAACTGACCTGCCTGGTTATATTAAAGGTTAAATCAACTTTAATTCAATTGCTGAATTTTTTTTAACCTTTTCTGTGATGTTTTCATACTCACCAGGTAGCCTATAGGCCTACAACAAGATACAATACCATTCTTCTGAAATTTTGTTTAATAGGACACTTGATAGCTTATTTATTTACTACTATTTCAAGTACTTTGCTCTATTGTCTGGTCAGGAGCTTAGTTTAGCAGTAGAATGGACGATTACACTGCCCCATCACACAAAAAGGCAGTAACTGCTAATTTGGTCAGAAATGTGTTATTTATTGTTGCAAAAATGAACATTTGTAGTCATACATCACCACGTGCTGACAGACCAATCACGGGACGGCAGGTTACAATGAAGCTCATGCCCTTATCAACTCTGGACCTCAAAGCTAGTTCCCTACCCCCCCTCTAATTGAGCACTGATTTAGATCTGGGACACCAGGTGGGTGCAATTAATTATCAGGTAGAACAGAAAACCAGCAGGCTCTGGACCTCGTAGAGCAAGACTTGAATAACTCTACCTTCGACATTAAGGTTGACTCTCTCAGGCAGGATGAAAATGATTATATTGACCACGATCCTTTGCTAGTAAAGGCCACTTTCACCATAATCCTTAAATATTTTTTTGGTGCCATTCAGCAATATGGCGGGCTTCAAATTCAAATAGTTCCGGCTTCACGTGCCATTGGGAGTTTTCCACAGGAATAAGTGGATGACATCAGCGCTATCACCATCTACTGGTTTTAATGTCTACAGTCCCACCCTGGAACACTGGAGGACACCAGGAGCCTCTGCCTCCTTGCTCGCACTTCCCCTTCCCACAAGTTCAAAGGTTAAGTTGTGGTGATTGGCCGAGCCTCCAGCTGACACTCAGCAGGCTGGAATGCAGAGGGGCCCCAGTGCACACCTCAGTGTGTGTGTGTGTGTGAGATGGGCAGGATACTGTTCCCAGTCGCTCCTATAACCTTTCCTGTGGCAAAGGGGGGACTTAATCTTTTTTCTCTCATTTTTCTGTAGGTGGAGGCAAAAAAGCACCAGGCTTACACTTCACTATATATATTTTATTTAGCTAGGCAAGTCAGTTAAAAGGCCTACCTACTATAAAGGCCTACCACTACAAATCGCCAGTGTCTGTAAACCTACACATCGAAGACAAATCATTTAGCAAAAAATATCTAGCACTTTGGGAGGGGAAAGGTCAACAAATTGACCAGAGTGATTTGGCTTTTCTTTTTAAATAGGTTAATGATTCCATCCCAATAATGAACAAGCTAAAAGCAGTAAACACATTTAGGGGGAGCTCTGCGGAAGTTCATTTTGGCCCTAACCTCGACAATTCAATGCATGGACATTTCAAAGCATGTAAATAAATATGTCCACTTTAATAATTGTATATTTTAAATATGTTAACACCATTTTGTGCAGAATGTCAATAAAAACAGATTATTCGATTTAGTAGGCCTAAATGGTGGTATCAGCAATTACACAAATCATAATTATATGTGAAACTTGACTTGAATATACATTTAAAAGTTGTGACCAGATGCTTGTTTCTAATTTCTTACAAACATAGCAGTAGCCAAACATAACAGTAGCCTTTATCCACTGCTTTGAGCTCAAATTATTTAAATCATTAAAATGCACAATCTAAACACATTAAAGTGCATTTCGGCTCAAAATCCTCTTCCTCCAAATCCTCAAATGTTTTCAATAATTACTCATTTCAATGACAGCAATTAAAATCCAAGAAAGGTTTAATAAAGGACAACATGTTTCACGTGGCGGGTATCCTACATGCCACGCCAAATTGTTGCATTTTTTTGTCCCTCTTCCACGTAAATGAGGATCAATATCGCCCCAGACTAAAGGCTATAACTCAGCATAGTTTAATCCTGTTGACTGTAGCCTACACGGAGCTACATGGTCTTTAGCAGACCGGGGGTTTTCCGAGTCCATCTCGTGCACCATCACAATGAGCAAGGAGAGCAGAAGCATGGGGCAGCAAGGGAGAATCACGGCCAGATCCTTCTCAAATGGACGACTTCAGAGGGCCTACGCCTCAACACACACATTCATACATGTACACACACCTAAGCAGGCCCAGAATGCTATTGCTGCTTAAAATAGCCCTACAGTTTGCAAGTGTTAAACACTTGGAGATTTGCACTATATAGGCTAACTACTTCCACAGATGGGAATGGTGTCTAAAATAAGGTACTTTTTTTTTTTAATAAGTCGCATATTTTAGGTCGCCATAGGCTTGACGGTATGAGATCCTTCATGCCCGTATAATTCGACCTCTACACACACCCTATGAATTTTTGCTTGCCCCAAATGAACAAACATTCCGTCCCTTCCTGCTGACGCCCCAAACACACTGACTACAAGACACAATCAGACCACTTCAATCAAATAACGTTACAAAAATAACATGTTTCCAGAAGTGTCGATGGAGATATGTACAATTTGGCTGAGGACAGCAGCAGCCCCTTATAGCGTAAATGGATCAGTTGGACAATAAATGAGTTTATCATCAGAATTTACCTTTGACGTTTAGGGACCGAGTGCTCCACTTCTATGAGTTTTCCATGTAGTTCAACTTTACCTATAGTGAGGAGAATAAATGCAAATTTTAGTTCACAATTAGTTAAGTTATCTTCAACTGTTCTCATAGGCAGCCAAAAGTAGGCCTCAACTGTAGTTTATGACCAAAAAGGCCTGGCACGAAATAACGTTAATTTCAATCGGAAGCACAATTGTGTGACCATTCAAATTACAGAAATTACTTTATGTTCACTAAGTTTCACCGAACGTAACGTGAATGTCTATTCTAAAAGGTTAAATATGGTATCGATGACAAGTATCCGACACCTGAGCTCAATACGAGGATATTTCGTAAAATCGTAATTTTTTATTTCTAGATTGTGGCCTGCTGAATGCCACTGTTTGACCCACATTGCGTACATTTGTTGTCGTTTCTAAATTGTAAATAAAAAGTCGTTTGCATTAGGCTTGCATTTCGTTGGCCTACATTTGACCAATACACAATTAAGCCACCTGGTGTGTCAGCATAGGGCACATGCACTGTGTGCTATAATTTAACAAGTTAGGCCATACTTCCATTAAGACTTTGTTGGTCCAGGAAGAGAGTGCAAACTCAAAGGCGGCAACAAAAGTAACAATACAGAGTTACATTTATTCGAAGTGATCCATGTTAGACACAAGCCTGCAATGTGCGGCCACTGCCTGTGTGCCCCGTTTCTCTGAATGGCGTTACACTGGACAGGCGTTTCTTCCTTCCTTCACTCAAACAAGTTACTTCAACGTTTTTGTACAATATAAAATTCACACTTTGAATTTATCAAAGGCATGGACTATCCTTCTACGGTGTCAGGAGCCAAGCGTGAGGCAAGGAGACAAGCTTGGATACACCCCCACCCTATTGGGCTCCATGCATCCATCTACAGCGGTTAAAGTAAACCCGTAGCCATTTCCGCAATAAAGCACCGTTCGAACGCCTTTTTTATTGTCTCACCTGAAAGAATGTCGATGGCCATCATTGCTATCTTTTCATCGGGGCAATCCACGAAAGCATAACCAGTTTTGATGAGAAACGGACCACTGTGCGGAATCTTCCACTGCTCAAAGATAGTTTCCAAGTCCTCGGCACTCGCCTCTTCACTCACGTTTCCAATGTACAGCTTATTCATGGTCTGCGCTGAAATTGACAATCTTTACGCAGAAGGAAATCGTGATTTGCTCTCTCGGGTTTGGAGTCGCCAAAATCGCCTTACTACTCAACGGAGTGGCGGTGGCGTGCTTCCCCCAGTCGTTGAAGCCACAGATATATTTGACGGGCAACCTCGTCGCGTTTGCGCTTACTCGCCTCTTCTCTATCGCGCAAAAAAAATGTATCTTAATTATTTATTCAGTTTCTCCAAAACGATAGCTGACTGAGTGAAAAAGGAGACACGACTTTTTTGTCTTCCTCCAAACCCCTTGGCAAAGAGACAGATAAATTCACACACGTTAAGGCTCGTGCCCGCCTCTGAATAAAACCAATATGAAGAAGGGGAAGGGAGAAAAAAAACTAGGATATTCCGGCTTTTTTGAATGAGCCACGTGTTCAAACTACAAATCAACCCCGCACGTGAGGAATCCAAGTTGCTCAATTAAGTGTTGGATTGGGAATATGTCACGGGAATCTGGGGTGGGGACCGTAGTCGAGAGAAAATGAGGGGAAGAGTGGATTGGTGTTGGGGGAAAAACCTGGCGAACTATGTGAGTTAAGAGATTCTGTGAGAACCCAGTGTATCTTTTACTAGAATCACATTTGTGTGCCTTTCTCTGCAAAACCTCGCTTCCCATTGGTCGCTGGTCGAAGTAGTAAAACAGCAGTGCGCGCACGGATATAGCAAGGGGCAACAGTGTTGCGCGCACGCGAGACTGCGGTGGGTGTAGGGTAGGCATACTATAGAGAACATTATGGTGGGAGAGGAAGAAGGGGGAGGTGCCATTCATAAATTATAACATCGAGCGACATAATTTATGCACGTGAAAGACATTTGAATTGAATCAATGAAAGTTTAGAATGCGTCCTCCTTAGGCCCATGGCCCGGTCAACATGGGAATGACACGCTTACTACCAACCACATGACGGCATCCATCTTCTCTAACAAGATTCAGGTGGTTCCCTGCTTTAGTCTACAATACAGATTTGTCCATGTCCACACGAAATGGCAGAGAGGGGAATAGGGTGTCTTGGGGCGAGATTGCTTGTTTGTTTTCGAAAACACCCATCTGGAGAAGAAACCTATAGTAGAACCTACTGCATATGGCGAACCGCTTACTATTTCCGGCATGGGTATATATATATATGCTTTGTTCAGAGAGGGAAGGTCTCGTCATCCAGAGAAATGCCCCTAGCGAATTGGCGACAACAAGCAAGCAGGTTTCTTTCAAATACAGTCTGGCTGGGCTTAGTACGTTAATTCAGATAATTAATTACACTTGTTAATATGTGTCCAGTGTAAAAGTGTAGTTAGGGGTAGATGAAATTCACAAACGTGCAACTTCATTGACAAGTACCAAATTACTAGGCTACATTTACCATATGTATGATCTCAGTCCGTCAAATATCCATGCTGATATTCAGGCTAAAATTAATAAAAAGATGTTCAGCTAAAGACATTGAGGGAATAATATAATGAAAGTAATTATACTTGGTCTAATTATTCTACGTTATAAAGTGGATTTATATCTGCTCAATAGGCCCACATTCGAAACGCATGCATGGCCACTGTTGAATTCCGTTTTAGTGATTTTATGCACACATACCTGAGCAGAGTTGGATAGTTCATAGTTTAGCCAGTACCTGTACAACTTGTTTAGTACTACACAATATGCATGGGAGTGCATATAGTTTATTCAGCTGATTATTCAACTTTTAAATAATGTGTGTGATCAACATATAATGCCATATTGATAAAATGCCTTCTTCAAATGTATACTGCAGGAAAAGTTAGTATTTTGCTTCTAGACAACTTAAGAACAATTGATGATTTCAGTTTTATGGACATGTTCATGTTAGGCATAAGGAAATAAATTGTGACTTGTCAAAGCCTCAAAAGGTAGGCCCTCTGCTATGGCACACTGGCAGCACTTTAGTTGACGTACTCTGAGCTGGCCAAACAGAGTGCTCTACTATTGGTTGGAAAGACTGACCAATCACAGAGCTCATTCTCACTCCCCTACCACTCTCGCTGGCTCGAGCTCAGCGTGTTCAGTCATTGGCTATTTTGCACCGCTATTCTATATGAATCAGCGCGCGAAAGAAAATGTAGTTTTTCTATTTATGAATAAAGGTGATAATCAATTCTTAATCTAACGAAATAATTAAGATGCAACTAGATACATGTTAGGCTACGACACAAAAGCAGTCCCATTATTTGAGTTGGTAAAGTGAGTTAAATTTGGAGATGGAAATTATCTTATATAAAATGAAAATAGTCTTTACAAGGAAGTCCTAAATGAAAGGGTTTCAAACAAACCACTATTAGGCCTATACGTTATTCTGCTTCTCAAATTCACCTGTAATTGATTAAATGGTGAACATTAAGATATGTGTAATCTTTCCCTAATCATGTAAAAGCCTATTAAACGTTAAACAATAAACAACCGCGTTATGAATTCGTTACAGTTCAATAGCCTATATTGATTCAATTTATTAAATGAGCCCAACTCTAATTACATGCGTTGTGAAATAACGAAATGTTTATATGAGACCGTTTTCTATAAATGTGTAATAGGCTATGTGTTCATATAGATAAAAGATTGGACTATCAGTGTGACTTAAAGTCTACACTTTGCTCACGTCCAACAAAAGTCGCAGTCCTGGTTTACGATCCCAGGCTTGTACAAGGCGCTCAGGAACTGCGAAAGGGTGAATATATCCGTTAGGAATGTACATAATTAGTCCCCGCCCCCATTCTTTGGGGGGAAACTTCGGTATGGCAGTATTCCATAGGGGTAAACAGGCTTCCATAAAGAAAGTTTCATATCCGAGACTACGTCTTGTGTGGAATGATTAAAGATAGTTATGAATGGAAAGCACACGGGAAACATCGGTGAGATTTTAAGATCAAATAGGATGATATTTCTTTCCATATGGAAGTTTAAACAATATATATATATATATATATATAGTACGTGATATATCGTGTTGTGGGGAACAATGTCTCATTCGTTCCGGTTGTTTAAGTGAACAAGGGATACCTTTATGGAAACAAGGGGTACCGTTTTGGGTGAAACTACAATCTAACCCTTAACAACTACAATCGAACCCTTATCTATTTATTTATACTTCAGTCGACTATCTCTAATCATCTCTTTGTTAGTCACAATGCATTCCAATGGTTGACTGCTTGAGCTAGAACGTATGGAACATTCTTGTAGTGAACGCCATGTTGTAGTGAATGTCGAAGAACGTGTTTGAGAACTTTTCTCTAAGGATTTTTATAATTGATGTGATATTGGATAAATTGCTCTTTGAAACCGACATTCATATATGGCACTTAAATGGCATTAAATGTACCTTAAAATGTTTTGTTTTTTAATAATTGTATTAGTCTTTTCCCCTGTGAGGTCCCCCTATAGACTTCCACACAGAAAATGGCGGTGTTCTGAGCCAATTTCAATAATCATTCTAGAAAACAATGTCAATTGGTAATGAAAGTTTCTAAGCAAATGTCAAAATATGAAATTCATTAACATTAACCT
Organism: Oncorhynchus clarkii lewisi; assembly: GCF_045791955.1. NCBI lineage: Eukaryota > Metazoa > Chordata > Actinopteri > Salmoniformes > Salmonidae > Oncorhynchus > Oncorhynchus clarkii. Next base: position 14,251,586 of record NC_092178.1, on the reverse strand, counting down.
TCTAAACATTGTTTGTTCCCTTTACATAGTCCTTTAAAAAAACGTGTGATGTTAAAGACTGTTTTTGAAGTGATTTGCATTGGACTATGCATTCAAATTGTTGTTCGAGACCCGTTTTGTCAGCCTCTGGATCTAGGCCTACTTTTATGTGAATGTAAGTGTGATCGTTTTAATTAGTGATTCATAGTATTGCTGGTGAAGATGTAAAAGGTTTCTGGTAATGAACTTTAGAAATAGCTTAGGAATGTTTTAATAATTCAATATTTGTTTGATAACAGCAATTAACTTGTCAGAAACCTGTCCAGAAATAGATGTTGATACATTACACTGTACAATATTACATTAAACAATAAATCAACTGATTTATAAATGTCAGCTAATTGTTTTCTTGATAGAAATGGTCTAATATTAAGTTGCAGTATATCATCATTTCATGGTACATTTTATTTACTCCAATTCAATACAAAAAACACATTTATGAATGATAACCTCAGGGAATATTATGCAGTTGAATTCTATTTCAGTAAACCTCATGATTTGAAAATGTATCTGTTTTTTATATATTAAATTATATCAAATTAGTTTCCTGAATGGTCTTCAGGTAAAATGGAACTGACCCAAGCTCTGATGCAAACTACTCTTCAAGTCACTTCATTTGAACACCTCCAAGCATACATTAGCCTATGTTAATTTATTAACACATTTCCAATTTGCTTTGGAATTGATGTATAATTAACTTGTGATCAATGGTTGATTATGGTGTTATGAAATCATATTTGAAACGGTTATTTATTGGTGTTGTATTGAAGCAACTGTACAAAGAAAAAATAGGTTTTACAGGGTCAGATATAGTACTACAGCACCCCTGGATACAATTATGGTTAAGGGCCTTGCTCAAGGGAACATCAACATATTTGTTGCACCTTGTCTGCTCAGGTATTCGAACCACCAGCCTTTTGGTTACTGGCCTAATGCTCTAACCTCTAGACTAGATGCCGCCCTTAGTGCCAATGGTAAGATCATTCATAAGAAGACAACTAAATATACTTAAGTTCAGACCTCTGCAAGTTTGAAAACCAAACAGATTAAAACACCTCTCACCAATAAAAAAAACTACTGGCATGCAAGCTGGCAGCCGGTACAGGTTTTCAAATGAATAAAAAACAAATGCATTTGAATTAACAGGTGAAAAATTAGCTGAGTGCAACATTCAGAATGTTGCAGATAGAAGTGTGATGAATAGAGTATAATGACTTATGTATTACATGATAAAGTATCATGTCTGTTCTATATTCTGGACATCATATTTTCATCTGCCATGGTGGGAACTTGGCACCCAGAATCAGAATAACATATATTGTCCTACAAGAGGAAAATCTTTAAAGTAAGCCTTTGGTCAATGGAAAAGAGATCTTGCCTGATTCATTTAGATACTACATTATCATACCAACTGAATAATAACTCCATTAAAGTAGGTCTATAGACAGTCATGATAGATCAGGGATGATGAACAGTTATCATCTCAGTCCAAAAACCACCCCTAGACCCTTACCTACTCATTTGGTGTTTGCAGATCTGAAAGAGACCGAGAGGTGTAAGCAACATGGTGATAGACCTCTAAAGTTGTCTCTGCCATATTGCTCAAACCTATCTGGTCCTTTCAAATCTGCAGATACAGAAGTGATAGGTGCTAGGGTTGTTTTGGAACCGGGCGGAACTAGTCATTAGTAATCCACTATTTAGGGAATAGGGTGCCCTTTGGGGGACACATCATGTTTCTGCTCATGAGGTCAGGGAATAGGCTATCAGCTCATCTTGACTGTGAGGAAGAGGATATCCTTGTGCCACTGTTTCTCCTTGCAGACATATAGCAGAGATAGCCGTGCAGTTGTGTCGGGCTTCAACCTCAAGGGCCACTCATCTGGTTTCACACATGTGAAAGTCACTTTTACATTTCCTAACACAACTTTGTTTTATTGGTTTAACTGGTGAATGTTTGATTCACCAATGTTTGGATATGATTTAGTTGATGATGTTTTCCCAGTCTCATCCAATGAAAAGCAGGTGAAGCTTACTGTTCTGAAGTCATCTGCATTTTAAATGCCAAATACTTGTGGTCAATAAGTATGTATGATCGATTTTCAATAAGTATGTATGTATCTACGATCAATGTTCTAGACTGTTTACATCACTATTCACCAACAAGTCTCTGTAACAGATGGTGATGCTGATTTAAAGGTGGTCAGAGAAAGGTGAAAGTGGTCTTTTGAGTCGTTTACCCTCTTTCAAACATGTGCTACTCTACTTTAATTCAACCATTACTTTTCAAAGATAGTTACGAAACGTGGCGACGTCTTCAAATTATGTAGACAATGCCACGCACATTTACGTAGAAAAATTCTTAGCATCCCTTGTCTGTCACGAATGTTGAGTAATATTATATCCTGAACAAAAAGATAAAACACAACATGCAATCATTTCAAAGATTTTACTGAGTTACAGTTCATACAAGGAAATCATTCAATTTAAATAATTTAATTATGCTCTAATCTATAGATTTCACATGACTGGGAATACAGATATGCACCTGTGGTGGTCACAGATGCATTTTCAGAAAACCAGTCAGTATCTGATGTGACCACCACTTGCCTCATGCAGTGCGACACAACTCCTTCGCATGGAGTTGATCAGACTGTTGATTGTACGTGTGGAATGTTGTCCCACTCCGTTTCAATGGTTGTGCGAAGTTGCTGGATATTGTCGGGAACTGGAACTCGTCAACCCAGAGCATCCCAAACATGCTCATTGGGTGACATATCTGGTGAGTATGCAGGCCATGGAAGAACTAGGACATTTTCAGATTCCAGATTCTTGCGACATGGGGCCATGCATTATCATGCTGAAACATGAGGTGATGGCGCGGGATGAATGGCACGACAATGGGCCACAGGATCTTGTCACAGTATCTCGGTGTATTCAAATTGCCATCAATAAAATGCAATTGTGTTTGTGGTCCGTAGCTTATGCCTGCCCATACCATAACCCCACCATGGGGCACATCATGTTTACAAAATTCACATCAGCAAACCGCTCGCCCACACGATGCCATCCACATGGTCTGAGGTTGAGGCCGGTTGGCCGTACTGTCAAATTCTAGAACAACGTTGGAGGCGGCTTATGGTAGAGAAACAAACATTGCATTCACTGGCAACAGCAGTGTGCGAGAACTGCACATTTTAGTGTGGCCTTTTATTGTAACCAGCACAAGGTGCACCTGTGTAATGATAATGCTGTTCAATCAGCTTCTTGATATGCCATACCTGTCAGGTGGACGGATTATCTTGGCAAAGGAGAAATGCTCGCTTACAGGAATGTAAACAAACTTGTGCTCAAAATTTTAGAGAAATACGATTTTTGTGCGTATGGAACATTAGAGATATTTTAGTTCAGCTCATGAAACATGGGACCAAGACTTTACATGTTGCATTTTATATTTTTGTTCTGTGTATTTAAACTTACTCTGCCAATTGTCTGTGGTTATGGTCCCACATCTGGTTGAAATTTGAGAGAAAATACCCACAGGAAAGTATTATAAAACCGGGATCTATTTATGTGACAATCAAGATTGTCTTTTGCTCATGACCGAATGCATGAGCACAAGATGGAAGTACATGCATGCAAACCAAGCATACTAACCAAGCATACTACTTGCAGGTGTTTACATGGTTTTGCGCATGTGCCAGGTGATATACATTTCTACTTCTGTACCGGTTCTCTAAAAAGTCTGGAAAATAATACTTTCCTGTGAATATTGTGTCTCAAATTTTGAGCAGTTGGACCAATAAATCCAAATATAATTGTATTCAACAATCCGGCTTGTAGAGGAACTGAGAGGCCCATTTCCAGAATCAAACACTCATGTTCCAGACAGTGTATTAAGATATTCACTGTCTGGACCCCAGGAAACCTCAAAGTACGACCTCTTTCACTGTAGCTATTCCTCTTTAGATGAGGAAGATGAAACTATAGGTCAACATCAGTGGTGTAAACTACTTCAGTAGTACTTTCAACTATTTTTACTTCAGGTGTTTTTTGGGGTATCTGTACTTTACTATTTATATTTTGGACAACTTTTACTTCACTACATTCCTAAAGACAATAATGTACTTTTTACTCCATACATTTTCCCTGACAACCCAAAGTACTCGTTACATTTTGAATGCTTAGCAGAACAGTAAAATTGTGAAATTCACACACTTATCAAGAGAACACATGGTCATCCCTACTGCCTACGTTGTGCCGGACTCACTTAACACAACAGCATCTTTTGTAAATAATGTCTGAGTGTTGGAGTGTGCCCCTGGCTATCCATACATTTAAAAAAAGAAAATGGTACTTGTCTGCTTTGCTTAATATAAGGAATTTGAAATGATTTATAATTTTACTTTTGATAGTTCAGTATATTTTAGCAATTCAATTTTTATACTTAGTTGAAGTCCGAAGTTTACATACACCTTAGCCAAATACATTTAAACTCAGTTTTTCACAATTCCTGACATTTAATATTAGTAAAATTCCCTGTCTTAGGTCAGTTAGGATCACCACTTTATTTTAAGAATGTGAAATGTCAAAATAATAGTAGAGAGAATGATTTATTTTAGCTTTTATTTATTTCATCATATGGGGTCAGAAGTTTACATGCTACAAAATACTAATTGAGTACATTGCCTTTTAAATTGTTTAACTTTGGTCAAACGTTTCAGGTAAACTTCCACGAGCTTCCCACAATAAGTTGGGCCAAAATGTACCTATTCCTCCTGACAGAGCTGGGAGGTACCTATTCCTCCTCAGGGCTTTGTGATGGCCCCTCCAATACCTTGACTTTCTTGTCCTTAAGCCATTTTGCCACAACTTTGGAAATATGCTTGGGGTCACTGCCCATTTGGAAGACCCATTTGTGACCAGCTTTAACTTCCTGACTGATGTCTTGAGATATAGCTTCAATATATCCACATCATTTTTCTTTCTCATGAAGCCATCTATTTTGTGAAGTGCACCAGTCCCTCCTGCAGCAACGCACCCCCACAACATGATGCTGCCACCCCGTGCTTCACGGTTGGAATGGTGTTCTTCGGCTTGCAAGCCTCCCCCTTTTTCCTCCAAACATAATGATGGTCATTATGGCCAAACATTTCTATTTTTGTTTCATCAGACCAGGGGATATTTCTCCAAAAAAGTACAATCTTTGTCCCCATGTGCAGTTGAAACCGTAGTCTGGCTTTTTAATAGCGGTTTTGGAGTAGTGGCTTCTTCCTTGCTGGCCTTTCAGGTTATGTCGATATAGTGTGTTTTACTGTGGATATAGATACTTTTGTACCTGTTTCCTCCAGCATTTTCACAGGGTCCGTTGCTGCTGTTCTGGGATTGATTAGCATTTTTTGCACCAAAGTACGTTCATCTCTAGGAGACAGAACGCGTCTCCTTCCTGGGCGGTATGACGGCTGCATGGTCCCATGGTGTTTATACCTGCGGACTATTTTTTTAAATTATGACTCAAATTATGTTAATTAGCCTATCAGAAGCTTCTAAGGCCATGACATAATTTTCTGGAATTTTCCAAGCTGTTTAAAGGCACAGTCAACTTAGTGTATGTAAACTTCTGACCCACTGGAATTGTGATACAATGAATTATACGTGAAATAATCTGTCTGTAAACAATTGTTGGAAAAATGACTTGTGTCATGCACAAAGTAGATGTCATAACCGACTTGCCAAAATTATAGTTTGTTAACAAGAAATGTGTGGAGTGGTTGAAAAACGAGTTTTAATGACTCCAACCTAAGTGTTTGTAAACCTCCGACTTCAACTGTATTTTTAGCTAATTTAACATGTGTAAATATTTGCATGAACATAAGATTCAACAACTGAGACAAACTGAACAAGTTCCACAGAGTTGACTAACTGAAATGGAATAATGTGTCCCTGAACCTGTGGGAGGGTCAACATCAAAAGTAACAGTCAGTATCTGGTGTGGCCACAAGCTGCATTAAGTACTGCAGTGCATCTCCTCCTCATGGACTGCACCAGATTTGCCAGTTCTTGCTGTGAGCTATTACCCCACTCATGCACCAAGGCGAGATCTGGGCTCTTCGCTAGCCATGGCAGAACACTGATATTCCTGTCTTGCAGGAAATCACGCACAGAACGAGCAGTATGGCTGGTGGCATTGTCATGCTGGAGGGTCATGTCAGGATGAGCCTGCAGAAAGGGTACCACATGAGGGAGGAGGATCTTTTCCCTGTAACGCACAGAGTTGGGATTGCCTGCAATGACAACAAGCTAGAGTCTGATGATGCTATGATACACCGCCCCAGACCATGATGGACCCTCCACATCTAAATTGATCCCACTCCAGAGTACAGGCCTCGGTGTAACGCTCATTCCTTCGACGATAAACGCAAATCCGAACATCACCCCTGGTGAGGCAAAACCACGACTCGTCAGTGAAGGACACTTTTGCCAGTCCTGTCTGGTCCAGCGACGGTGGGTTTGTGCCCATAGGCGACGTTGTTGCCGGTGATGTATGGTGAGGACCTGCCTCACAACAGGCCTACAAGCCCTCAGTCCAGCCTCTCTCAGCCTATTGCGGACAGTCTGAGCACAAAGTATGTTAATCTCTGAGACAGAACGTGTCTCCTTCCTGAGCGGTATCACGGCTGCATGGTCCCATGGTGTTTATACTTGCGTACTATTGTTTGTACAGATGAACGTGGTACCTTCAGGCGTTTGGAAATTGCTCCCGAGGATGAACCAGACTTGTGGAGGTCTACACTTTTTTTTTCTGAGGTCTTGGCTGATTTCTTTTGATTTTCTCATGATGTCAAGCAAAGAGGCACTGAGTTTGAAGGCCTTGAAATACATCCACAGGTACACCTCCAATTGACACAAATTATGTCAATTAGCCTATCAGAAGCTTCTAAAGCCATGACATCATTTTCTGGATTTTCCAAACTGTTTAAAGGCACAGTCAGCTTAGTTTATGTAAACTTCTGACCCCACTGTGATACAGTGAGATATAAGTGAAATAATCTTTCTGTAAACGATTTTTGAAAAAATGACTTGTATGACACAAGTAATTTTTTCAAAAATCGTTTACAGAAAGATTAAAGTAGATGTCCTAACTGACTTGCCAAAACTATAATTGTTAACAAGAAATTTGTGGAGTGAAAAACGAGTTTTAATGACTCCAACATAAGTGTATGTAAACCTCCAACTTCAACTGTGTGTGTGTCTGTGCCTGTGTGTCTCTTCACAGTACTCTGTTCCACAAGGTGTATTTTTATCTGTTTTTAAATTGTGATTCTACTGCTTGCATCAGTTACTTGATGTGGAATAGAGTTCCATGTAGCCATGGCTCTATGTAGTACTGTGCACCTCCCATAGTCTGTTCTTCACTTGGGGATTGTGAAATCACTAAGTACGCCCCTGCACATAAACGCACACACACACTTTACAACACCACGACAGTTGATAACAAGTTCATTATACATAAACAAAAACTGAATAACACATGGAATAGGCTGAAATAGGCTAGGGTGTACTACATTCTGTGAATTGACTGTAATTCTCCCCTCCACTGCCCTATTCAAGCTAACAGTCAGCTTAAGTCTGGCTATGTATTTAACTGGACCTCCTGGCTAGATGACTACGGCTTTGGAAAGTGTACTGACCTGAAGAGATGTCTTCCCAGATGGGAAACCCTTCCCTCAGAGCAACGACTGGAGACACAAGGGCTACGTCTACGTATGGCACTCCATGGGTAAGAGTCTCACTCAAACACAGTCAATTACCCATAGACATGCACACAGTCATAAACACACATATACATGCACCATGTCCCTCTCCCTGTCCTCCCAGAGGACCTGAGCCCTAGGACCATGCCTCAGGACTACCTGGCCTGATGACTCCTGGCTGTCCCCAGTCCCCAGTCCACCTGGTCGTGCTGCTATGGAACCCTGACCTGTTCACCGGACTCTCTCTCTCTCTACCACACCTGCTGTCTCGACCTCTGAATGCTCGGCTATGAAAAGCCAACTGACATTTACTCTTGAGGTGCTGACCTGTTGCACCCTCTACAACCACTGTGATTATTATTTGACCCTGCTGGTCATCTATGAACATTTGCACATCTTGGCCATGTTCTGTTATAATCTCCACTCGGTACAGCCAGAAGAGGACTGGCCACCCCCTGTAAACTTCAGACTTCATCTGTAAGTATACTTAAATCAAATACTTTTAGACTTTTACTCAAGTAGTATTTTACTGGGTGACTTTCACTTTTACTTGAGTCATTTTCTATGAAGGCATCTATACTTTGATAGTATGTATGACAATTGGGTACTTTTTGACCACGGGTCAACATAGACTAGTAGAGTAGGTGTACTTACTTATATTTTCCGTAGTAGGTGTATCTTGGAATAAAAATGGTTTTGTTCTTGAGAAAAGACTTTGAACCTTGTACTAGAACTAATTGTTTCTTATGAATCTGTAGCATTATCTTCTATAGTTTATGTTCCTGGCCACAGTAGTGTGATGGTAGCCATTACCCAGGTGGCTCCACTGTCATTAGGGCCAAGGTCTCCAGATAAACATTTGTTTTCTCCCTTCTATTACACCATTGCCTCTGATCAGTCACCTAGCCTGCCTGATCTTCTCTGGCACTTTTTTTACTCAGTATTTTCTTAGCCAAGGTGTGTCACTCACTCTTGGACTGATTGGATTATCCAGCATGGCAGAAATGCAATGCACAGAGCTGACAATCCCTGTGGTCTTCTATGATCTGTTCTTCTACACCACATTTATCTGAACGCTCCTCTTGAGTGGAGTGTGCCGGCCCTCTTGAGGATTGCACATAGAAAAATAGAGCTGTAATTCGCATTTTATGTGGAGAACAGGTTCTTTCTACAGTATTTAGTGTATTGCTATCTGCAGTGTTGGGTAAGGTTCCCCATGCTGAACACACACTATGAAGGCGTGTCTGACTAGTGTAAACATTAACAAGTATTGTCAAAAACAGAGGAGCAAAGAGGTGCGAATTTAGCTTGTTTGATCAGAGATGGGCTGAATACAATACTTGTCAATCGGGGATAATTAGCTTGAGAACTAGGCACATTTCAGTGAAGGGATGAATGTCAAAAGCAGCGGTTTCATTTATCAATCACGTGCTTATACTGTTCTTACGAGCAAGTCATTGGCAAATACAATGAACAAAAATATAAATGCAACATGTAAAGTGTTGGTCCCATGTTTTATGAGCTGAAATAGAAGATCACATACATTTGACATATGCACAGAAGGCTTATTTCTCTCATTGTGTGCACAATTTTGTTTACATCCCTGTTAGTGAGCATTTCTCCTTTGCCAAGATAATCCATCCACCTGACAGATGTGGCATGAAACTGATTAAACAGAATGACCATTACACAGGTGCACATTATGGTGGGGACAATAAAAGCCTCCTCTAAAATGTGCAGTTGCCACAGATGTCTCAAGTTGAGGGAGCGTGCAATTTGCATGCTGACTGCGGAAATGTCCACCAGAGCTGTTGCCAGAAGATTGAATGTTAATTTCTCTACCATAAGCCGCCGCCATCATTATAGAGAATTTGGGAGTAAATCCAACCATCCTCACAATCGCAGAACACGTGTAAACACGCCAGCCTCCACATCCGGCTTCTTCACCTACGGGATCGTCTTAAGACCAGGCACCCAACAGCTGATGAAACTGTGGGTTTGCACAACCAAAGAATTTCTGCACAAACTGTCAGAAACCATCTCGGGGAAGCTCATCTGCATACCAGTTGTCCTCACCTGACTACAGTTGGGTGTTGTAACAGACTTCGGTGGGCAAATGCTCACCTTCGATTGCCACTGGAGAAGTGTGCTCTTCACGGATTAATCCCAGTTTCAACTATACTGGGCAGATGGCAGCGTGTGGGTGAGCGGTTTGCTGATGTCAACATAGTGCCCCAAGGTGGGGTTATGGTATGGGCAGGCATAAGCTACAGACAAACAATTGCATTTTATCAATGGCCATTTGAATACACAAAGATGCTGTGATGAGATCCTGAGGCCCACTGTCGTGCCATTTACCCATCACCATGTTTAAGCATGATAATGCACGGCCTCATGTTGCAAGGATCTATACACAATTCTTGGAAGCTGAAAATGCCCCAGTTCTTCCATGGCAGACATGTCACCACCCATTGAGCATGTTTGGGATCGATGTGTACTAACTCGCGCCAATATTCAGCAACTTCGCCCCTACTTTTTTTTGTTGTTGGGGCATCTAATCCCAGTCATGTGAGATCTATAGATTAGAGCCTAACGAATTTATTTCAATTGACTGATTTCCTTATATGAACTGTAACTCAGTGACATTGCTTTTATATTTTGTTCAGTGTATTTCACCACTTATATTTATTGCTCAAACAGGTAAAACAAGTACATAAAATCAATCAAAACTTTCGTTCAAAGCTCCTATTTTGCCATGCGGTTCCCAGAGACAACTCTTCTGAATGATACCGTCACACAGCTTAACTTTGAATTCAGAATTAAAATACATTTACATTAAGGATTCAGTTTTATTATTTCCATAAAAACATCAAAATAAACATCTCTGGAGGATATCCCAATAACATCCGAAACGTAATAACAAAGACCCTCCTCAAACCAATGATACTTGATCAATTTCACATTTACTGTCAAAACCAATAAACCCGTTTGAATATTGAACATCCTTTCCTTCGAGGTAACAACTGATCTGACAAGGCTGGATTGGTGAAAGCGATCCAGCCTTGAAAGCAACACAGCAATTCAATTTATCCAGTCACTTATAGATCAGTGACAAGCTGAAGAGAAGGAAGTGTTTTAAAAGATACTCAGACGGGCACAATGAGTTTCATTACTCTCCTCGGTCTTCAGCACAGACACTACATGGATGCATCAAAGTAAAAAAATAAAGACATCTACAGCACGTAAACAAGACTTCTTACAAACTGACTTTCTTGCAGAGGCGCTTCGTCTGTTGACATACACTTCAGTTGGCTTGACAACGCTCCCGATCCGCTCTGTTCCAATGTGCTTAACGAAAATAAAAAATGTAAAAAAAAAAACTTGACCTTGATGAAAGTTTGTTAGTATCGTCCTGTAAAGAGACAAGGATCCATTTTAGTGTGATAGGCTTCATGTAATTGTGAGTCCCTCAGACATCAAACTGAGTATAGTTAAGAGTGGAACAATGGCTTTTGAGGTGTGTGTGGACATGTGTACTTACGTGGGCTGTATGAGCGAGACCTGGAGCGTGACCTGTATCTACTGTAGTAGGGTGAGGGAGAGCGCCTGCGACTGAAGGAGAGAGAGAACAGATTTATACTAGTGAGAGGAATAACTCACAATACCCCAACAGGACAAGTAACCCCATTCATCCCCTCATATTTAACCTGAAGAACACCAACAGTGTTAACGAGTTCAATATGTTCATTTGTATTCCAAATACAGTACCAGTTAAAAGTTAACACCTACTCATTCCAGGGTTTTTATTTTATTTTTACTATGCCAAGAGTGCAAATCTGTCAAAGGCAGGCTACTTTGAAGAATCAAAAATATATTTTGATTCATTTAACACTTTTGGTTAGTACATGATTCCATGTGTTATTTCATAGCTGATGGTTTCACTATTATTCTACAAGTAGAAAACAGTAAAAAATAAAAACCTTGAATGAGTAGGTGTGTCCAAACTTTTGACTGGTAGTGTATAGTCATAGCTAACCGAGGTGAATGTGAATCTATTGAAAGAAGTCAACATCTTGAGTATCACTCACCTGTACTTGTCATACTCATCATATCTGTCATATCCCCGGTCTCCCCGGTCGTATCCACGGTCGTACCCGCCACCGCGCCGATCGTCGTATCGGTCGTACGAGTCCCGTCCCCTCCTCCCTCCACCACCACCGCTGCTGCCGCCACCATTGTTTCGCTCCCCCCCGCCACCATTACTGAGGAAAGGGACAACAAGTGTTAAGATGTCCTCAATCACAACACTGGCTACGTCCAAAATGGCACCAGATTCCCTATTTAGGGGATGGGGTGCCACTTCAGACACAGCTCATAACTCCCAATAAAGTCATCCCCCAGTATCACCACTTCACACCAGGCCAATAAACCAAATCATCCCCCAGTATCACCACTTCACACCAGGCCAATAAACTAAGTCATCTTATCCCCCGGTATCACCACTTCACACCAGACCATCCAAGAAGATAAAACAGCAATACACACAGGAGACAGTTACAGCAAGACAGGTGGAAATCTGCATAAAACCACACTATGAGCAGAGATTCGCCATCCTATACTTACTGCGTGGGTCGGCCCATGTAGATGCCAGGCGTAGGGGTGTGGGCCCTCTTGGTGATAGAGAAGTCCACCCTAATGCGTCTCCCATCCAGCTCCATACCGTTGGCCCGCTCCATTGCCTAGGAAAACAAAGAGGTACAAAAAGACAGCAGTTTAAAAATCCACCACTGAAAATGAGCTCCATCTCATGGGTTCTACAAGTACAGGGAAAGAATTGAGGTAAAGAAAAATAGAGAATAGGTTTGTATTTTAATACTGAGCACAGCTTGAACCATCCCATTGGGCCAACGCTGAACCAAAGATGGTTCAGCGTGAAGATATGTAGAAACTGCTTCTGCAATAGGAGTGTAGGCGACGTCAAGGCGACAGTGGCTAGCCAAGCTCATGTGTTGAAACAAGCCATCGGGGCAAACGGTCGTCTCACGCAGCCGAACTGCGCAGGCTGTCAAATCAAAAGGCACCCAAGAAAGTCATATTTGATGACAGTTTGTCACTTTTAGGAGGTTGGAGTAATAACATGTTCAGCTACTTAAGACATTGTCTCAAACATAGGTTGTGCCTTTAAATGGTGACAATGAACAACTAAGGAAACATTTCACGTCTCAAACCCCAGTCTGCTTCACAAGCATTGCCGGAAGTCTCGCGATGTTGGGCCTCTGGGATTAGACTGAACCTTCATTACAGTGATGAGTTCTCCGTGTCACTTGTACCACTTCATGTGAGGGGCAAGACTGACACCCGGTGGTGCTTACGAGTAATCACACAACCACGAGTCACAATATGAAAACGAAACTACAGTGTACAGACTAGTCCGTGTACAATATCAGTGGTTCCAGGCGAATTAGCATAACAGGCTTATTGAACATTTTACATCTTTAAGAACCGAGGAATAAGGCCATTGATGGCACCAAAAGCAAAGTTACCATCAGTTCTTAGGTGTATCACAACATGATCAACAACATTACTTCTTATAACAAAATACATTTTAAATAGGACCCATCATGTGCTTCTTAATCCATGGCTCTTTCTCAATGAATCTTTTCTTGATTCCTGGCATTCTCACCTTCTCAAAACCCATTGGATAAGTTCTGAGGGGAAGGGCCTTTGAGAAAGATGCACAGACTGCTCTGTTTGTCCCATACCTCCTTGGAATCGGCGATCCTCTCGAAGTAGACGAAGGCGAAGCCACGGGAGCGCCCGGTGCGCTGGTCATAGACCACATTAACCCCAGCCAAAGGGCCGTACCGGCCAAATACCTCCCTCAGGTCCTTCTCCGTGGTGTACAAGCTCAGTCCAAACACCCCCAGACACTGGTTGGGGTCAGGGTTCGCCTGGACGTCAAAGGGATCAGAGTTCACAGCAGCTGATATGAACATTATATTACCACTAGGTGTAGCATGCAATCTATGCCCTCACACTCTTCGTCTCAGTCACACACACACGAGGCATAAATGTGACCATACTGCCAAACCACAGACATAGCATGCTGTGGCCCACTGCGTTAAAACACTATGTAGAAGGCATCACGGTAAGAAGATGTACATACCCTGGCATCCTCACCACCTCCCGCTCCCTGACTGAATGTCTCTTTTCTGAAGTCATGGGTCTATTGACAAAGAGAGGGAGGGTTAATAAGAGGGGTTATTAAATATGCCACATTCTGTTTCCTGTAACAAACGATACATGAGGGGTCAGGACAGGAGCAGCATAGGAATACTAACATTAAACCCATCTGACAATTGTATTTTCTATACAACACAGCGGTCCCTCTACCACAGAGTTTCCCAACGGTCTTCTTGGTAACCAGCAGATAACATATCTGTTGTATCCCTAAACTGGCCCACCTGGTTTAACTAGTTAACTTATTCAACAAGCCCTTAACTAGTTGAATAAGGTGTGCCAGTTTAGGGCTACAACAAATATCTGAAATGTCAGGTGGTTACCGAGGAGAAGGTACTGCTCTACCCCCATCGGCAGCCAGACCCTGACCTGTAAATGATGTGTCACTCACCCTGCTGCTGGGGTGGCGGCGGTTAGGCGATGCACTCTGGCTCTTCTTCTTCCGGTATTCCGGGCTGTAGGAGCGGGACTTCTTCCGGTTGGAGGGGGAGCGAGAGCGGCTGTACCGGCGGTTAGAGTGCCTACGAGAGTGAGACCTGGAGAAAGGATTTACTGTCAAGTTAAGTAAAAGCACAATTTGACATTACCCTTCACAAAGAGAATGGAATCAATGAGATCGGAAGTGGGGGTTCCAATAACAGGAGGACAGACTCACCTGGACTTAGAGCGGGACCGAGACTCTGAGTGTTTGGCGACCCGGGATGGGCTCGGCGACCCGGACCTGCTCTCCGACTTGACCCGAACAGGACTGCCACGGTCCGATTTGGATGGGGAGCGAGAGTCCTAATGTTACAGTAACCGCGTGTTAAAAAAGGCCCCTCTTACTTACACACACAGACAAGCAACTTTTCAAAGTCAGACATACACAACTAGAGCGCATACACTGTGGAGGAAAAGGTTAGCGCTCCACCACGTCTATTACATGTGATAGAGAAGGGGAAAAAATCCTTCAATTGAAATAATAATTTGCTAGAACCCTGTCATAATGTTAACAAATGCCATGTCTCGTTTCTTCTACCTGGGTCAAACTAGTCATCATGCATGTTTTATCTATAGAAAGGGAGCATAGTAGTGTAAAGACACTTGGAACATATACCATACATTTACTTAACCTAGGGACACATTCATTCTTTCTTCCAGTTTCTTTAAATACTCTACTTCCTTCTCTCAGGAATTCTACTGTTCTTCGTCGTTCTTCTTTTTTCAGTTTTCATTTTCTGATTCCGGGTTCTCTCTTCCCCAAATAGAAACAATTTCCACCTTTAGTCATACATACTGCAAGCGCTTCTATATCTGACCACCAATCTTCCAGTTTCATTGATTTTTCCCCTTCCCACATCTATGTTCTGCTCTGTAACTGTTTTTCATAAGGCTTCGTTTATTCTTGGATATTTTCTTCCACATTCTTGGATAAAACTCTTCAAATCCTTCACGATCATTAACCTTAATGAAAAAAGAACATTTAATAAAATTAAAGATCATGAATTTATAGAAAAATAAGATCTTTCGTTAAATAATAATGTATACAGTATCTGTAGCAGGACAAGTACTTGACTTGCAGAAATGTTGTATTACCCTACAACTTCTGTGATGATGACTACAACTGCAATATATTGTTTTTTTTCTTTCTGCAATACATAGTTGTAGCACACCGAGTAAATTAACATTGTGAGATAACAGTTGTCTCACCACTTGCTACCTCTAACTTATTTAACTACACTACAGGAAGTGGCTTGAAGCTCCGATTGCTTGACTGCAACTTACTATTGCGACAAAGGCTTCCACCAAACTTACCTGGGAGCTAGCTAGAACCTAGCAACAGCTAACGTTAGTTGTGTAACGTGTATAACGTTGCATTTACGATAATACCGGTCCGATAACGTCGTTAGCCACTTAGCTAGGTAAATTAGCTTGCTAGCTATTGTATTGTTCAGCTGGCAACAAATAGCGAAAGGTAACGTTAGTTAGCTAATCTGTTTCATTTAGAAGAATAATGTTGAGTTAATCTCGTTAACCCAGCAATCTTACAATTGTGTGAGGAACATTTTAAGTTGCAATCTAACTACTTTTTATTTTAAATTACAAACTAAACTCGCAAATTAGCTAGCAAGCTACAGCGTTAACTTACTAACGAATCAACTGATAACAACCGTAACTAGCTAACGTTAGCTAGCTATGTCAGCAAAAGAGAGGAACGATAAGACATTATTTTGGTTTCCGTTGCACGTTAATACTTACTCGTCCATCAAAGTGTCCATCCTCTAGGTCACTCATTTTGTAATTAGAATAGCTAACGATATTGCTCGCTACGTGTTCAGACAAAATAACCGCGTCCTCCTTTGTGCTGCTCTTTCTCGCGGTGTAACAAGATGGCGGACACTGCAATTTGTTTATAAACTGAAGACTGTGCCGACGTCATCGTGATTCCTGCCACGCCTTTTTGATACTGATGGCAGTTCCATAGTAGTCCATCCAAATGCAAGTGAAGATCTTGTAGGACTATGAATGACAATCAACTGAGAATCTTGACTAGCCAAGTTATCGTTAATCATTGTGTACTAATTCCTCGTGTTATTATTTTTTCTATTATTTCTATTTTTTTCCCCCTCAGTATTGTTGGGAAGGGCCCGTAAGTAAGCATAGCACTGTTAGTCTAAACCGGTTGTTTATGAAGCAAAATCAAATCAAATCAAATTGTCACATGCGCCGACTACAACAGGTGTAGTAGACCTTACAGTGAAATGCTTATTATGAGCCCCTAACTAACAAAGCAGTTAATAATAAATAAAAAACAAGTACATTTTTTTAAAAGCATGTGACAATTTGATTTGAGATGTAGCTATGCTATTACAATAGTGTTCCATTGCTGTATGACCCAAATGGTCATCAAATGTGTACCATAGTAAGCCATTGCAACTCTACCCATTTGACCATTGATGGATATTTGTCTCTGTGTTGAATAGAAAACCCAAGAAATAGGAACAGGAAAATAGTACACAATGCAAACATCAGTCAGATAAGACACATTTCAGATAAGTATTTTACTAAGCATTTCATGTCACCTCATTTGATTCTCGGGGTCTAATGAATACGTGAAATAATTTATAGGGGTCAAATTATCACATGGATTGACTGAACAAGGTTGCAACCAGTTGGGAATCTCATCCCTATAGTGTGCTCTTGTGAATGACTGTGTTAGCCCATTAGCTAAATGGGCTAACAGTCTTGAGACATGTAGGAGACCCGGTTCGATCCCAGTTATTTACAAGAGCAAGATTAAATAGGGAGTGGAATAGCTATCCTTAGAAGTGCTATTCAACTGTACTGTTATGGGGTCAATTTACATTTTTGTCACACTCCCTTCTAACATAGAGGGGAACAGAAGGCACGGCCATGTTCCAGAGAGTATTCACTTTCAGGAATTGGACATAATTGCTTATAGCCCAAACGGCAGAGCCAAATTCATATTAAGAAATTTAATTCAACATGCCACATTGGCTTCAGAAAACACCCAAAACATGTTTAACAGAGTCAAATCAAATTTGTCACATGCGCCAAATACAACAGATGTATTGCCGTGAAATGCTTACTTACAAGCCCTTAACCAATAATGCAGTTCAAGAAATAGTTAAGAAAATATGAACTACATAAACAAAAGTAACACAAAATTACATAACAATAATGAGTCAATGTGCAGGTGTACAGGTTAGTCGAGGTAATTTGTACACGCAGGTAGGGGTAAAGTTATAATAAACAGCGTGTAGCAGCAGTATAAAAACAAAGGGGGGTTCAATGTAAATAGTCCAGGTGGCCATTTGATTCATTGTTCAGCAGTCTTGTAGCTTGAGGGTAGAAGCTGTAAAGAAACCTTTTAGATCTAGACTTGGCGCTCCGGTACGGCTTGCAGTGCAGTAGCTGAGGTGACAGTCTATGACTTGGGTGACTGGAGTCTTTGACAATTTTTTGGGCCTTCCTCTGACACACCTAGTATATAGGTCCTGGATGTCAGGAAGCTTGGACCCATTAATGTATTGGGCCATACGCACTAGCCTGTGTAGCTCCTTACGCTCGGATGCGGGGAAGCAACCGGTCAGGATGCTCTCAATAGTGCAGCTGTAGAACTTTTTGAGGATCTGGGGACCCATACCACATCTTGTCAGTCTCCTGAAGGTGGAATAGGTGTTTTTGTGCCCACTTCACGACTGTCTTGGTGTGTTTGGACCATGATAGTTTGTTGGTGATGTGGACACCAAGGAACTTGAAACTCTCGACCCGCTCCACTACATCCCTGCCTGTTCGGCCCTCATTTTCCTGTAGTCCACAATAATCTCATTGTTTTGCGTGTTTGATTATATTTGTTTTCTTCTACCATTCCTTGCATGCAAAGTACTAGGATGTCGTCTCTGGTTTTGAATCTGAGAAGTTGAATATGAAACTTTGGTCACCTAGAACTTATAGTTTGTAAACTTGATAGACAATGAATGCAATATTTACCATATTGATACTGAAACTGAATATATAAATACTGAATTTTAATTCAATTTAATTTTAAAACTGAATGCAATATTAATTCAATTAACTTTCAAATCATGAAATACAAGTTCAATTTATGAATTCAATTATTCAATTTGCCCATTACAAATTCAAAAAGATTGGCTTCAAATTCAATATCTAAATAAAAAAAGATTGAATTCAAATAGTTTCTGTTGGCACTGAAATCGCTCCAGAAGTCCGTGTGTCGTTGCGATTCTGGATGGCCAGATAGCTCGCAACAATGACAAGTAACTACCATGTGGGGAACCGTAAGTGGCTAGTTTATCTTGTTCTTGATACCATGTCTTGTTTTGAGGTGTTTTCACTGATGTGACGTCTATGCTAATATGGCTCAAATTCGCTAGCTAGCTAACCAACAACTGTAACTATGCATTTGAGAGACAAGTGCTCATTGTTAAAATGTATTTATGCATTTAATAAACATTGTAAACTATTGTGCACGTGCCAGTTTTGTTAAACTACAAACCCATATATTAAAAATATAATTTGAGATCTCATGTATCCATCCTCCTGTGTTCCAGTCGGTTTCTGCTTTGGCCAACTTGCCATTGTCTTGTCAAACAAGGGTGCTGTGTGAAGTTGCCCCTGAATGCTGATCTTGGGTTTTGCTTAAACCAATCCAATGCTTTTAAATCCATGACAGGGAGTGTTCATGTGCACGCTTCTGAAACAGTGGAGAATCTGGAGGCAGCCCATGGTTTGTATTAAAGGGGTAAGCGTGTGCCATAGAAAGGCACTCCAATAAGTAAAAAGCATAAAGATTGGTCTAGCACACTATCTTTTAGGGCTTCCCAGAACAGTCACTGTGTAATGTGATCTCAGACTAAAGGAACTGATATGTGTAAGCAATAGGCAAGCAACTTCCTCAGAGGGCTAAATTGAGACAAAAGCAGGTTGTACATTGATTGGGATAGGAGTTTTTACTGGTCAGGTCAGAAAACCCCCTGGTCCTAACCATTCGGATCTGCAAAGAGAAATCGACAAGGATTAACAGTCTGGGTAGTGACGAAGAGGAAAGTTGGAGTTGGAATTGGGCAATAGCAATCACTTGGTTATCATCCGCTTATTGAGTTACATTCGACATGTTATACACACTCTAAAATCATCACTCGGTCAACGTAAAAGTACATTTCTCAAGCTTTCAAGGAGAGTGCAAATAACATTCTTTGGATCATCACTTTATCCTTTTAAAGTCTACTGTACAACGACTAAATTATTATTATTTAAATGTTTTATTTAATTTCAAACACACACACACACACACCAGGAGCTGCGGTAAACTACAAAATATATCCCAAACTACCATGAGAACATTTTATAGTTCAGCATTCTGATATGGATGGGATTAGAAGCAGTATTGCAAATCCGCAGGCAGTATGTCCGAGGTAAGTCATATCCGGGTGGGAGTGCCATTCACATTCAGCATCATCAGCTTCCTTGAAGACACTACAGAGTATAGAAGTTTGTCTATTTCCTCTACTATTGTTGATGCTATGTTGTTGCCCACAGACATCCTCAAAGACATCCGCAGTTTGTAGACCCATCCATGATGAAACCATTAAAAAAAGGTGCTAAAATGTCTTCGTAAAATGTTTTAAATCAGCTATGTAGTTATTGGAAATGAACAGGCAGTCAGTCCTTTCTCAGGGTTAGGTTTAAATGATCTGGAATATATATATATATCTTTCCTTGCTCCCTTGAGATAATCACTGATCTGTAAATTAATAAACAAGTGAAATGAGAGTTACCACCCTACCGACCTTATTAGATCAGTGACCATCTTAGGAAGAAAGGATGCACTTGTAAAGTACTTGAACAGGGCCTCAATCACTACCCAACCTACTATACCCCTGGCCGAGGTCTGCTGGGTGTGTATGGAGAGATGCGAGCGGTTTCCAGGTGGTGGTTGCCTGGCGTGTCCTGCTTGGTGGCTTTGTGTAAGGCAACTGGAGCTGAGGCCAGGGCACCCACAGCAAGATGGGAGGAGTTAGTGACTGAAGTGTTGGCCACCAGCTCTATCTTCCCCTCCAGCTTGACCAGGCGCGTCAGGATGTCATCCAACAACACCGCTATGGTCCTCTTCAGATCAGCTTTGTTTGTGTGTGTGTGCACGTACGTGAGAGAGAGAAAGAGAGAATAAAAATCTTAAACAATTTGTTTGGTTCAAGTAGAATGTGGTAAGTAGTTTTGTTTAAGTAGTAGATGAGTGTTTCCTCATTTCCAGTGCCACAACAAAATACTAAATGGTGGCTTCTGGACTTTTCTCTAGCTCTAAAGCAACCCTTACCGTAACCAGCCATGGAGGTGCCCTGCGGGCCTCCCGGTGCGTTCCGGTTCTCCTCGGTTAGCACCTTGACATAGCGCCGGCTCAGCTCCAGGATCTGTTGATGCAGCTCGCCACTGCTCTGGTGGTGTTGCTGCTGCCCGGTGTAGAGCAGCAACATGAGCCCCCACGCCAGCCCCATGATGATCAGCAGCACGCTCAGCTTCTGGGACATGTTCCTCCCCAGCATGGTACTGGGGCTGGATGTGGGGCTGGGCCAGGGGAGAGGGGTAGGGGTCTGGGGGAATAGAGGGTGGGACTGGAAGAACAGGGTTGGGAGAGGGGCTTGGGGCTGGTACTGGGTCTGGAGGTGGCTGGTGTTAGGAAAGAAAGGAGAGGGATCTGGAGGCAAATGGTTAAGGGCTAGTAGTGTGTGGAGCTCGGGCTAGTCAGGCAAAATAATGACACAGGGCTAAGGGGTTAGGACTGGGGGATATAGGGCTTGGGTTGGGTTTGGAGGAGTAGAACACTTTACAAACCTAGCAGCCAATCATGGGGCCCAAACCTGGCAGTCAACCATGGGACCCAAACACATACATAGCTGCCTGAGTCATTCAGAGAGGGAGGATCTGAAAGTGAGAGACAGACAGAAACAGGTGAGTCATCCGTGTCATGTTTCAATCTGTGGAGAATCTATGACACCAAGACACAATCAATCAGAAATCTGGGCCGGGTTCAGAAGGGCACATCAATGTTGTGGAACGTACTTCAGAAAGAAAGCACTGTGTAGAACAGACGTCTTTGACAGGGAGGTCGCCTAGTGTTTAAGAGCGTTGAGCCAGTAACCGAAAGGTAGCTGTTTTGAATCCCTGAGCCGACTGGGTGAAAAATCTGTCCAGAAAGGCACTTAACCCTAATTGCCCCTGTAAATCGCTCTGGATTAAAGCGTCTGCTAAATGACTCAAATGTAAGAAATCATGAGCATGGAAGAAACAACTCTGTTAATGGCATTTTTATCTGTATTTCACCACTCATGAGGCTGTTTAGAAATAAATGAATGTAGTAGAACTTAAATGATGCTCTGTTGTGAGGACTTGGAATTCATGACAGCCGCTCTATACATTATATGTAGCCTACATTCTAAATGTTTCTCCCCATTGCATAAACACCTGGCCCAGATCTATGGATTATGAACAGGGCAAAATCACCTCTCTCTGTAGGTCGTCTATTTTTTTGTATTGTAATTTTTACCCCCTTTTTCTTCCCAATTTCGTGATTGTCTCATCACTGAAATTCCCCAATTGGCTTGGGAGAGGCAAAGTTTGGGTCATGTGTAGGGCTGTTGCTGTGACCGTATTACTGCCACACCGGCGGTCACGAGTCATGAAGGCAGTCAAATTCCAAGTGACCGTTTAGTCACAGTAATTAGGCTTCTCCCAGCTCTGATACTGCAAATGGTCATTAGTAGCCTACCAAACGTGCTAACTGCCTGGTACTGCCTTGGGTTGTGCCGTGGCGGAGATCTTTGTGGGCTATACTCGGCCTTGCCTCAGGATGGTACGTTGGTGGTTGAAGATATCCCTCTAGTGGTGTGGGGGCTGTGCTTCGGCAAAGTGGGTGGGGTTATATCCTTCCTGTTTGGCCCTGTCCAGGGGTGTCATCGGATGGGGCCACAGTGTCTCCTGTCTCAGCCTCCAGTATTTATGCTGCAGTAGTTTATGTGTTGGGGGGTCAGTTTGTTATATCTGGAGTATTTCTCCTGTCCTATCCGGTGTCCTGTGTGAATTTAAGTATGCTCTCTCTAATTCTCTCTCTCTCTGAGGACCTGAGCCCTAGGACCATGCCTCAGGACTACCTGACATGATGACTCCTTGCTGTCCCCAGTCCACCTGGTCGTGCTGCTGCTCCAGTTTCAACTGTTCTGCCTGTGATTATTATTATTTGACCATGCTGGTCATTTATGAACATTTGAACATCTTGGCCATGTTCTGTTATAGTCTCCACCCGGCACAGCCAGAAGAGGACTATATAAATACATTTGATTCGATTTTTGGTACTCAGCCCTTTATTGTCCCGCTAAATCACTCTGACATCAATGCAAATGTCTTCGAAAAAAATAGAATCAAACACTTGAGAGCCCATGAGCTTGTTGCACGACATTCCAATAGGCTATGCAATTGCAGGAGACAACAGAGTGATGGCCTCTACTAAAAATAGGAGGATCAGCTTTATATAGGCTAGGCCTACTATATTTAATTCTCAACTTTCCAATTAAGCACATTGCTTATATTCACAACAGGAGTATAGCCTACCTGGCTGGCATGAAAATAAATCACGGGGAAAAGCGCCCACCAGTCGCTATTTAAGTGCATAGATGACATGTATTTTTTCCCGCTGATCCCGTTTCGATACAGGTGCATGATAATGGTCAATTCTAAATCAAGACAAATTTCACATATACTGTATATTTAGGATATGTAAAGACAAGTTTAAAATCAAGAATAGTCTGATGGGTGACAATATTAGCCTATCACTTGTGAATGATGCCCAGCATCAGAAACAATGCCTTTTTTTGCGACTTTTCGAATCATAGTCATACACCTCATGTTGCCTAGCCCATAGGCTTATATGTTTTAAATTAATAAGGTTTGTATCACAAATAAAGTGGCCAAATAACTTCTTAAAATTAAGCACATTCACCTACTTTACAAGGAGTGTAGAGCCTAACTGGCATATATATATAAGCAGAGTGTGAGTTTCAAGTTTGGGGAAGACAATTTTCACCATTACAATGCACCTTTATAATAATGGAACATTCACGCTTATAGCCTACTACTATGTGCGCATTGCTGTGCTTATAACGTGAAGAAATATCCTAACAGTTTATCAACATCTTAAGCTAAACATTCATTTTAAGCTAAACATTCATTTTAAGCTAAATGCAGTGTTGCATCCGCCACATTGCATAAAATGTTTTTTGATGCTAGTGGTTGTATTCATTTGGGATCTATCGCATCCCACAACTGTCCCAGACTATGTTTGGAATATTTATTTCTCGCACAGAATAGGCTGACCTTTGTACTATGAGGATAGTATATTGACATAGGCTAGTGTTCTTGCTGTTATTCAATATGCACCTCGGTATTGGATAAGGACCCGCGCGGCTGCGTCCCAAGACTGTGAGAAAGACCCGATCACGTGATGGAGAGCGCAGCACTCAGGAAGAAGTGCAAAACGGACACTGGCCTCAAAAGGCATGGATTTGTTATGGTGCATTACGGCCACACGAAGGGGATGCCGCCGGGAAATTCTAGGCATTATCATGTGCTTGTCAAATTGTGAATGAGTGACTGTGCAAAAAACCAAGCAGAGTTCATGTCTTTCAAGCAACTTTTTTCAAATCATCGCATTCATTTAGCCTTCCAATGTATTAAACATCTAAACATATAGCCAAATGTTTGTAGAATAACTAAAGTTACATTAATAACTAAATTAAACATATAGGAATAATGATTTCTTTGTTAACCTCTCAACACAGAATAGCCGCATGTGCGCACTCCATTAAATCGTTTGGAGAAAATATCCTTTCTATTTTATTCAGCTTTGTTCAATTGTATTCTTCATACTATAAAATAATACCACTGAATTCTAAGCAAATCTTGTCTGATAAATGAACTAGTGTGGCCCTCAGCCATTTGGCATAGCCAGATCAGGACCTAAAATAAGGACAACTCAGAGTTATGCTATTCTGTTCTTCTGAAATAGACAACATTTTCTTCATATCATGCTTCTTTAGATCTGTCTAAAATAAATGATATATTTATTGTGAAGGTGTAGGCTATATTACATGGATATATTATACTTTTTAAAATGTAGATGTTCCAAAGGTAGGAAGGAAACCAGGAGATGCTAAATGTGTTTATGTTAATTAACGGTCAACAGTTATTTGCTTGACAATCACCGACTGACAAAATTTTGTGACTGCCACAGCCCTTCCTTCCGAAACATGACCCGTCAAACCAAGCTTCTTAACACCCGCTCGCTTAACCCAGACGCCAGGCGCACCAATGTGTCGGAGGAAACCCAGTTCAACTGGGCGCCTGGTCTGCCACAAGGAGTCGCTAGAGCGTGATGAGCCAAGTAAAGCCCCCCTGGCCAAACCCTCCCCAAACCTGGACAACGCTGTGCCAAATGTGTGCCGCCCTATAGCACTCCCAGTCATGGCCGGTAATGACACAGCCTGGGATCGAACCAGAGTCTGTAGTGATGCCTCAACACTGCGATGTAGTGCCTTACACCACTGCGCCACTCAGGAAGCCCAGTAGGCCTATTTTCTAATACAGACAGTGATATATATAGGTTACTTTCATTTTCTAAATCAAGACTGAATAATACATGCAGGTAAAACTGAAATAAAATAATCATATCTCACGTTTCACTGCAGTTCTGTCAATGCTTTAATTATTTCTCTGCTGTCTCATGAGTGTGGGAGTGGCACATCCTATTGAGGGAGTAGATAAGGGACGAGGGACACTGAACAGAGGGGAATAAATTATGAAAATAACAACAAGAGAAGCTCAGGTTCAGTGTACTGTCTCACACACATGCCCTTCCTGTGACCTCTATGGTACCGGCCACACTGATACCGACAACAGTATAGCAGGCAAAACAACTGGGGGGGGGGGGGTGATGACAAGCTACCGTTAAGCCCTTTCAGAGGCCTCACAGAGTGGCCATAGGAACAGGAACGGCCTAACTAGCAGATTGTAACGGGCGAATGTCTCATGAAGTAATCCAAAAACGTGTCGCCAACATCTTGTCTATTTGGAATCTTCCTCTCATTGATCAAGACAGGTGAGTGTATCACATGCGACACTTTGGGGTGATCCACCGGTCTAAATCAATAAGAGAAGATTTGAAATAGCGGTGGTATAAATTGTTGGATTACTTCATGGAGCAAAACATTTATTTTAATAAGAGCATTTTCTAAATTCACACGAACCACATGCAACTGGACACGGACATTTTAGAAGATACACGTTTGGCCGAATCGAGAACGAAGATCGTATCGGCAAGTCAAGGATGGATGAAAATTCTCTGTGCTACGCCAAACAGTACCTATCCAACGGAGCATCACATCAGCCCGTTACAATCTGCTAGCTAGGAACGGCTTAGCCTCTGATCATGACTCTTAGTTCCATTACACATAAGAGTCATCGGACAAAGGTATCTTCCGTAGGAGCGAGTTTTGTTAAGCACCGCGGCGCTCTGTCTGAACATGAATATGCATCGCTTGCGGTACGGATTTGGAAACATAAGGACCTTATCTTTCATATCTGCAACATATAATTTTCATATAACAAAAGGTTTAATTGATACATACCTTTATATGGTTAGGCTTCCTACACTGCCATATTTCCATGTTACAGCGCTTGTTTATGGAAAACAGACGGAGGACAGATTGATATACCTGTGCTAATTAGCTATTTACGCCTCCGAACATCTGTGTCTAAACGGAAGACAGACGCCACAAACATGTTGTCACTGAAAATTACCGTTGGCAGCAACTGTTTTAAAACAGTTTGTATTTAGCATTTGTGAAATTATTTTAATGTGATATGAAAGTACAGGTACATGTTTCTAGAACTGTACAGCAATTGAGAATCATCCACGTTTAGATGGAGTATTTGGCTGTTTTGGCTTCGAGAGCCGATTCACCATGTATACAGAACATGTAAGGTCCTTGGGACTGACGTTTGGCTCCTTTAGTCCAATATTGGGCTAGGAAAGGCAATACATTGGAATAGCCATGTTATAAGCCCTAGAGCCACAAAATGCTAGGAGACTAACTAGCATTTTGTGACTTTATGACACAGCTATTTTATTGCATGACGTTCCATTTATGAAATAAGGTGTTTTTGTTTAGTTCAATATTTCAGTCGAGTGATACAGCCTAGTGGGCTAGTTCAAAGTATCTTCTACTAAAAACAGTCTTTTTTTTTGCAATGGACATGGACGTTACATGCCTGCCAATCAAAGTCAACAAACAAGCATGCGCAACTGCAGAGTAAGCGAACATTTAGTGAAGTAAAGTCCTTTCGTTAGCAAAAGTGTCCGAAAATCAAGCGCAAAAGTGTAAGCATGCATCGAGGATGACCGAAGACAAGGAAAATAACGCTATTGAGGATGATTTGCAGGACGGCGGAGAATTGGTTCGAGAAAAGGGGGCCTCCTCTGTCGTTTGGAACTGGTTTGGCTTTAAGATATCCGACCTCGACCAAAAAACAGTACTGTGTAAATTGTGTCGATGCATTGTGCTAGCTAAAGGTGGAAACAGCAATCTTTTTCACCACTTGAAACCCTGCATGTGCGCGAATATGAAAAATCTACCAGAATACGTGCAACAAACCCCAGAACAGCGGAGCAAGTCCCAAGACATCTTCAAGCCAGACCTGCACTCAGCTACCACTCACTCAATGCATCATTCATTAGTGGTAGTCCCTATGACAAGAAGAGCAACAAGTGGAATGAGATAACGAGTGCAATTACACTGCGAAAGACATGGAATCGATTCAAACAGTGGATTAAGACAGTTTCAGAAAGTTGATTCGAACTCTAGACCCAAGATTCGAGATCCCGAGCCGTAAATACTTCAGCAAAACATGTCTACTAGAACTCTACACAGAATGTTGTGACAGAGTTGCCAACGGAATCGATAATGCGGCATTCTTCTCTATCACTGCCAACTTATGGTCAAGCCGGACCACAGAGCCATACATTAGCCTCACGATTCATTACATTGACGACAACTGGAAGATGCAAAGAAAATGCCTTCAGACCTCTTGTTTCCCAGATGACCACACCTGAGAAATAATTGCAGCTGGGCTGAGGGAGGCACTTTCATCCTGGGGCTTAAAAGAGTATGCATGACTACCAACAGCGGATCAAACATGGTCAAAGCATTGGAGCTGAACAAATGGACAAGACTAGGGTGTTTCGGGCACAGGCTACATTGTTATTGGTAAGTTTCAATGTCCAAAACACAGAGATAGGTAGAAAAATAACATAACTTAAAAACAACAACTTAAATGCAGAATAAACTATTGTATTCCTTATCTCTGTTTAAAGTTATAGCTGGGGCGGCAGGAAGCCTAGTGGTTAGAGCGTTGGACTAGTAACTGAAAGGTTGCAAAATCGAATCCCCGAGATGACAAAGTAAAAATATGTTGTTCTGCCCCTGAACAAGGCAGTTAACCCGCTGTTCCTAAGCCGTCATTAAAAATAAGAACTGACTTGCCTAGTTAAATAAAGGTAAAATAAAAATAGCTGACTACACTGCCTGATCCTTCTTATACGTTAAGCCAAATATATACAGCTATCTATAATATTTTGTAAATGTGTGCAATACCCAAACATTACATGGATTACATTGCTTTTGTCACGTTCTGACCATAGTTCTTGTGTGTTTTCCTTGTTTTAGTGTTGGTCAGGACGTGAGCTGGGTGGGTATGTTGTGTGCCTAGTTTGTCTGTTTCTGTGTTTGGCCTGATATGGTTCTCAATCAGAGGCAGGTGTTAGTCATTGTCTCTGATTAGGAACCATATTTAGGTAGCCAGTTTTGTGTTGGGTTTTTGTGGGTGATTATTTCCGTGTTTGTTTCACCACACAGGACTGTTTTCGGTTTTCACATTTGTTGTTTTGTATATTTGTAGTGTTTTCTCGGTTTTCGTCTTTATTAAAGATGTTTAACCCTAACCACGATGCGTTTTTGGTCCGCCTCTCCTTCCCAGGAGAAAGCCGTTACAGAATCACCCACCCACCAAGGACCAAGCGGCGTGGTAAACAGAGGCAGCAGCAAAAGCAGCAGGAGGAGAAGCAACAGGTGCAGCAGGAGAAGCAGCAGCAGCAGGAGCAACAGCAGCAGCAGCAAAACCAGCAGCAGCAGTGGGAGAGGCTGCACTATTTGGAAAAGTGGACTTGGGAGGAGATCCTAGACGGGAAAGGACCCTGGGCAGAGCCAGGGGAATATTGCCGCCCCAAAGCCGAGCTGGAGGCAGCGAAAGCAGAGAGGCGGCATTATGAGGAGCTAGCACGGCAGAGCGGCTGGAAGCCCGAGAGGCAGCCCCAAAAATGTATTGGGGGAGGCACAGTGAGAGTATGGCAGAGTCAGGAGTCAGACCTGAGCCAACTCCCCCTGTTTACCGTAAGGAGCCATGGATGTTATCGGAGCTGTCGGCGAAGCTGAGGGCTGAGTCTGAGAGGGTCGAGGAGTTATTGGACAGAATGGAGGAGAGTGAAGAATTGGGGGAGTGTGAAGAGAGACAGCAGTTGATTTGGCGTAGTATGCAAGGCATTCGCACCAGGCTGTCTCTCCGTCCCATCAATACAGGTGCTCCCTCTATTCGTCTTTATTAAAGATGTTTAACCCTAACCATGATGCGTTTTGGTCCGCATCTCCTTCCCAGGAAGAAAGCCGTTACAGCTTTTCACATTTCAGTAGAATGCATTCAGTTGTACAACTGACTAAGTATCCCCCTTTCCATTTTATTCAGAATTGATACATTGGCCTATGGTTTCCATATATGAATCTATCCTCTTTCAATAATAAATAGCCTATTCAATAAATGATCCAATTTTCTAAAGGAACATATCTCTCTTAATCACAAGAGTTGTATGTAAATCTATAGATGGATTAAATTTGTAATCACGCCAAGTGTCCACTCTGTAAATGGTAATTACAGCAGATGCCAAGTTATTTCTATTGAATAATTGTGATTCATATGTAATAATTGTTCACCTTTTTATTTTTTAGAGAGGAAAATGAACCTCCGGTTTCCACAGAAGTGTGCAAGAAAGTGGTCAGCACATTTTCCTATAGTTGGAAGAAGCAGAAGGCCCTGATAAGTGTACAGGATAAACTGAGCCTGCCCCTCCACAAGCCCATCACAGAATCCCCGACAAGGTGGGGTTCTCACCTGCCGATGATGGAGAGAGTCCTGGAGCAGGAAAAGGCCATCACACAAGTCCTGGCAGCAGACAAAAAACACAGTAACTTGCACACTCCTGGCAAAACATTGAGGTCTTAGAATCTGTTACCGCAGCACTTACGCCTCTCCAGGATTTCACAGATGCCCTGTCAGGAGAGACATACATGAGTGTGTCCTATCTGAAGCCCGTCCTCCATTTCGTCAAGAGGGAGGTTCTGAAATCAAATGAGGGCGAAGCCAAACTGATCCGAGAGATTAAGATGATGGTCCTCAATTACCTGAATGACAAATACACTGACCCTGAAACAGTAGAGCTGCTCACCATGGCTACCTTTCTGGACCCAAGGTTCATGACCACCTACATGACCACTGAGAAGCTGGTGGAGGTGAATGTGAGAGCTGCCTCTGAGACAGAAGCCCTCCTGGTAGGGAACACAGCCGTGGGAGACTTCTCTCTTGAAGAGGACCAGAGTGAGAAAGAAGCTGCCACTGCTCCACAATCAGTAAATAAGTCCAAGAGCCTTGGTGCCTTTTTTAAGAAAACCAGTAGTGCACCTGCCTTAAGAACACTGAGACAGGTCATTGAGCAAGAGCTGGACAGCTACACTCTGATGGCAGCAGACAGTGAGGCTGATCCATTGGAGTGGTGGCGAGTCCACGCATCCAACTTCTCACAAGTGAGTTGTCAGACAAAGCAATACCTATGCATCCCTGCCACAAGTTGGCCCTCAGAGAGCATTTAGAACTGGGGGCAATGTGTTCACATGCCATAGAGCAACTTTGAAGCAAGAAACTGTCAACAGGCTGGTGTTCCTGACACGGCACTGAATTGCAGTGAATTGTTACATGGTGAACTGAGAAACATACTGACTGTCTGGTTAATGCTGGAAGAAGTTAGTTTGAAAAGGTTTATAACTTGAATTCATAATCACCAGTGTTTTGCTGAAAAAAAGACTGCACTTCTTATATTTGGCCTGAAAGGGTGAAAAACGTTTTCATTTTCTTTACATCCTGAGTACTTTAAATATGTTTGTATTTAATTTTACTCCATGTATCTTTGTTTATGTTTCATGTTTGAACAGTTTTAACCCCGGAAGTAAAAACACGCGCAATGCCCCCTTTCTGTTTGTATATGGTTAAAAGCAATATTTTGTCATTCTTTAAAATTTGAAAGGCTCATAAAAGGTTTGGTACGGTATAGAGTGATATATCGTTATCGTCCCGGAAATATCGTGATATAAATTTTTGTTAATACTGTCCACAACTAAAACAAACTCATAGGCTATCCTACATTGTTCTTTACAAAAGCACAATATCAACTTCGGACAGCAAGTCTGTTCCACTTATGTTAGTGTTCATACAAAAAGAGGGCATGTGCAAGGGAATGGTGCGATAAGATATGCTGTCCACTTCACCTAACCACATATGCTGCTGCTAGTCACAATTACCTCGTTCGTACTCCTGCATATCGACTCAATGCTTGTACTCCCTATATATAGCCATGTTATTTGTTATTTCCCGTGTCACTATTTATATTTTTAGTTTATCTTTAACTCACCACAGTAAATGTGTTTTTACTTTCGATATTCGGAGTTCGCTCGTCAAATCGCTCAATTTTCCATTAATATTTCCTGATATTGTCAACAGCTCACTGTCTATGAATGACAGATGAACAAACAAGTGTATTGGGTTCCTCGACCTCTCATCAAAAGGTACAGCTTTTATTTTTTCAAAATTCCTCACCTGTGATTTAAATGTAAAAAATATTTCC
This sequence comes from Oncorhynchus clarkii lewisi, assembly GCF_045791955.1. Taxonomy (NCBI): domain Eukaryota; kingdom Metazoa; phylum Chordata; class Actinopteri; order Salmoniformes; family Salmonidae; genus Oncorhynchus; species Oncorhynchus clarkii. The sequence goes on along the minus strand of NC_092178.1, from coordinate 14,219,978 downwards.
CCTAGTACAGCTGTGGTCATTAATTCATGTACAGATCAAATTTTCAATAGCTGCCAATCCAAATGGCATTTACATCTAAAATAACTTAGTTGGTCACTGACGTCCCTCCTCCATAGTACACCCATTAGAATTGCCGTTTTTCATTTCACAGATTTTACATAATCTCCTGTAGTAGGTCTAGTTTGCAATAGTTCACTGTCGATATGAGCTACAAATCTACAGACAAGTGCGGTGGGTTCCTTGACCTCTCTTAAAAGGTAAAAACATAGTTGGTTTAAGATCTCTAGATAATTTAATTGAGACAAAAATGTAGTTTCTCTAAACAGCAGGTTTGGCTGATTGCACTTTTAAGATGGTCCCTTAGCCACCAGCGTGTAAAATCCAACCATTGAAACTAGCATAGTCACTTTGAAAACGAAGTAAAACAACATTTTGGCTGTACCTTGCTCTCTATTGTCATCTGATTCTGATTGAATTTGACATTTTAATAGTGTGCACATGCTAGGTAGAGATGGTAGGTGGACTCAACTCATAAACACATCATACTTGGTCTATGTAGAGTCAGATGATGGCAAGGATCTTCAACTAGTAGGCATAAACCACCTGAATATTGATATTCATTAGATTTTTCTTTAAGGATGGGTGATTTTGACAAATTACTTGTTATAACAAGAACATTTTCAAACACCCAGCACTAGAAACATATATCAGGGTTGGCCAACATCCTGGAGAGCAAGCAGGATTTTCTTCCAGATGTATTTTAAAGAGAGAGTAAACAAAATATGTGTCCTTACCTTGAAAGCAGTTTATGGACAAGGAGACTGCAATCTATTAGTTTGGTTTCCAACTGCCATCATCCATTAATATTAGTATTTCCCAGAGCTGTGGACTCGAGTCACATGACTTGGACTCGAGTCACAAATTTGATGACTGATTTGATATAAAATAACTTAACTTTGAGCCCAAAGACATACTAATAACTCATACTTTATAACCGTTTGACAAAGACATACATTTCAGCTTGATATTAGTAGAGATAGCTATATTGTTATCTTAATCGTTAGTCAGGCAGTTTTCTAGAAATCTAGCTATAGATAACTAGCTTCCAGTGCTCAGGCAGTTAGTTAGCTGCTAGCCTAGCTTGTTGATATCGTGCATGACGTAAATATGGCTCGCGCTAGCTAGTCTTGACAGTTATCGAACAGGATAGCTGCCCCAGTGTCAAATCAGACATCCACAAAGTTGTCTCACACCTCAGACAGTATTTAATTGCCTTTTATCAAACCCTTGTAAAAACAAATGAACGTTATATTACCTGGATTTGTTCGTTTGAGTCACTCTGCTGTTCAAAACGTCAGTCTGCAATCCCATTCCAAAACCGAGAACAGATGAGTGCACAGGGCAGATACCGAAATTCTGCTAGTACGGCTTCTAACTATTCAATAATCTTCATAAGTAATGTAACTGAAACAAATAGGCAATTCGGAAGTAAAACTTGCATTGTATAATTGTTTGCATGTCTAGGATTTATTTTTTATTCGTTCGCGAGTTCAGCCGGTTTCTCCTCGTGTTGTGTTTTGCGTCATCACGATTCACTGTTTGCCGTAGGGATTTGTGGGAAATATATTGCTCATAAACATGCATGCAAGTGTTTGGTCAATGAGTCCAGTGTGCTCATTCTTCCTTATCATCACTGTAATAGTCATATGTGTAAACATACTGAATTGTAATTGGATGCATTTTACCGCCATATCATATTGTGCTATGATTGGTTAAGACCACCCAACTGGTTAAGTCATGGTCAGTTTGATCCTGGTTGGCGATACGTGAACATGTCAGTTATAGCTAGCTAATAAAGAGCTACATTAAGAAATATCCTGTAGTACTGCATTTTATTATTTTGTACAAAGTGTGCAAAACAAGACAATCACGGCGCTCAATTGAGAAGAAAAAAACATTAAACAAGTTCAAATTCAAAACAGTGTAAGCGTTTTGGAAAGGAATTAATAGATGGCTTATTTGACCGACTGGTAGATGAGGTATAGGTAAATCAAGGTACCTGCGCCTACAATCCTAAATCAATGGCGGGAGAAATGAAAGGGGGGGGGAAGGTGCAGAGACCATTGGTAGAGACCGTTCCCATTGCTTAGCAACGTGGACGCCATGTGCTGAACCGTATGTGAGCACAGGACTTCAATCGAGGAGCAGAGGGATTGTACAACTAAATGTAGTTTAAACGGTATCTAAAAACTTGAGTGATGGAGATGATGTCTTGACAAGACTCCATCGAAGAGTACAGAATGTTTGTTTTGCCAAATAAAATGTATTCTAGGTTGATATACATCCTGGATTACTGCTGGAATTTCCCTCTGAGTCACCTCACTGACTTTGTAAGCCTATTTGCTTTGTTATGTTTGCCTTCAGTTCAGACAACTTAGACAGTGCACACATCCCTTGTATGTAAAATTTCACCAAGTCCATTTTGTTTGGAGTCAGTGTATTTTACAGCCTTCCTCCCTCCATTCCTTGTTTCCTTCCCTTTATCAGCAGATCAATCTAATGGACTACATAGGTGAATAATTATAAAGTTGAGATCATGAGCTTTGGAGAGTGAATTGGTGGCACCTTAATTGGTGGCACCTTCTCCCCTTTGGGGAGAACGGGCTCGTGGTAATGACTGGAGCTGAATCAGTGGAATAGAGTAATGATGCCAAAGTACTATCCTATATGGTGGACTATTAGACATTCACACCAGAGGAGGCTGCTGAGGGAAGAACGGTTCATAAATGGCCATTCGCATGAGCCACTCTCCCCTCAGCAGCCTCCTGTGGTGTGAATGTCTAATAGTCTACCATATTTTTACCTTTAATTAACTAGGCAAGTCAGTTAAGAACAAATTCTTATTTTCAATGACAGCCTAGGAACAACTGCCTTGTTCAGGGGCAGAACGACAGATTTTTATCTGGTCAGCTCTGGGATTCAATCTTGCAACCTTTCGGTTACCAGTCCAACACTCTAACCACTAGGCTACCTATTGGATATATTGGATACTCCTTTTGTATCAGTATTTTATTTGAGGAGGGAAGGCATACTTTGCAGAATCTGGGTACTCAATGATCAGAACTAGTAATCATACCCCAGTGCTGTGGTAGCTGTTGTTGTGTTTTAGGATTGTGGGTGAAGACGATGGCGGCAGACTATATTCTCCCCCAGAGGAATATGATGAGTATAAAAGAACAGTGTTTCCCCAGCGACTACACAGCAGGCTGTATTTGAGCTTTGGAAGGCCAGGGGGAATAGACTGTAAACTGATCGGCCCAGAGACACCTTGCTTCTGCACACACAGGTACACTTTAACAACATCATCCATCTCTAATACAACACTGATTAATTCATTAAGAATTGTGCAGCCTCGAAAATGTAATAGCGCTATGGCCTCCTCAAAGAGGTCTGAATCTTTATGGCTGAGGAGGAGGTATGGTTACTCAGGAATTGCATGGTCAGTGGTTCAAGCATCACTCCAGCTATCCCTCTTAATCGCTACACTTGGGTTGAACCCCTCCAGATACAAACCACATCAGACAGACTTTCAGGAGGTTCCTGTTGGAAAGACCGATTGCGCTACCATGCTGGGTTTAAGGGTGACAGTGTTCGCCTACCAGTACGCTCACCTGAACGGGTCGCAGCATATACGCTGCAGCTGCAAGTTGCACAGTGGGACCACAGAACAAATGTGTGGGAAATGAGTGTCTCTGTTGTCCCTCGCTGAGGCATATTCCTTCTATTCACCCAGCCTTCCAATTTGCTGTGTTAAAAGTAGTTGCTGAGTGTTGTATAGGATCAGGGTGAGGCTACATTGACCTACCTTTCATCTCTTTGTCCTCTCCTCTCCTGTCCTCAGGCACTTCCTGCTCTGGGTTCCGGATTCCCTACACCTGTGGGTGTGGCCATCCTAGCTCCGCCCACCGGACACTGGTGAAGACTAGGGTGGAACGGGAGGCCCGGGGTCGGCAGTGACTTTGGGGGTATAATGGGGTTCAGCTCGCTGGCTGACAGGTACACTGGATGACAGGTACACTGGATGACAGCGGGGCAGGTGAGACCTCCAGGCAGCATCACAGACTCATTGACAAGAGACAGGCACATGATGAATTACAGCATAGACGTCTCAGTCTATCTAGGAGTATAATCTCAGCCGTAGATACAGTATCTGAGATGTCTAATTGTTACTCTTGACTAACTATGTGTGTGTGTGCGTCTGTGTGTGCGTGTGTGTGTGTCTGTGTGCGTGTGTGTCTGTATGCGTGTTTGTCCCACTTCTTTCTGTCCTGTTGTCTCAACATCCCGGAGCCTTCCAGGAGCATGTGTATGAGAAAGCCTGTGGACCTACAGTACAGGTCAGAACCCAACCTAGCTATAGGAGACTTTGGGGGACATCATTACGACTGTTTCCTTTGAAATGTCGAGCCTCAGAAGCACAGACTTCTTATGTACGAGATTTGGAAGGATGGCCAAGCGAGACTCTGAAATCTATAGATCAGTGTTTCCCAACCCTCTCCTCGGGCCTCCCCCAGACATTTCACATTTTTGTTTTACCCCTAAACTGGCACACCTCATTTAATTAGTCAAAGGCTTGATGATTAGTTGATTAATTGAATCAGGTATGCCAGTTTAGGGTTAAAAATAAATAAATAATTGTGTCCGAGGGGGCCCGAGGAGAGGGTTGGAAAACCCTGTTATAGATCATATATATCCTATAGAGATCTTAAACAGATATTAAATTAGTCTCATTATAGATGTATTCCGTTCATTTAATGGTTCATGTTTCCCTCTGATGTGTAGAGGAGAGCTCTGTGACCAGGGCTCTCTCTGACCTGAGGACCAGATAGGAGGAACACATGGCCTACTTCGAGAGAGCTACCAGGAGAGGGAGAGTACAATTCTCTAATGAAACACTAGAGTGCAGCAGAGAACTGTAGAACACCGCTGTAAAGATGGGAAAGAAGTGAAGTGTAGACCAGAGTAGAGATCAAGGAAGCTGAGAGAATGTGAGAATGCCAAGAGTGTGCAAAGCTGTCATCAAAGCAAAAGAGTGGCTACTTTGAAGAATCTCAAATATGAAATATATTTTGATTTGTTTAACACTTTTTTGGTTACTACATGATTCCATATGTGTTATCTCATAGTTTTGATGTCTTCACTATTATTCTACAATGTAGAAAATAGTAAAAATAAAGAAAAACCCTTGAATGAGTAAATGTGTTCACATTTTTGACTGGTACTGTATGTAGTTGAATTTAGAGTGAGCAGTGCAAAACAGCAAATAACGGAACAATTCATTGACAATCTATTAACTACAGATGCCACTTTTTGTTGTACAACAGATATCTTGTGATGCTGAATTACTCAGGCCTTGTTACCCAGACGAATAGAAAATACTACTTATTTTTAAAAGTGGCACTCAAATAAGCACATGACATGTAAATGAATGACTGAAAAATTGAATGTGATACTCATCCGGTTTCTGTATCCAGTGGTGATTTTATCAAGCAAACTAAAACATTTATTTTTAGATGAATGCCAGCAAAGCCACTACACAACACTAAACAGTACATTAATTTCACTATAACGGTTACAAACGGTGCCCACAAACTGTTAAGGCCTACATAAAGCTGTCCCAACAGCAGAATCCCAACAGCAGTCCCAACACATTACCACTGCTACACCTGGCTCTTAGCGGAGCCTAGTCTGGCAACAAAACAGTTCAGTCAGCCTTATTTTCTGCCTTTAAAAAAGCCCACAGCTGATATGTCTAAATTCTTTAAACAAATGTGGTTTCTACTGACAATTGAGATGTACAAACTATGGCATAAGGGGACAACGAGCGGACAAGAGGCAATCCGTAATTTCGATTAAGCTTTTAATGAGCGAGTTAGGACGGACGTAGTCAATATAACTATTTGTTCAGCACTTTTGAAATGTACAGCGACAGAATTCAGAACATGGGCTGTTCTTACAGTATTCTCACTGTACACCAAGTCAGAACCGTATGATAAATAAAGGGGGCAAATAAGCAGACAATGAAAGCTCTTACAATATTTGATTATTACATTTCTCTAAAACATGCTATAGACTACATGTGCACCACCAAGTGAGAACAGTAGTCAAAATTAAGAGGTGAAAAAGGGACCAAATTATTATGGTAAGGTACATGGGCTACTAACAGCATACTACACAACATATAGTGCCGTTGGAAAATACTCAGACTCCTTTACTTTTTTAGCATTTTGTTATGTTACTGTCAGGATCGTCGTAAGAAGCAGACCAAAGCGCAGCGTGGTGTGAATCCATTCTTTAATTGAATGACGAAAAACACAAAGAACACTAAAACAAAACAACAACTGTGACGCTATGATAACAAGTGCTGACACAGGCAACTACACATAGACAATAACCCACGAAATACCCAAAGAAGATGGCTGCCTAAATATGGTTCCCAATCAGACAACGATAAACACTTGCCTCTAATTGAGAACCAATCTAGGCAACCATAGACCAACATAAACACCTAGATGAAAACAACCCCATAAATCTACAAAAACCCCTAGACAGAACAAACACCCTAGAATAAGACAAAAACAGACATATCAGCCATGTCACACCCTGACCTAACCAAAATAATAAAGAAAACAAAGAATACTAAGGTCAGGGCGTGACAGTTACAGCCTCACTATAAAACATATTAAAACATATCCCATAAGGCGGCGCACAATTGGCCCAGCGTCGTCCGGGTTTGGCAGGTGTAGGCCGTCATTGTAAATAAGAATTTGTTCTTAACTGACTTGCCTAGTGAAATAAAGGTTAAATAAATCAAACAAAAAACAACACCTGTATTTTGGGAGTATCTACCATTCTTCTCTGCAGATCCTTTCAAGCTTTGTCAGGTTGGATGGGGAGCGTTGCTGCACAGCTATTTTCAGGTCTATCCAGAGATGTTCGATGGGGTTCAAGTCCGGGCTCTGGCTGGGCCACTCAGGGACATTCAGAGACTTGTCCCGAAGCCACTCCTGCGTTGTCTTGGCTGTGTGCTTAGGGTCGTTGTTCTGTTTGAAGGTGAACCTTTGCCCCAGTCTGAGGTCATGACGGCTCTGGAGCAAGTTTTCATCAAGGATCTCTCTGTACATTGCTCTGTTCATCTTTCCCTTGATCCTGACTAGTCTCACGGTCCCTGCTGCTGAAAAACATCCCCACAGCATGATGCTGCCACCACCAGGCTTCACCGTAGGGACGGTGCCAGGTTTCCTCCAAATGTGAAGCTTGGCATTCAGGCCAAAGATTTGAATATTGGTTTCATCTAACCAGACCATCTTGTTTCTCATGGTCTGAGAGTCTTTGGGTGACTTGTGGGAAACTCCAAGCGGGCTGTCATGTGCCTTTTACTGAGGAGTGGCTTCTGTCTGGCCACGCTATCATAAAGGCCTGATTGGTGGAGTCCTGCAGAGATCGTTTTCCTTCTGGAAGGTTTCTGGAGCTCTGTCAGAGTTACCATCGGGTTCTTGGTCTCTTCCCTGACCAAAGGCCCTTCTCCCTCTGATTGCTCAGTTTGGCCGGGCGGCCAGATCTAGAAAGAGTCTTGGTGGTTCCAAGCTTCTTCCATTTAAGAATGATGGAGGCCACTGTATTCTTGGGGTCCTTCAATGCTACAGAATTTTTGTGGTACCCTTCCCAGATCTGTACCTCAACACAATCCTGTCTCTGAGCTCTACGGACAATTCCTTCGACCTAATGGCTTGGTTTTTGCTCTGACATGCATTGTCAACTGTGGGACCTTATATAGACAGGTGTGTGTCTTTTCAAATCATGTCCAATCAATTGAATTTACCATAGGTGGACTCAAATCAAGTTGTCGGAACATCTCAAGGATGACCAATGGAAACATCATGTACCTGAGCTCAATTTCGAGTCTCGTAGCAAAGCGTCTGAATACTTATGTAAATAAGGTATTTCAGTTTTTTTGTAAAATTGGTAAATTTCCAAAAATGTCTAAAAACCTGTTTTCGCTTTGTCATTACGAGGTACTGTCTGTAGATTGCTGAGGACATTTGTTTTATTTAATCCGTTTTAGAATAAGGCTGTAACTTAACAAAATGTGGAAAAAGTAAAGGTTCCTGAATACTTTTACACTTCGTTTTACTTTCTTAGCTACATTATACATATCTCCCTGGCATATTACATAATTTATGCAGCAGCATACAATACATTTTTGGACTCATCTTGTTGTGCTGTGCTCACTTGAACAGGAAGGTGGCGCGGCGGTCCTTCGTGAGCAAATTTGTCATCAAAGTCTGGCATTCTCTGGATTTTTGGTGCTTTCAAGACAACTGGGAACTTGGAATAAAACAAGGTCGAATTATGATGATGTTAGTGATTTTCTGGTCAGAGGTCTAGAAAGAGGCCCGAGTTCCCGACTTGCAATTCCGAGTTTGATGACCATTCAAAACGTATTTTCCCAGTCAGAGCTAGTTTTTTTCAGAGTTCATGCTGGATTGACAGCATGGCCAATGTTGAATGTTTATCCTTTTAAGCTTGGAAAAGAGACCCTTAACCCAGACTTCGAACCATAAACCCACTCCACCGAATAGCAGGCTAGTGATTGCTTTGCAATGCTTGCAGTTAGCCACTAATTCCTTCCAAACCACTCATTGTTGAATTTGCGATTTCCAACTTGTTGTGTAATGTTTATGTCCAATGGCCAAGGACCACCTTGGCCATATATAATTTCTCAAATTATTTCACTTCATATGACAAGGATAAAAAAGCAATTGCCAGTAGATTGTCGACTTTATTCATAATGATGACTGCTAGCTAAGATTTTGAAAGTATGATGTTGACATGATCAGTCCAATCAAAGCTACTGTAGATATAACGTGATTTGCTCTCTCTAATTCTCTCTTTCTTTCTCTCTCTCGGAGGACCTGAGCCCTAGGACCATGCCCCAGGAATACCTGACATGATGACTCCTTGCTGTCCCCAGTCCACCTGACCGTGCTGCTGCTCCAGTTTCAACTGTTCTGCCTTATTATTATTCGACCATGCTGGTCATTTATGAACATTTGAACATCTTGGCCATGTTCTGTTATAATCTCCACCCGGCACAGCCAGAAGAGGACTGGCCACCCCACATAGCCTGGTTCCTCTCTAGGTTTCTTCCTAGGTTTTGGCCTTTCTAGGGAGTTTTTCCTAGCCACCGTGCTTCTACACCTGAATTGCTTGCTGTTTGGGGTTTTAGGCTGGGTTTCTGTACAGCCCTTTGAGATATCAGCTGATGTACGAAGGGCTATATAAATAAATTTGATTTGATTTGATTTGATTCGACGTCATTTTATCTGTGACCAATGACCTTGAGCCTTCTTGGACGGACACTTCTAATGTAACTCTATGGCAGCACCCAAGGGACTTGGATTTTAGAGCTCTACCCTTAAATTTGGCAGTGACGTAGTGTCCCCATGAGTGACAGAACATTGAGCCAATCATGGCGCAACAAGAGAACATTACCCAATTACGGCGCAACTAGAGAACATTACCAACCCCTGCACTCCTTATTTTCCTCTGGCTGCCCCACCACAGAAAGCACTGAACTAGACTGAAACACCTGCATTTTGGAGCTGCTTACTCAAGAAAGCAAAAAATATAAGTTTGTATGTGGCTTTATTAACTAAATTAACTCAAGAAAATAGCTGTGTAACAGAAGGCATCACGCCCTGATCTGTTTCACGCCCTGATCTGTTTCACCTGTCCTTGTGCTTATTTCCACCCCCATTCAGGTGCCGCTCATCTTCCCCATTATCCCCTGGGTACTTATACCTGTGTTTTCCATCTGTCTATGCCAGTTCGTTTTGTTCGTTCAAACCTACCAACGGTTTCCCTTGCGCCTGTCTTTGCTATTGTCCCTGTTTTCTAGTTTCCTGTTGTTTTTTTTTACCATTCCTGCCTACCCTGACCCTGCCTGCTGGCCTGTACCTTTGCCTCTACTCTGGATTACCGACCTCTGCCTGACCTGACCCTGAGCTCATCTGTCTGCACCTGGGTCATACCTGAAACGTGATAATATGAACTGGCCATGACTGACCCAGCAGACTTGGACCAGCTCTGCTATGCCATCTCCTCCAAAGGAGCCACCATTGGTGGGCATGAGGAGTTGCTTTGCGGTCTGATAAAAGGGTTCCGGGCTTGGCCCGAACATTAATGTGTCCAAGCATTGGACACATTGCAGGAGCAATTCCATGGGTTGTCTACTAGACAGTCTACCACAACGGTAATCTACCAGCCCTTCAGTAACCCGGCTGGTAGCAGCACCGTCATGCCGGTTTCCCAAGAAACCCTGCTTACCTCCCCTGGAGCGCTTCGACGGAGAGTCGGGCACCTATCGGGAGTTTCTCGCTCAGTGCTCCCTCGTTATGGAGCTTCACCTTTCCTCCCCCGCGGGCCGCTATAAGATAGCGTACCTCATCACACTGATGTCCGGGAAGGCCCTCGCCTGGGCTACGGCCGTTTGGGAACAACAGTCGGCATTATGCTTCAGTCTGGAGGGTTTTGTGGCGGAGGTTCCTCCAAGAGCCTCCAAAGACTGCTGATTTACTTCTTCCCAAGCTGATGCAGCTCGGGCAGGGTTAGGCTGTCTTACCGCCGAACGCGTACGCGGACTTAACCCCCAGAGAGGTCATTGTGTCTACCTGTCTCTTCAAGAGACCTAGCTCATTTGAAGGAATGAGTACTCTGGTGGGTCCTAAGGACAATTTTGCTTCTCCCCTTACTCGCCACCCTGCTATGGGGCGACCAGTCGAAGTACTCATCGACTCGGGGGCCGATATGAGTCTTATGGATGTTACCCTGGCGTCCGAATTGGGCATCCCCACTCAACCTCTCTCCATTCCCTTGGATGTTAGAGCGCTAGACGGGCGGTCTATAGGCCGGGTCACCCACCATACCACCCCCATCAACCTACGAGTGTCAGGGAACCACAGTGAGATGATCCAGTTCCTGCTAATTGAGTCTTGGGATTCTCTTGGCTCCAGCGACGCAATCCCTCACTTGACTGGTCTACTGTTGCCATCGTGGGCTGGAGCCCGTTCTGGTACACTCATTGCCTGAAGTCAGCTCTGCCTGCCCCGGGACGTCTTCCCGGGGGCTTGAAAATTGCCCCGGACCTCTCCTCCAGCCCCGCGGAGTACCAGAACCTATGGGAGAGGTTCAGTAAGGCCCGGTCCACTTCGCTTCCGTAGCACCGACCGTTATCTAAGAAGGTCAAGCCAGATGCACTGGCACACCACTATAGCCCCACGGCTACACCCACTGAAACCAAGACCTTCCCCCCCGCTCCAAGATCATTATTAAGAGCCGTCATACCCCTCAGCAGCCTCCACTGACCTGTGCTGTACTGTTCAAAACCAGGATATGGAGAATGCATTCATTTTATTGATCATGGTTATCAGGATGCCGTACTCCAGTCCATAGGGGCGGTATTGTCTACTCAATATCCCAAGATTTGTGTCCCAAATGTCACCCTATTCCCTATATAGATCACTACTTATGAACAAAGCCTTACATAGGGCCCTATGGGCTCTGGTTAAAAGTAGTGCACTATATAGGGAATAGGGTGCCATTTGGGACACAAATCTTGGGATATTGATTTGTTCATTACTTTGGAATCTACACTATATAGAAAAGTTTCTACATAAAATGTAGAATTCCTACAGTTTGCCGCTGTATATACATTATGTAGACCATATGCATACTCTACATCCAAAATATCTCATACTGTTTCTCTAAATAGACCACGCAGACCAGTTGATGACGAATCCACACACCGCTCTGGAAATATTTCAAAGATTCAATGACACACAAATGTGATAAACAGAATAAAATGAAAATTATACTGTATTTCAGAAGAGCCACCGTGACAATACAGTTAATTTCAATATGCAGATAGATGTTAGGATTAATGAATCTAATTATTCTCGGCAGATCAGTGTTTATGAAAATAGGTTTAATCCAAAGTTTAAATGGAGAAACAATCAATGTTCCTTTACAGGCAACATTTAAGGTTTTAGTAAAGATTCAGATTAACGAGGATCTCAACAACACAGACGCCCACTGAAATGTTCTCTACTTTTCAGGCGTGGGGCCAAGTCACACTGGATCAATCTCTGATTGGTGCGGCTGCAACACTGAACATGGTCACGTGTCCATGTGTCGTCATCCTGGCAGTCACCTGTTTAGTTGTGTCTCTCGTGTGTGTGTGTGTTGAACAGGTGTTAGTGGAGGGTAGTAGGGTGGGGGTGTTAGTGGGATGGTATGGTTGCACCTGTGTCCTCCTGGTGTGGGACCGAAGAGGAAGCCGGTGGAAGAGATCCTGTCTGAAAGCTGCCACTTTGATTTAATGTGTGTGATGACAGGAATATCCACCACACACACACACACACACACACACACACACACAAACACACACACACACACACACACACACACAGAGAGAGAGAGAGAGAGAGAGAGAGAGAGAGAGAGAGAGAGAGAGAGAGAGAGAGAGAGAGAGAGAGAGAGAGAGAGAGAGAGAGAGAAAGAGAAAGAGAGAGAGAGATGTTTCTCTTCTTACGAATAAAAATCACAGGATAAGACTACTTGACCTAACATCAATATTATGTGCCTGTCCACATCACAAACTTAAGGGAAAGAGCGAGAGAGAGAAAAAGACAGCTAACCAAGTTATTTTGGAACAGGGGAGGAGCTACAAAATGAGTCTGGCATGGCTAGGCCTACCCTGTTAAGTGTAATTGTCTCGCCATAGCAACCCTACTCGTGGCTGAAAGCTAATTGGTGAGTATTGACTTTGGTCATAAACTGAAGAAGAGGATGACTACTTCTACTCCCCTATTGCCATGGGAACCACAACCATTTTTGATAGACAGGGCCCTTCACCTGGAAACAGACAGCAACAAAGAGGGTAATTACTCAGAAGGTAAACACTCCATAGAACTCGACACGCCGTAACATGCAGGTTTAATTGGAGACATTTTAACATGGAGGAGAAAAAGGAGAGGGAAAGCACAGGGAAATAATTGTGACGTTTTGTTTGGATGGTTCGAAGAGTGCAACCTCAATTATAAGAACAGTTAAGACTAGACAGTCAGCATAAAACAGGTCATAATACCTGAAACATCCACCATCTCACTAACCAATGATCATCAACTCCAATGATCATCAACTCCAATGTTTCACTCTTACAGAATTAAAGAACCTCATGAGGTGAGGCAACACACAACTAATCAAGGCATTGCTTTGAACAATTCAGCCCATATCCCAAATCTTAGGAGGGACTGGTCCATTTTCTGTCCTAATCTATTTCCTATTCTGAGGAAACAGACCAACATGGCCATCTCAACATTGTAGGGACAGGATGATTTTAAGTTTTACAATGCTTTCTCTGTCTAAGAAACATAAAAATTGCTGTAATTTCATGGGGGCTGTTTGTCTTTAGTTTGTTGTTCACCGTCTCTGTTTTCAGGATCTTTGAAGGATATGAGAATAGATGGACTAGAGAGGGTAGAGATAGGGGGTGGAGGATCGGGTTGCAGGTAGCCTAGCGGTTAAGAACGTTGATCAACAACCAATTTGACAGCGCTTGAAGAATTTTGAAGAGAGTAATGGGCCAATGTTGCACAATCCAGGTGTGGAAAGCTCTTAGAGACTTACCCAGAAAGACTCACAGCTGGAATTATTGACGAGGGAGTGTGAATACTTATGTAAATGGGATATTTCTGTATTTCATTTCCAATAAATTAGCAAAAATGTCTAAAAACATGTTCTCACTTTGTCATTACGGGGTATTGAGTGTAGAGGGGTGAGAGAAAAAAAATGATTGAATCCATTTTGAATTCAGGCTGTAACACAACAAAATGTGGAATCAGTCAAGGGGTATGAATACTTTCTGAAGGCAATGTAACCCTAATTGCTCCTGTAAATCGCTCTGAATAAGAGCGTCTGCTAAATGACTCAATGTAAAAAAATGGGATGGAGGGATGGAGGAAAAGAGTGAAGGAAGGATGAGGACTAAAGGAGTGTATCGTTTATTCACTGCGTTCTGGAGTTAAAGAGAACGCTACATCGTCCAGCTGTGTAAAAACAGTGGCTGACTACCAAAGATAATTTCTTCCCCTGCACTTCATCAAACTGCACACACACACACACACACACACACACACACACACACACACACACACACACACACTCACTCACACACTCACACACTCACACACAGACACGCACACACGCACACACACACAATCACACACACACACACACACAGACACACACAGACACACACACACACACACACACACACACACACACACACACACACACAGACACACACTCACACACACACACACACACACACACACACACACACACACACACACACACACACACACACACACACACACACACACACACACACACACACACACACACACACACACACACACACACACACACACACACAGACACACACACACACACTCACACACACACACACACACACACACACACACACACACACACACACACACACACACACACACACAGCTCCCCCAAAACTCCCACCCACCCACAACACTCCTAGTATGCACAGCCAGGTCGTTCAAGATTGACTTAAGAATTGGACATCTATCCATGTCTTGAGGATGTCGGGAAATGCCTTCAAAACTGGCCACTAGGGGCAACAGTGGCTTGGGTTTTGACAGGGGTGGTGGATAGGCGTAATCCCATGAACCTGGATCTCATGACTCTGGATCAGAAGGTTGCGTTTTCGATCCCAGTCGTGGACACTGGTTTTAACCCTATTCCACACCTTAACCCTTACCATAACCATCCAGAATGACTGCCTAAACTGAATATTTTAACCCTTTCCTAACTTTAACCCTTACCTTAACCATTCAGAATGAATGCCTAAACTTAACCCTTAACTTAAAAATGTTACATTTGGAGAAATTTAAAGATACAGAGCAGCAGGAGCAACAAAAACACTTTAGAATTTGATCTTAGGAGAATATGGATGAGAATACTGCAGTGAGACTGTGAGAGCTTGTTGAATATGGAAAAACTGTATGACTGAAGGCCAAAACCAACATACACCCTTCAGTTCTACTCAGACAATCAAAGTAGCATCTCAACAGTTGTAAAACAAGGACCAGGTAGAAACATTAAAGTAGCAGGAAGGAAGTATGATTATGCAACCTCTGATTGGAGGTGATACTCAAAAGTGTAAGACACAAAATCAAGGGAGGAGATGCTCTCTGACTTGAGATAGAGAAAAATGATAGAGAGTGAGACAGAGGGAGAGGGAGAGAACGTAAGGTAAAGGGAGAGGCAGAGTTGTGGGGAGAGAGAGAGACATAGAGAGAGAGAAAACGAGACAGAGAGAGAGTCAGCGCTAGACAGAAAGAGAGGGAAAAGGTGTAAGACAGAGCTAGAGCTAGAGAGACAGAGAAAGTGACAGACAGAGAGAGTGAGAGAGAGAGAGGACAGGCACTGTGGCGTTTCCTTAGTGCCAGACTGAGCCTGTGGATTAGAAGCCAGCTGATCCACTGCTATCTCTGTCGATTCTCTACATCCTCATGATCACACAGAAGGTCTGCATCACAAATGACACCCTATTCCCTATAAAGTGCAACATTTTTGGCCAGGGCCGTATACGGCCCATAGGGCTCTGATCAAAAGTAGAGCACTATGTAGGGAATAGGGAGTCATTTGAGACGCATACTAAGCCCTCTCTCTCCTTAAAAACCTTTTAAATGTTTTTGAAATAACAAGAAAGGAGAGTAACAGGAACAGGAAGAGATATGGACATGAATAATTAAAAAGGAGAGAGGCGAGAATGAGGACAGGAATATGTAGAAGAGAGGAAGGAGACTTGAGAGAGTGATAAAGGTGTTAGTCACAGCATAAGGTTCTGTGTGTTTGTGCAGTCAAGTATAATAATGTTAGTGTTGGGAAGGACTAATGATTAGACCTCAATGTCAGCATCAGTGTGTGTGTGTGTGTGTGTGTGTGAGTGTGTGTGTGTGTGTGTGTGTGTGTGTGAGTGTGTGTGTGTGAGTGTGTGTGTGAGTGTGTGTGTGAGTGTGTGTGTGAGTGTGTGTGTGTGTGTGTGTGTGCGTGCGTGTGTGCGTGTGTGCGTGCGTGTGTCTGTCTGTGTGCGTTTTGTCAAGATTAAGGGCAGAGGTGCGGAAACTCAACTCAACCTCACGTCTTATGTTGCAACAGGCTGAAAATAAGAAGGATGTTGTAAAAGAAAACGGTGCAAGATGTCTTGGTTCTTCCATGTCAATCAAGGCTCAAACCAGCAGCCCCTTGGCATGATGCCCCCAGCTGGTACCCTGTCCAGCAACACACAACATCACGAGCAACACACTGGAAACAGCTAACACTACTGGACAGGGTTGGCTCTGCACACAGTCCAGCTCGTCTTCACCCAGCCTGGCAGACTTTCTGTCAGTACCACAGGGTTCAGTGCCTCCCAGCTTGGAGAACCTATCTTGTACCTATCTGAACTCAGCGGCAGGCAGAGAGCCCCTGCCACTCTCAAAATGCTACAGGTTAAGGACTGCCACCAAATATCTTTGAGTGCCAACTGCGCCTCTGGACCCAATGGTTTGAGTCATGGAGTGAGGAGGAGAGGAACAGTGTCACGACTTCCGCCGAAGTTGGCTCCCCTGCCTGTTCGGGCGGTGCTCGGCGGTCGTCGTCACCGTCCTACTAGCCACCATCGATCCCTTTTTCGTTTGTCTGTTGGTTTTGTCTTATTAGTTTCACCTGTGTGTATTTTAGTTTATTGACGTCCTTATTTATAGTAGGTTGTCCCGCCCTTGTTTCGTGCGGGATTGTTTTGGTTTCATGTATTTTCGTGATTACGTATTGTGCTATTTGCTCCGATATATCTTAATCCTGTGTTGGATTATTTCACCCTGTTTTCGGGTTTTCAGTGTTTGTTCCGGTGAATAAACTATCGACTCACTGCACCTGCTCTCTGCGCTTGATTCCACCTACCTTGTTAATACGTGACAGAATCCCGCACCACCAATGGAATCAGCAGGAGCAGCCGCGTCTCCTCTCCCATCGATGGAGGAGAGAGTCCTCCACCACACCAGCGTGCTCCATCGGATTGGTTCTGCCATGGACCAAATGATGGAGAGGATGGATCGATGGGAGAGGAGTGGTCTTCCCACATCATCGCTAGCACCCCCTTCTCCAGCACCTCCTGTTCCTGCGACCACATCTGGCTCCGGGGCTCTGCGGTTGACACTCCCACGGGAGTATGACGGAACGGCGGCTGGGTGCCAGGGTTTCCTCCTTCAACTGGAGCTATACCTGGCTACCGTGCGTCCTGCTCCCTCTGGAGAGGAGAGCGTGAGCGCCCTCGTCTCCTGCTTGACTGGGCGAGCCCTCGAGTGGGCCAACGCAGTATGGAATGGCCCGGACTCGGCGAGGGATAATTACCCAGAGTTCACCCGCCGATTCCGAGCTGTTTTTGACCATCCACCAGAGGGTCGGGCGGCGGGTGAACGGCTGTTCCACCTGCGGCAGGAGACGAGGAGCGCTCAGGACTTTGCTCTGGAGTTCAGGACCCTGGCCGCAGGAGCAGGATGGAACGACAGGGCCTTGGTCGACCATTTCAGATGCAGTCTCAGGGAGGACGTCCGCAGGGAGCTGGCATGTCGGGACACCACCTGCACACTGGATGAGCTCATTGACTTGGCTATCCGTCTCGACAATCTGCTGGCTGCTCGCGGGCGTTCGGATCAGGCCCTGTCGTTTCCACTTCCCAGCCCTCCTGCCCCTATCCCTATGGAATTAGGAGGGGCAGCTTCGAGGGAGACCGGAGGAGGAGTGTCCTCCTGCACCAGTTGTGGTCGACGAGGGCACACGTCAGACCGGTGCTGGAGGAACTCGTCTGGGAGTCGGGAGGGCAGGCGGAGCACTGCTCGATCACCCCAGGTGAGTAAGCACCAGACTCACCCAGAGCCTCCTGTCGGTCATGTGTATGTTTTGATTTCTTTCCCTGGGTTTTTTCCCTCTCTACAGCATAAGGCGCTAGTCGATTCAGGCGCAGCTGGGAATTTCATGGATCGTGGGCTTGCGTTAAGGCTAGGGATTCCCCTGGTGTCGGTAGATCAACCTTTCCCCGTGCACTCATTAGATAGCCGACCATTAGGGTCAGGAGTGATTAGGGAGGCTACGGTGCCACTGGACATGGTAACGCAGGGGGATCATAAGGAGCAGATTAGTCTGTTCCTTATAGATTCACCTGCGTTTCCGGTGGTGTTGGGGGTTCCCTGGTTAGCTCAACACAACCCGGTGATTTCCTGGCGACAGGGGGCTCTTAAGGGGTGGTCAGAGGAGTGTTCAGGTAGGTGTAGAGGAGTTGCCGTTGGTGCGACTACGGTGGAGAGTCCAGACCAAGTTTCCACCGTGCGCATTCCCTCTGAATATGCCGATTTGGCTATCGCCTTCAGTAAAAAGAAGGCGACCCAATTACCACCTCATCGTCGAGAGGACTGCGTGATAAACCTTCTGGAGAACGCTGCACTTCCTAGGAGTCACGTGTATCCATTGTCCCAGGAGGAGACGGTAGCGATGGAAACATACGTTACTGAATCACTGAGACAGGGGTACATTCGGCCCTCCGCATCACCCGTCTCCTCGAGCTTCTTTTTTGTGAAGAAGAAGGATGGAGGTCTGCGTCCGTGCATTGATTATAGAGGTCTAAATTCCATCACAGTGGGGTTTAGTTACTCACTACCTCTCATCGCCACGGCGGTGGAATCATTTCACGGGGCGCGCTTCTTCACAAAACTGGACCTGAGGAGCGCGTATAATCTGGTGCGTATCCGGGGAGGGGATGAGTGGAAAACTGCATTCAGTACTACATCTGGTCATTATGAGTACCGCGTCATGCCATACGGGTTGAAGAATGCTCCAGCCGTTTTCCAATCCTTCGTAGACGAGATTCTCCGAGACCTGCTCGGGCAGGGAGTGGTAGTGTACATCGATGACATCTTGATCTATTCTGCCACACGCGCGGCGCATGTGTCTCTGGTGCGTAAGGTACTTGGGCGACTGCTGGAGCATGATCTGTATTGCAAGGCGGAGAAATGTGAGTTTTTCAAACAGTCCGTTTCCTTCCTGGGATATCGTATTTCCACCTCTGGGGTGGTGATGGAGGATGTCCGCGTTACAGCCGTGCGTAATTGGCCGACTCCGACCACGGTGAGAGAGGTGCAGCGGTTTTTAGGGTTTGCCAATTACTACCGGAGGTTTATCCGGGGTTTTGGTCAGGTAGCTGC
Source organism: Oncorhynchus clarkii lewisi (assembly GCF_045791955.1). Taxonomy (NCBI): domain Eukaryota; kingdom Metazoa; phylum Chordata; class Actinopteri; order Salmoniformes; family Salmonidae; genus Oncorhynchus; species Oncorhynchus clarkii. The sequence continues at coordinate 14,200,578 of NC_092178.1, read as the reverse complement.
TCCCATCACCTCGCTGCTGAAGGGAGGACCGGTGCGCTTGCGCTGGTCAGCAGAGGCGGGCAGAGCATTCACTCGTTTGAAGGAGCTGTTCACCAATGCACCCGTGTTGGCGCATCCGGACCCCTCTTTAGCGTTCATAGTGGAGGTGGATGCGTCCGAGGCTGGGGTCGGAGCCGTGCTGTCCCAACGCTCGGGCGTGCCACCCAAACTTCGCCCTTGTGTTTTTTTTTCGAGCAAGCTCAGCCCAGCGGAGCGAAACTATGATGTGGGGGACCGGGAGTTGTTAGCTGTAGTCAAGGCTCTGAAGGTGTGGAGACATTGGCTTGAGGGGGCTAAACACCCCTTTCTCATCTGGACTGACCATCGTAATCTCGAGTATATCCGGGCAGCGAAGAGAATGAATCCACGTCAGGCTAGATGGGCCATGTTTTTTACCAGATTCCGGTTTACCCTCTCATACCGGCCCGGCTCCAAAAACACCAAGGCCGACGCGCTGTCCCGCCTCTATGATACCGAGGAGCGGCCCGTTGAGCTAACTCCCATCATTTCACCGTCATGCCTCGTGGCACCGGTGGTATGGGAGGTGGACGCAGAGATAGAGGGGGCCTCACGGTCAGAGCCGCCCCCCCCCAACTGTCCAGTAGGAACCCAGTACGTACCGAGGGGGGTCCGGGACAAGCTGATTCGGTGGGCTCATACTCTCCCCTCCTCGGGTCATCCGGGCATCGAGAGGACAGTGCGGAGTCTGAGAGGGAGATACTGGTGGCCCACGCTAGCTAAAGACGTGAGATTTTATGTCTCCTCCTGCTCCGTGTGTGCTCAGAGCAAGGCTCCTCGGCACTTGCCTAGAGGGAAATTACAACCCCTCCCCGTTCCACAACGGCCGTGGACACACTTATCGGTGGACTTTCTTACCGACCTTCCCCCGTCCCAGGGAAGTACTACAATCCTGGTCGTTGTGGATCGGTTTTCTAAGTCCTGTCGTCTCATCCCGTTGCCCGGTCTCCCTACGGCCCTGCAGACTGCTGAGGCCTTGTTTACCCATGTCTTCCGGCACTATGGGGTGCCTGAGGACATCGTTTCTGATCGGGGTCCCCAATTCACGTCCAGAGTATGGAGGGCGTTTATGGAGAGACTGGGGGTCTCGGTCAGCTTAACCTCAGGTTTTCACCCCGAGAGTAATGGGCAGGTGGAGCGTGTAAATCAAGAGGTGGGCAGGTTTCTGCGGTCCTATTGCCGGGACCGGCCTGGTGAGTGGGCAAGGTATGTTCCCTGGGCTGAACTAGCTCAGAACTCCCTACGCCACTCCTCAACTAACTTGTCTCCTTTTGAGTGTGTGCTAGGTTACCAGCCGGTCCTGGCTCCATGGCATCAGAGCCAGACCGAGGCTCCTGCGGTGGAGGAATGGGTACAGCGCTCCAGGGACACATGGAAAGCCGTTCAGGACTCACTACGGTTAGCGGGCGAACGGCAGAAGAGGAGCGCTGACCAACACCGCAGTGAGGCCCCCGTGTTTGCACCGGGGGACAGGGTCTGGCTCTCGACCCGGAACCTGCCCCTCCGCCTGCCCTGTCGGAAGCTGGGGCCGCAGTGTGTGGGGCCGTTTAAAGTCCTGAGGAGAATAAACGAGGTGTGTTACAGGTTACAACTTCCTAGGTATTACCGTATTAACCCCTCGTTTCATGTGTCTCTCCTCAGGCCGGTGGTGGCTGGTCCCCTGCAAGAAGGTGAGGTGCCTGAGGTCCCTCCGCCCCCCCTGGACATCGAGGGGTCCCCGGCGTACACAGTTCGGGGCATTCTGGATTCGAGACGCCGGGTGGGGGGCCTACAGTACCTCGTGGACTGGGAGGGGTACGGTCCGGAGGAGAGATGCTGGGTTCCGGTGAGGGACATTTTGGACCCTTCTCTCCTGAGTGATTTCCACCGCCTCCACCCGGATCGCCCAGCACCTCGTCCTCCGGGTCGTCCTCGAGGACGGTGGCGGCGCGCTGCGGGGGCCGCGCGTCAGGGGGGGGGTACTGTCACGACTTCCGCCGAAGTTGGCTCCCCTGCCTGTTCGGGCGGTGCTCGGCGGTCGTCGTCACCGTCCTACTAGCCACCATCGATCCCTTTTTCGTTTGTCTGTTGGTTTTGTCTTATTAGTTTCACCTGTGTGTATTTTAGTTTATTGACGTCCTTATTTATAGTAGGTTGTCCCGCCCTTGTTTCGTGCGGGATTGTTTTGGTTTCATGTATTTTCGTGATTACGTATTGTGCTATTTGCTCCGATATATCTTAATCCTGTGTTGGATTATTTCACCCTGTTTTCGGGTTTTCAGTGTTTGTTCCGGTGAATAAACTATCGACTCACTGCACCTGCTCTCTGCGCTTGATTCCACCTACCTTGTTAATACGTGACAAACAGTTTCCTGCACATTCTAGAAGAGAGGGACCGATCTTTGTTGTCCGCTTCTGCAGAGGAGTAGCTGGGACAGCAGGCAGGGATGGAGGGATACGGGAGAAGAGGGTGTAGAATGGATAGACAATGAGTGGGTGGAAGACAGACAGAAACAAGTCAAGTTGATGGAGTGGAGTACCTTTAAAAGTATATGTGTGGAGACAGTGAAGAACGGGGCGGCAGGTAGTCTAGAGGTTAAGAGCATTGGGCCAGTAACTGAATGGTTGCTGGTTCAAATTCCCAAGCTGACTGGGTGAAGAATCTGTTGATATGTACCTGAGCAAGGCACTGAAATGTAAAATGTTTGGACTCGAACACGAGCCTTCCGATCTCACACAAATCGAGTGTTGGGACACCCACTGGAACTTCCGTGTAGTAGTTAAATCTCCAACACGAACCAATCACTTCCTTCAAGCCCCTTGGAGACTGACGCATATAACAAAGTGCTTTTTAATGCTTTGATTCACCCTGAATAACTCTGTAAAAAGATGCATTAACCTTAAAATAAACGCTGTTCAGGTGTAATGTGACTGTCATTATTGGACCAAGTGGCTGGCATGTACTTTACTGTCTAGAGTCTAGACCTATGTGTCTACACATTCATTAACTGTCTAGAGTCTAGACCTATGTGTCCACACATTCATCAACTGTCTAGAGTCTAGACCTACAGTGCCTTGCGAAAGTATTCGGCCCCCTTGAACTTTGCGACCTTTTGCCACATTTCAGGCTTCAAACATAAAGATATAAAACTGTATTTTTTGTGAAGAATCAACAACAAGTGGGACACAATCATGAAGTGGAACGACATTTATTGGATATTTCAAACTTTTTTAACAAATCAAAAACTGAAAAATTGGGCGTGCAAAATTATTCAGCCCCTTTACTTTCAGTGCAGCAAACTCTCTCCAGAAGTTCAGTGAGGATCTCTGAATGATCCAATGTTGACCTAAATGACTAATGATGATAAATACAATCCACCTGTGTGTAATCAAGTCTCCGTATAAATGCACCTGCACTGTGATAGTCTCAGAGGTCCGTTAAAAGCGCAGAGAGCATCATGAAGAACAATGAACACACCAGGCAGGTCCGAGATACTGTTGTGAAGAAGTTTAAAGCCGGATTTGGATACAAAAATATTTACCAAGCTTTAAACATCCCAAGGAGCACTGTGCAAGCGATAATATTGAAATGGAAGGAGTATCAGACCACTGCAAATCTACCAAGACCTGGCCGTCCCTCTAAACTTTCAGCTCATACAAGGAGAAGACTGATCAGAGATGCAGCCAAGAGGCCCATGATCACTCTGGATGAACTGCAGAGATCTACAGCTGAGGTGGGAGACTCTGTCCATAGGACAACAATCAGTCGTATATTGCACAAATCTGGCCTTTATGGAAGAGTGGCAAGAAGAAAGCCATTTCTTAAAGATATCCATAAAAAGTGTTGTTTAAAGTTTGCCACAAGCCACCTGGGAGACACACCAAACATGTGGAAGAAGGTGCTCTGGTCAGATGAAACCAAAATGGAACTTTTTGGCAACAATGCAAAACGTTATGTTTGGCGTAAAAGCAACACACCATCCCCACTGTCAAACATGGTGGTGGCAGCATCATGGTTTGGGCCTGCTTTTCTTCAGCAGGGACAGGGAAGATGGTTAAAATTGGTGGGAAGATGGATGGAGCCAAATACAGGACCATTCTGGAAGAAAACCTGATGGAGTCTGCAAAAGACCTGAGACTGGGACGGAGATTTGTCTTCCAACAAGACAATGATCCAAAACATAAAGCAAAATCTACAATGGAATGGTTCAAAAATAAACATATCCAGGTGTTAGAATGGCCAAGTCAAAGTCCAGACCTGAATCCAATCGAGAATCTGTGGAAAGAACTGAAAACTGCTGTTCACAATTGCTCTCCATCCAACCTCACTGAGCTCGAGCTGTTTTGCAAGGAGGAATGGTTAAAATTTTCAGTCTCTCGATGTGCAAAACTGATAGAGACATAACCCAAGCGACTTACAGCTGTAATCGCAGCAAAAGGTGGCGCTACAAAGTATTAACTTAAGGGGGCTGAATAATTTTGCACGCCCAATTTTTCAGTTTTTGATTTGTTAAAAAAGTTTGAAATATCCAATAAATGTCGTTCCACTTCATGATTGTGTCCCACTTGTTGTTGATTCTTCACAAAAAAATACAGTTTTATATCTTTATGTTTGAAGCCTGAAATGTGGCAAAAGGTCGCAAAGTTCAAGGGGGCCGAATACTTTCGCAAGGCACTGTATGTGTCTACACATTAATTTACTGTCTAGAGTCTATACCTATGTGTCTACACATTCATTAACTGTCTAGAGTCTAGATCTATGTATCCACACATTGATTTACTGTCTAGAGTCTAGATCTATGTATCCACACATTGATTTACTGTCTAGAGTCTATACCTATGTGTCCACACATTAATTTACTGTCTAGAGTCTAGATCTATGTATCCACACATTGATTTACTGTCTAGAGTCTAGACCTATGTGTCCACACATTAATTTACTGTCTAGAGTCTACACATTCATTACAAAAGAGACATACAGGTTGGAATATTCACACACATAAAACATAGACACACGTAGGTCTGCATGCACACACACCATCCCCCTATACATCAACCTCTGAACCCCTCAGTATTCCCTGTGTGTCTCACTGGCAGATATAGGGGTCCGTTAAAACAATTAAATAATAATAATAATATTTTTAGGGAGTCAGTTACATTGCAGCCTTTTCCTGCAGTCAAATGACCTAGTGGCCTCTTTGGTGGAATGTTATTCATATTTTTCATAATTTCATAATTAATCAACAAAAGCAGAAAATCTGGTGTTTCTCTGTCAAACGTTTGTTATAAAGTGCAATATTGGGATGCAAAATTAAAATGTAATACATTTCAACTCTATATATGACATGGTACAAGTCTCTTCTTTTTTGAAGCCCATAACCATGTGTGTGAGGTAGTAGATTTGTTTGAGACTACCAATAAACACCGTGCCACTCTGATTTAGCCAACTGCAGTAAAAGGTTCATGTTTTATTGGCCCTCAATGATTGAATGATGTTCAATGGTTGAAGTGACAACTTTCATTAGATCTCTCAGTATTTGTGGTACTGACAACTAATGTATGACCCCTGACCTTTGAGGTAACAGGTTGTAACATCATTGTCAGCATCCTCTGTTTTTGATATGTCAGTCAAAATGTTCTTGTCTGTTTTAAAGGTTATCATAATGGTGCAATTTATTTGTAAGGTCCTCATCCACATCTAATGAACTTGTTCTGTTCTCAAAAATAATAAGGTCAGATATAGAAGCAGAGTGCAAGCACATAAAACACACACACACCACAAACACACACAAGCATGCACACACACACAAGAGCACATGTACTCACACACGCACGCTAAAGAGAATTGTACACACGCAAGCGTTTCTAATAATTATCACTGTAAAAACAGCACAATTGGAAGAGAATTACAAAATCCATTAATTTCCTGAAAGCCTTAACTTTGAATAGCTAAAGCACTGTAATCTCAAAAACATTATTTCAAGAAATAATTGGCCTCAAAAGCTATTTACCTTTTGAGGGAAAATAAGGATAGTATCTTTAATGGGGGCTACAGGTAGCCTAACCGTTAAAGTGTTGGGACAGTAACCGAATGGTCGCCTGGTTTGAATCGAATCAACTCAAATCAAATTTATTAATATAGCCCTTCGTACATCAGCTGATATCTCAAAGTGCTGTACAGAAACCCAGCCTAAAACCCCAAACAGCAAGCAATGCAGGTGTAGAAGCACGGTGGCTAGAAAAAACTCCCTAGAAAGGCCAAAACCTAGGAAGAAACCTAGAGAGGAACCAGGCTATGTGGGGTGGCCAGTCCTCTTCTGGCTGTGCTGGGTGCAGATTATAACAGAACATGGCCAAGATGAATCCCCAACCGACTAGGTGAAAAATCAGTCGATGTACCTTCGAGCAAGGCATGTAACCCTAATTGCTTCTGTAAGTAGTTCTGGATAAGAGCGTATGCTAAGTGACTAAAACCTAAATGAAATGTCTATCTCAAGTTGGCTGCAGTAAGTACGTTCCATTGTCATTGGGTTTTTCCTGGTAGTAATCATTGACGTATAAGGGGTGGTAATAGTAGGGGGTGGTAATAGCAGGAGTTAGAGGATACTGTGTTCTCTGTTCTCCCTCCCTATCACACACATGGGGTATAAGCAGGCAGTGTAAGCAGGAAGTATAAGCAGGCAGTGTAAGCAGGAAGAATAAGCAGGCAGTGTAAGCAGGAAGTACAAGTAGGCAGTGTAAGCAGGAACTATAAGCAGGCAGTATAAGCAGGAAGTATAAGCAGGCAGTATAAGCAGGCAGTATAAGCAGGAAGTATAAGCATATAAGCAGCCAGTGTAAGCAGGAAGTATACGCATATAAGCAGGCAGTGTAAGCAGGAAGTATAAGCAGGCAGTGTAAGCAGGAACTATAAGCAGGCAGGATAAGCAGGAAGTATACGCATATAAGCAGGCAGTATAAGCAGGAAGTATACGCATATAAGCAGGCAGTGTAAGCAGGAAGTATAAGCAGGCAGTGTAAGCAGGAACTATAAGCAGGCAGTATAAGCAGGAAGTATAAGCATATAAGCAGGCAGTGTAAGCAGGAACTATAAGCAGGCAGTATAAGCAGGAAGTATACGCATATAAGCAGGCAGTGTAAGCAGGAAGTATAAGCAGGCAGTGTAAGCAGGAAGTATAAGCAGGCAGTATAAGCAGGAATATACGCATATAAGCAGAAAGTATAAGCAGGAAGTATAAGCAGACAGTATAAGCAGGAAGTATAAGCATATAAGCAGGCAGTATAAGCAGGAAGTATACGCATATAAGCAGGCAGTGTAAGCAGGAAGTATAAGCAGGCAGTATAAGCATATAAGCAGGCAGTGTAAGCAGGAAGTATAAGCAGGCAGTGTAAGCAGGAACTATAAGCAGGAACTATAAGTAGGCAGTGTAAGCAGGAAGTATAAGGCAGTGTAAGAAGGAAGCACAAGGCGGTGTAAGCAGGAAGTATAAGCAGGCAGTATAAGCAGGAAGTATAAGCAGGCAGTATAAGCAGGAAGTATAAGCATATAAGCAGGCAGTGTACACAGGAAGTATAAGCAGGCAGTATAAGCAGGAAGTATAAGCAGGCAATGTAAGCAGGAAGCATCAGGCAGTGTAAGCAGGAACTATAAGCAGGCAGTATAAGCAGGAAGTATTAGCAGGCAGTGTACGCAGACAGAATAAGCAGACAGTATACGCAGGCAGTATAAGCAGAAAGAATAAGCAGACAGTGTAATCAGGCAGTATAGGCAGGCAGTATAAGCAGCAAGAGCATCAGACACAAAGAGAGACGAGATAGTGAGAGACCGACACTCAATTTTCTGCTGGCCTCAATACGACTCCACTCAGGCGAATGCCGCAATTCACCAAACAGCAAATTATCAACAAAGAAACATTGTTGTATCTGTAAAGTATTATTCTGACATCTACAATACATCTTGAAGTGATAGTGTCACGTTCTGACCTTTATTTCCTTTGTTTTGTATTTATTTAGTATGGTCAGGGCGTGAGTTGGGTGGGCAGTCTATGTTTGTTTTTCTATGATTTGGGGTATTTCTATGTTTCGGCCTAGTATGGTTCTCAATCAGAGGCAGGTGTCATTAGTTGTCTCTGATTGAGAATCATACTTAGGTAGCCTGGGTTTCACTGTGTGTTTGGGGGTGATTGTTCCTGTTTCTATGTTTGCACCAGATAGGACTGTTTTAGGTTTTCTCACGTTTGTTGTTTTGTTAGTTTATTCATGTATAGTTTCTTTATTAAAGAACAATGAATAACAACCACGCTGCGTTTTGGTCCGCCTCTCCTTTACCTCAAGAAGACCGTTACAGATAGAGAATACATTCTGGAAAAAAAGAAGAAGAAGAAGAAGCAATTAAACATAAGAAGCTATAAAAATGTGTGCACTACAAAAACGTAAAGTTATCTCTTGCTTTCAGGGACACATTTTGAAAAACGTCACTTATAACTTATCCTTTCCCCCAAGGATATGCTCTTTCTTTTCTCTGACGGTTGTTAGGTTGAATTGTCTATCTGTCTTTATGTCTGTATGTCTGTGTGTCTGTCTTTATGTCTGTGGGCGTGTCTGTCTCTCTCCTCCCACCAACTCTGACTCCTCCTCTCTCTCTCTCCCGCTTTCTTCTCTCAGACTCTCATATATAGTCTAGTGCCCACTGACCTGGCTCAGCCTATAACCATGTAGTCTAGTGTCCACTGACCTGGCTCAGCCCTAATTTCCTTTGGAACGTGTTGTTTACAACTTCGGCCAATGACCCATCGGGGAATAAGAAAATACGTGGGGGAAATGTAGTGAAATGCAGTGTTCTCATTTTGCTTCCTACTTTGAAGGAGGAGGAAAGTAAAAGGAATCATAGTGGATGAATCATGTGAAATATTTATTCATTGGGGACAGATGTCTTGTTCCAGCACCAAGACGGAGAAGAGAAGATAAGAGAAAAATAATAGGGCTTCTTCAACAGAAATCTACACAGGCATTACATCTTACTGGTCGTGAGATTCTTAGAGAATTCCCCTCATCATTGAGTAGCATAGACTATGACCCCTGCTGTGTCTGAGAGACATAGGCTCTGTAAATCTGATATGGGAGACATGTAGATAATAATGTTTGTAATAATATATCTGACATTTAATAATGTTTCACTATCCACCAACCCTGGACCAGTACATACTGATATGAGTTCAATGTTCTGCCACTCCAGTTATACAAGTCACACACACACGCACGCACACACGCGCACGCACGCATGCACACACACGCACACATGCACACACACGCACGCACACACGCACACACACACACACACGCACGCGCGCACACACGCACGAACACACGCACGCACACGCACACACACGCGCACGCACGCACACACGCGCAAGCACACACACACACACACACACCATGTGAACTTGACTGAGTAGCAGCTTCTTTACCCTTCATATTCCTACAAGTCAGACAGAAAGAAAAGAGAGCGCTCTTACACAGTTACAACAAAAGACCTTAACTCAAGAGTGATGTGATAGCTTGGCACGTCATCCAAGCATCCACCGAGCTGACGCACAAACCTCTTACTGTAATAACACTTTAAATAGCATTCAATAGAAGTTTATCTATGATTTGAGAGCGTCATTCAATATCCACACAAAATTCCTTTAACATCTGTATGAGACTCAATGGTAGCTTTTCTATAAAAATGATTTGGGATTCGGTGCTCTGAAGTGCTGCCCATCCTAAAGTTAGAATCAGGAGGATGTGTTTTGTGCTGTCATGACGTGGGTAGCGTTGGAGGGCGTAGGATGGGGATGATGCTCAGGCTATCAAGGATAAGTGGAGCAAGAAGCATGACCGGAATATATATATATATATATATATATATATATATATATATATATATATATATATATATATATATATATATATATATATATATAGTTGAAGGCGGAAGTTTACATACACTTAGGTTGGAGTCATTAAAAATCGTTTTTCAACCACTCCACAAATTTCTTGTTAACAAACTATAGTTTTGGCAAGTCGGTTAGGACATCGAGTAATTTTTCCAAAAATCGTTTACAGAAAGATGATTTCACTTATATCTCACTGTATCACAATTTCAGTGGGTTAAAAGTTTACATACACTAGATGACTGTGCCTTTAAACAGCTTGGAAAATTCCAGAACTCGTTCTGTCTCCTAGAGATGAATGTACTTTGGTGCGAAAAGTGCAAATCAATTCCAGAACAACAGCAAAGGACCATGTGAAGATGCTGGATGAAACAGGTACAAAAGTATCTATATCCACAGTAAAACGAGTTCTATATCGACATAACCTGAAAGGCTGCTCAGCAAGGAAGAAGCCACTGCTCCAAAACTGCCATAAAAAAGCCCGACCACGGTTGTTTGCAACTTTTTGGAGAAATATCCTCAGGTCTGATGAAACAAAAATAGAACTGTTTGTCCTAATGACCATTGTTATGTTTGGAGGAAAAAGGTGTATGCTTGCAAGCCGAAGAACACCATCCCAACCGGGAAGCGCGAGGGTGGCAGCATCATGTTGTGGGGGTGCTTTGCTGCAGGAGGGTCTGGAGCACTTCACAAAATAGATGGCTTTATGAGGGGGGGAAATTATGTGGATATATTGAAGCAACATCTCAAGACATCAGTCAGGAAGTTAAACTCTTTTGGGATAGGGGGCAGCATTTTCACTTTTGGATGAATAGCGTGCCCAGAGTGAACTGCCTCCTACTCTGTCCCAGATGCGAATATATGCATATTGTTATTAGTATTGGACAGAAAACACTCTGAAGTTTCTAAAACTGTTTGAATGATGTCTGTGAGTATAACAGAACTCATATGGCAGGCGAAAACCTGAGAAAAATCCAACCAGGAAGTGGGAAATCTGAGGTTTGTAGTTTTCAAAGCTTGGCCTACCGAATACACAGTGTCTATGGAGTCAAGTTACACTTCCTACGGCTTCCAATAGATGTCAACCGTCTTTAGAAACTTGTTTCAGGCTTCTGCCATAAAGGAGGGGCTCATGAGACCTGTTTGAGTCAGTGGTATGGCAGAGTGTCTCAGGCTCGTGACGCGCGCTCCCGACAGAGTTAGCCCTCGTTCCATTGCTTTTCTTCAGACAAAGGAATTCTCCAGTTGGAACATTATTGATGTTTTATGTTAAAAACATCCTAAAGATTGATTCCATACATCGTTTGACATGTTTCTATGACCTGTAACGGAACTTTTAGAGTTTTTGTCTGGACGAAGTGCTCGCGCCTCATGAAGATGGATTACTGGGCTGAACACGCTAAAAACAAGTGGCTATTTGGACATAAATTATGGACTTTATGGAACAAATCAGTCATTTATTGTCAAACTGGGATTCCTGGGAGTGCCTTCTGATGAAGATCATCAAATGTAAGTGAATCTTTATAGTAACTTCTGTTGACTCCAAAATGGCAGATATTTCTCTGGCTGGATTGGGCTCTGAGCGCCGTTCTCAGATTATGCTTTTTCCGTAAAGTTTTTTTGAAATTTGACACAGCGGTTGCATTAAGGAGAAGTCTATCTTTAATTCTGTGAATAACAATTGTATCTTTTATCAATGTTTATTATGAGTATTTCTGCTAAATCACCGGATGTTTTGGAATCAAAACATTACTGCACGTAACGCGCCAATGTAAACTGAGATTTTTGGATATAAATATGCACATTATCGAACAAAACATACATGTATTGTGTAACATGATGTCCTATGAGTGTCATCTGATGAAGATCATCAAAGGTTAGTGATTAATTGTATCTATATTTCTGCTTTTTGTGACTCCTCTCTTTGGCTGGAAAAATGTTTTTTTGACTTGGCTATGACCTAACATAATCATATGTTGTGCTTTTGCTGTAAAGCATTTTTTAAATCGGACACGATGGGTAGATTAACAAGAAGTGTATCTTTCATTTGCTGTATTGGACTTGTTAATGTGTGAAAGTTACATATTTCAAAAAAAGATTTTTGAATTTCGTGCGCTGCCTTTTCAGCGGAATGTTGTCGAAAGGTTAAAGCTTAGTCGCAAATGGGTCTCCCAAATGAACAATGACATACTTCCAAAGTGGCTTAAGGACAACAAAGTCAATGTATTGGAGTGGCCTTCACAAAGCCCTGACCTCAATCCTATAGAAAATTTGTGGGCAGAACTGAAAAAGTGTATGCGAAGGGAAGCTTGTGGAAGGCTACCCGAAAAGTTTGATCCAAGTTAAACAATTTCAAAGGCAATACTAAAAAATACTAATTGAGTATATGTAAACTTCTGATCCACTGGGAATGTGATGAAAGAAATATAAGCTGAAATAAATCATTCTCTATACTATTTTTCTGACATTTCACATTCTTAAAATAAAGTGGTGATCCTAACTGACCTAAGACAGGGAATTTTTTACTGGGATTAAATGTCAGGAATTGTGAAAAACTGAGTTTAAATGTATTTGGTTTAGGTGTATTTAGGTGTATTTCCGACCTCAACTGTATATATATATACAGTTGAGGTATATATATATATATATATATCAGTCTATGTATATATTTTTTAAAAAAACGTTTTTTTTTATTAATCTGAACAATAACTGATCTTTCTGTTCATTGGAAATACTTCATATTTTCCCCACATTCCAGTTGAGGGATCTAAGGAGGGTGTTAGAGTAGCATGAAAACACATTCAGAAAACGTCTAGGAGAGAAAGAAAGGATGCTAATGAGATCTAATCAATTCCTATTACATTTCTCTTTTGGTGGTGTGGGTGACTGAAAAAAATATGTAATTTGATTGACAGTAAAACATAAAAGAGAGAGGAGGAAAACAAAGAGATGCCCTGACTTCCAGGGGGGCCCATTGAATTTGTTTGTCACTCTCACTCAGATATCATAGTAAGATGTTATAAGTTATTGCAAAATATGTAGAATTGGAGGAAATTAGCTTTAAAACTGCAACAATTTCTCAACACCCCATGAAAAAAATTGTAGAATTGCAGGAAATTTGCTATAAAACTGCATCAAAAAATGTGTTCTGTCAAGCAAACTCATTTGTTTACTTTTTGTTAATAAAATATGTTTTCTGCTAACAGATCCCTCTGTAAGTATTAAATTATAGTTTTTAATCCCGGTCCTGAGTTAATGTAATTGTATAGCTACTAGGCTATGTGTTTGTAGATGGACTGAGGTAGCTACAGCAACTAATATGATAATGGCTGGGGTCATTTTTGGTTGTTTTTGCTGTCCTCCAAATAGCATTTTAGAGTTTTAAACTGCATAGAAATGCAGCAAATGAAGTTCAACTTTCTTAACCCAAACCCCTTCCCCCGTTATGGACCTCACTAGAACTCAGACCCTGGTTATGGCCTTGTGCTTGTGTACATGCGTGTGTTAGTGTGTGTGTGCAGCATGTGTGTGTGTGTGTGTGTGTGTTTAAGTGGGTGTGTGCGTGCGTGCTTGTGGCAATTAATGGAGGTTTTTAAAATAATAAACACATTTTTCAATCAGACTTTGTCCCCAAGTGAGACAATTCTGTCGATATTGACAACCCAGTCATCATAATCATCACATACACTTGTCTTGGATCTGCGCCAGGTCTCTTCAGCCAATTGTATTAGTCTCCAGAGTGATGTTGTTAATTCGTTTGAGAGGGGGACATTTTTAATTAATTTCCACCACTATTGACATTTTTTTAGAAGCAATCTTTTTTTTAAACGCCTTAATTAATATAGTTTAAAATGGGCGATGACAGCTTGCGGTGACGCGTCTGTCCGCGCACATTTTCAGAATCGTGATTTGGAGACTTACGTTCAATGGAGCGTATCTTGTGATGTGCCCTCCCCATCTTGTGATGTGCCCTCCCCACCCAGTATTGTGCGCAGCATTATAAAAATCGCGCCCCAGAGTGGGTACCCTATGCAGAACGCACAGCAGCAGAAAGACGCCTGAGGACAACTTCTATCCAAACTATAATTTAAACCCTCAAGTCAATGTAAGTAGCATAACTCTATTACATCTATAGACATGATTTAAACAAGATTAGATATTGATTTCTTAATATTTTTATCTAATGTACCTACCGGTTTTATAGGGTTTTTCTATACAGCTTGTAGCCTATCTACTAATTGCATTGCCTTCACTGAAACTGACATTTTTAAACAATTAATCTGAGGAAGTCAATACATAGATATCAATTTAATTTGAAACAACAAATATAGATAAACATGAGGCATCCTGCAGTTAATGTAGACTACGGGTTGTGGTGTAGTAGTAGGGAACAGACATAATTATCGTCTTGAACATACACAACTTCTAAAAGTTTTTCCCAGGTAAACTAACTTTGATAAAGACTGCGTAGCCTAAGCAATTCAGACCCTGATATTTTTCTTGATTCGTAAACATTAAAGATGCATCCTAACTTGGGTACCTGGCTGGGCGCAGTGGCGCTCCTCGTCTGGACCTTCATATGCATCGGGACCCTTGCGGAAGGCTACCCGGTCAAACCCGAAAATCCCGGCGAAGATGCGCCCGCGGAGGAACTGGCCAAGTATTACTCCGCTCTCAGACATTACATCAACCTCATCACAAGGCAGAGGTGAGTGCTGTGATCCGGGTGTGATACATTGCTGATTTAATTAAAGGGCTGAAGTTCGGATTTGTGATTATCCAATTGAAATATTTGATTAGTGAGCCACCGGCTATTGATTCATAATGACATTATCATATGATAACGTATAACGTATAGGTAGGTAGATATGTTACCTTTAATACAAACGAATGGGCTACAGCCCAAAATGCTGTGCAAATGAGCACTTAAAAGAAACAACAATACAAATTGTGCAGGTAGGCTAATCAAATTAATAATATCAGACTATAGATGACTGTACCATAGGCTAAACCTTTCAATGACTAGCTTTACAAACTAACTAACTAATTATATGGAGTGGGACACTATGAACTCAGATACTAGTAGCTAAAATTACACTTTGGTTTTTAGCTTAATATTTGTGTTATTACTGGCTCTAGTCCAAATACCAACTAATCCAATCATTCAGGTGACTAAAATAATAAAGATGAGTCACATTAACTTTTCACTAATTACTCTGTGTGTTGTCTATATGAAACAATGTCTTTATTTCAACAGCTGCACCCCCCTGATTCTTAATTAGCAACATCCCACACATCTCTTTACAAATGAAGCCAGTCACCCTGCATCCACTCACACTCTGTTCACTAACCTCAGTGTAAAATTAGTTTTCTGGTACATTTTGTTGCTGGTGTGCCCCTGGCTACAATAATTTAAATGTCCAGATTTAATTGTGAATGTGTTTCTTCTGTTAGAGTGTTGGTGTTAAGAGTGGAAAACGGTCTTAACTAATTCCAATAGGGCTTATCTTCAGAGGAGCAGACTTGACAACCAACAAAACAGTCCTCTCTTTTTTAACAGACATATATTCATATTGACTCTAGAACAGTTGGGATAAATTATCTTATGGGGGCAGCACACATGGTCTAGTTCCTGAAGTTAAGTCTATGCATATAGGAATTCCTGAAATTCCTGTCTCACCCTCTCCCATTGATCTTTCTCTCTCTCTCTCTCTCTCTCTCTCTCTTTCTCTCTCTCTCTCTCTCTCTCTCTCTCTCTCTCTCTCTCTATCTCTCTCTCTTCCAGGTATGGGAAGAGGTCCAGCCCTGACACACTGGACACACTGATCTCAGAATTGCTGCTGAAGGAGAGCACAGACACGCTCCCACAGTCCAGGTACTGTGTGTGTGTGTGTGTGTGTGTGTGTGTGTGTGTGTGTGCGTGCGACTGGTCCAGGACTCATATTGATAAAGTGTCTCAGAGTAGGAGTGCAGGTTCCCTCTGTCGAACTGATCCTAGATCAGCACTCCTACTCTGAGACGCAGTATAAATATGGGCCCTGGTCCTCTGGTCTCAACAGAAGAAAGTACTGTGGTAGTTTGGACATAATTGTTATTTGATATATTTTGTCTCTTCCCAGATATGATGAACCCTCGTTGTGGTAATAGTGTCTGTCCCGGCCCAACACCCGGGCTCATCGTCGTGGCGACGAGCAACTGATCTCACCAACATGGCCGCCTCACCATGGCCGATGTCCCATCCTAACAACCCCAATGGGTTTCATGAGTATGCATCCCCCTCTCTCCCCATCCTCCATCCAGAGGCCAGATAACTGTTCAGGGTCTTATGAAAGTCGTTATCTGTGCATTGTTATTCTAAATCAGGGGAGAGAATTATTGATTGTATGTTCAAAACTGTGCTATTAAATATGAATTATATAACGGATCTACTTATCTTCTGTAGTTATACACTTATTTGAAATGGGTCTTTAGCCAAGAACATAAATGAAGGTTCCTTCTGGCAATGTACATTATACTGGGGAGATTGTACGTCTTTAAATACATGTGTATGCGGACTCTCACATCACAACACATTTTTTGCAATTCCTGGAGAGCTTAGATTCATTGAACTCAACTCTTTTCAGGGCAATGGCAATTTGGTGGCTAAGGGCGCACTCTTGTGGTTGATATGTTTTACTGCATTGAACACGATATGGCGTTTCCAGGCCTGAAGTCCGAGTAGCTACTGTGTAGGTAGTCTCCCTGTAGAAAGCATTACGCTTCTTTCACATAGGTGTTAATGCAAAAAAGTTATACAAAATATTATACTATAACGTGGGACACTTGTAGTAAACCGTCCATTGCAATGGAATAACCTTGTTAACACTTTGTCATATTACCCAACATCAAGTCATCATCGAATTATTGTCATGCCAACAAGTGTAGAATGTGAATGAATAGAATGAGTATACTGCTATTGGAGGAATCTAGACATAAAATAGGACAAGGTAAGGGAGATAGAGGAGAGAGCAGATAAAATGTTGTGCATTTTGATTACTGAATGTTTCTGATTAATATGCTTGTTGTTATGGTGAATACTGACCTAATAGCCCACCTATTTTGAAATCTCAGTTTAAGTGCAAATTACCATCTAATAGGAAATAGGTCCTTATGTTATTCTATAGCCTGTCATATTTGGCACACAATGTTCATTCAACACTGCAGGCTATTTGTACAGCTAGTCTCAAATGGTGCATAGAAAGCAAATTCCTAATCCTGTCCTCTAATTCCCAGTTAATCCCACACAATGTATAATTCCCACCCAATTTAATTAAATTAACTAAGCACGCCATTGTCTACTTTAAAGGTCCACAGTTGCCTACTCATAACATTGAAGCTCTTTACGTAGCCTTTTTCACACATGTAAAATAATACATAAGCAAGGCAATAATATCAATACCATCAAGAGCACTCTATTCCCATGAATAAAGAATTGGTGAGTAAAAAAAAAATCACAATATAACATTCAAATTACAAGATCGTTCGTGTTATGAATTGTTACACTGTATCCCATCGTTGGACGTGGGGGATGGACCTCCCGATAGATCTCGGCTATGATTCGTCCATTTCTGGTATAGGTCATCAGTAGGGGCGCGGTCTAATGATTTGATTGGCATCGTGTATACACGTCTAGTAAGCAGTGGGATCAGGACAGCTGAGGGGGGTTTGAATTTCCAACTGGGACAGCCACCAATTTACACACACGATTACCGGTAAGTCAGAATGGGCGATTGAAGTTAATTCTACAGAGAAACTATATGTGAAAGGAAAAGGGGACTTTATGGTCTCCAAGATGGATTTAGAACCTAAGGAAGAAGTCAAACCTTGTGTGCTGTCCGAGATGCGTGTGTGGCTGTGGGACCTTTATTTGGAATGGTTTACTGCTTGTCCAATGTGATGGCCTTGCTCATACGCTGAGTGCTTGTTTTCGAATCGGATTCTGTTGACTATGGGAAAGGCCTAAACTATGATGATAATACTCTCCAAACGTGCAGGCTACAATGCCTTGGATGGTTAACAAAAATGGCCGCATGTGTGTGATGAGTTAAATTTTATTTGGTAACAATTGACAGCAAAAACGGACCCATAATTTGGAACGCGTGTGGATCACTCGTCGGCCCATTCATTATTTCCTGGGTATCAGTCTATTTCTTATTGCGGTAAAGGGATCTGTGCCTGAATTTATCGCACTGCTGATAGGATGTGCGCGCGCGAGGAAGTGTCAGGCAGCAGGAATCCCCACTATCCCAGAAGCACCGCACCAGCAGAGAACAGGGAAGTGGTGTAGAATGTTCCAAGGCCCCGACACGATTTGATAGGCTAGAGTGAAAATACCATTGTTTGTTGAACAACTACCGGGTTTTGTTTATTTGCGCTGAGCTGGTGAATGAACGTGGATCGGGTCTGGTATAGCTGTAGCAGCGTCTAGTCCGAAGGCAGAGGGCAGCAGACGCATGCTATTGATTTTGCCTTCAGATTTGTCTGAGTAGAGTGTAGAATGCCGTCTAATGTCACTACTTAGATGAACGCTTAATCTTGACCATCTTAATTTGATAATCTTAGTAATTATAAAAGGTTTAGATGGATTTTTTTTCGTCCTTTTTGGTTATGGTGATGCTGGGTTGGCTTTATTCCCAGAGCCTCTTGCGTACTTTTCTGGCTGGGCTTAGAAGTGGAGGTGATTAGGGGGGAAACCCCTGTAAATATGCAAGGGTGGATCCTTGGGGGTGGAATTGAGGCTAATCTTAGGGCAAAAGAGGGTGCAACTCAATATTAGGAAGGTGTTCCTAATGTTTTGTACACTGTGTATATCTGCAGTAATAGTGGAATGAAAGTGTAGTGTTTCACAGTATTACTTATTACAATCACAATGTTGTGATTGGCTTTGATATTCGCATATTGGTTTCTCTCACCGGAGCATGAACATGTGAAAACTGTTCTGACGTTGACTGTGCTATCTAGTAGAAATCGCGCTAGATTTCCAGTCACAAAGTCAGAACAGTTTCAGTTTATGATTTAACAAGCACTGAATAGTGTAGGGAATCATTATTCCATCTTCGCTGTGAAATAGATGTTCAATACCCAATAATATAGTATTTACAGCTGTTTGAAGCTGGTGGTCCACGCTTCAAACAGATGTAAAAACTATACATATTTTTAAGATGTGCCATAGCAATTTTAGATCGTACAATAATTCCCTACACTATTATTGTTTTCTCATATAAACTGAAATTGAGCGAAAAGTGTAGAATTTTAGCAACCCAGGAAATGACAGTGATTTCCACTAGATAGCACAGCCACAAATTCAGAACATTTTGACAACAGATGCCCTCCAGCAGGAGAAATCAATTGGCGAATATCACAGCCAATCACAACACTGGCTGGTAAGTAATACTGTGAAACACTATCATTCCACTATTAGCACCAGATATATTATTGACATTTTCTGAAATTACATTGCACATCCACCTTTAACATCATGGAGCTACTCCAATTCATCAGGGCATCTACAAGGTGTGGAAAGCGTTCCACAGGGATGATGGCCCATGCTGACTCCAATGCTTCCCACAGTTGTGTCAAGTTGGTAGGATGTCCGTTGGAAGGTGGACCATTCTTGATACACACGGGAAAATGTTGAGTGTGAAAAACCCAGCAGCGTTGCAGTTCTTCACACACTCAAACAAGTGTGCCTGGCACCTACTATGATACCCCGTTCAAAGGCACTTAAATATTTTCTCTTGCCCATTTACCCTCTGAATGGCACACATACACAATCCATGTCTCAGTTGTCTCAAGGCCTAAAAATCCTTCTTTAATCTGTCTCCTCCTCTTTGTCTACACTGATTGAGGTGGATTTAACAAGTGACAATAAGGGATGATAGCTTTCACCTGGAGTCACCTGGCCAGTCTATGTCATGGAAAGAGCAGGTGTCCTTAATGTTTTGTACACTATGGATATTATTATGTATTATGGATATTTTCTGAAATTACAATGCAAAAATACAAATAAATCCTGTGTTGCACCTTTAATGTAGGCTTAGGTCACTGTTGAAATGAATGCATCTTTCTTTCCTTCCTTGGGTGATATTGCCTATAACATAACTGGATTGGTGGAAAGCTAGTCAAGGAAGGAATGAGGGTTGGAATCAGCCCATTTTAATATGACAACCCTTATTCCGTGCACGAAAGCGGAGTATTTGGATTTGCACTGGCTAGCGTACATTCTTGATTTTGTTTAGTTTATTTGCTTACTGCACTGCTGCATACATTAAAGGAGGAAAGCAGCAGTCTCCTGCTGTTCCTGATAATGAATGTGACGATCGTCTGAAGAAGTAGACCAAAGTGCAGCGTGGTAAGTGTCCATGATCGTTAATACTCAGAACAACAAACAAAAACAACAAACGGAATAACGAACAGCTTCACAGAGCGAACAAAAAACAAGATCCCACAACATAGGTGGGAAAACAGGCTACCTAAGTATGATTCCCAATCAGAGACAACGATAGACAGCTGCTTCTGATTGGGAACCACACTCCGCCAAAACCAAAGAAATACAAAACATAGAATGCCCACCCCACATCACACCTTGACCTCACCAAATAGAGAAATAAAACGGCTCTCTAAGGTCAGGGTGTGACAGTACCCCCCCCAAAGGCGTGGACTCCCGGCCGCAAACCTGAACCTATAGGGGAGGGTCCGAGTGGGCATCTACCCTTGGCGGCGGCTCCAGTTCGTGGTGTAGCCCCCGACTCCGCCTCTGGCTCCCCCCACCTCGGTGGCGCCTCTGGTGCGAGGACCCTCGTCGCTGGGGACACTCGCCGCAGGCCACGGACTGGGGACCCTCGCCGTAGGCCCTGGACTGGGGTCGCTCGGCGCAAGCCCCGGACTGGGGACTGTCACCGGAGGCTCTGGACAGAGGACCGTCGCCGGAGGCTCCGGACTAAGGACCATTGCTGGAGGCTCCGGACTGGGGACCGTCGCTGGAGGCCCCGGACTGGGGACTGTCGCCGGAGGCTCCGGACAGAGGACCGTCGCCGGAGGCTCCGGACTAAGGACCGTTGCTGGAGGCTCCGGACTGGAGACCGTCGCTGGAGGCTCCGGACTGGGGACCGTCGCTCGCGGCTCCAGTCTGGAGACCCTCGCTGCAGGCTCCGTGCCATGGATCCTTACTGCAGGCTCCGGGCCATGGATCATCACTGGAGGCTTCGTGCCATGGATCATCACTGGATGCTTCGTGCCATGGATCATCACTGGAGGCTTCGTGCCATGGATGACAGCAGTTGGTATAGGAGAGAGGCTGGAGGATGACAGCAGTTGGTAGAGGAGAGAGGATGGAGGATGACAGCAGTTGGTAGAGGAGAGAGGCTGGAGAAACACAGTAGTTGTAGAGGAGAGAAACTGGAGGATGACAGCAGTTGGTAGAGGAGAGAGGCTGGAGGATGACAGTAGTTGATAGAGGAAAGAGGCTGGAGGATGACAGCATTTGGTAGAGGAGAGAGGCTGGAGGAAGACAGTAGTTGGCAGAGGAAAGAGGCTAGATGATGACAGTAGTTGGTAGAGGAGAGAGGCTGGAGGATGACAGCAGTTGGTAGAGGAGAGAGGCTGGAGGATGACAGCAGTTGGTAGAGGAGAGAGGCTGGAGGATGACAGTAGTTGGTAGAGGAGAGAGGCTGGAGGATGACAGCAGTTGGTAGAGGAGAGAGGCTGGAGGATGACAGCAGATGGTAGAGGAGAGAGGCTGGAGGAAGACAGTTGTTGGTAGAGGAGAGAGACTGGAGGATGACAGCAGTTGGTAGAGGAGAGAGGCTGGAGGAAGACAGTTGTTGGTAGAGGAGAGAGGCTGGAGGATGACAGCAGTTGGTAGAGGAGAGAGGCTGGAGGAAGACAGCAGTTGGTAGAGGAGAGAGGCTGGAGGATGACAGCAGTTGGTAGAGGAGAGAGGCTGGAGGATGACAGCAGTTGGTAGAGGAGAGAGGCTAGAGGATGACAGCAGATGGTAGAGGAGAGAGGCTGGAGGATGACAGCAGATGGTAGAAGAGAGAGGCTAGAGGCTGACAGCAAATGGTAGAGGAGAGAAGCTGGAGGATGACAGCAGTTGGTAGAGAAGAGAGGCTAGAGGATGACAGCAGATGGTAGAGGAGAGAGGCTGGAGGATGACAGTAGTTGGTAGAGGAGAGAGGCTGGAGGATGACAGCAGTTGGTAGAGGAGAGAGGCTGGAGGAAGACAGTTGTTGGTAGAGGAGAGAGACTGGAGGATGACAGTTGTTGGTAGAGGAGAGAGGCTGGAGGATGACAGTTGTTGGTAGAGGAGAGAGGCTGGAGGATGACAGCAGTTGGTAGAGGAGAGAGGCTGGAGGAAGACAGTTGTTGGTAGAGGAGAGAGGCTGGTGGATGACAGCAGATGGTAGAGGAGAGAGGCTGGAGGAAGACAGTTGTTGGTAGAGGAGAGAGGCTGGAGGATGACAGCAGTTGGTAGAGGAGAGAGGCTGGAGGAAGACAGTTGTTGGTAGAGGAGAGAGGCTGGAGGATGACAGCATTTGGTAGAGGAGAGAGGCTGGAGGAAGACAGTGTCATGTGACACGATGAGTTACTGTATATCATGAGATTTGGGCTGCCGAGTGGTGCAGCGTCTAAGGCACTGCATTTCAGTGCTAGAGGCGTCACTACATACTCAGGTTTGATTCCAGGCTGTATAAAAACAGCCGTGATTGTGGATTCCCATCGGGCGGCGCACAATTTGCCCAGCATTGTCCGAGTTAAGGTTAGGCCGGCATAAGCCGTCATTGTAAATTTGAATTTGTTCTTAACTGTCTTGCCTAGTTAAATGAAGGTTAAATAAAAAATAACATTTTACTGGCAATGCAAGCAGATCACTGGATATTACACTCCTACTTCCTGGGCACAGTTTTTAATGAGCAGCACGTTCATTTCAGCGCCCTCCTTCATATCGGCCTTCTCTCCATTGAATCCACTCAATCCGCCCGTCACTTTAGTGCTAATTGGCCCATTATAGCAGAGAGAAAGATAGAATGAGAGCAAGAGCGAGGCTTACTGGCCGGTTTCATTACGTAATGCAGATTACAATAAGGCCCTGCACGCTGATTGGGAGTGAAAGATATCCCCTGGAAGAATGTTAATGGCAGCAAAGCCACTAGGGCAATTCTTCCTCCTCATCGAATCATCCACACCACTGGGCCCCTCCAGGGTCTGTCTCTCTACGGCCGAGGTAAAGGAGGACAGGAGGGAGGGAAGGAAAGGAAAGCATGGAGAGAGAGAACACTTAATGTGGAGAAGTGGAGAAAAAAAGAGAGGAGGAAGGGAAGCTGAGAGAGAGAGAGAGAGAGAGAGAGAGAGAGGAAGAGAGAGAGAGAGAGGAAGAGAGAGCACAAAGAGGTGGACGAGAGTGGAAGGAGAGAGAGGACAAAATAAGTTGACAAGAGAGGAAGGAGAGAGGAAGGAGAGAGAGGAATGAGAGAGAGGAATGAGAGAGAGGAATGAGAGAGAGGACAAAATAAGTTGACAAGAGAGGAAGGAGAGAGGAAGGAGAGAGAGGAATGAGAGAGAGGAATGAGAGAGAGGAATGAGAGAGAGGAAGGAGAGAGAGGACAAAATAAGCTGACAAGAGAGGAAGGAGAGAGGAAGGAGAGAGGAAGGAGAGAGAGGAATGAGAGAGGAAGGAGAGAGAGGAAGGAGAGAGAGGACAAAATAAGTGGACAAGAGAGGAAGGAGAGAGAGGACAAAATAAGTGGACAAGAGAGGATGGAGAGAGGATGGAGAGAGGAAGGAGAAAGGAAGGAGAGAGAGGAATGAGAGAGAGGACAAAATAAGTTGACGAGAGGAAGGAGAGAGGAAGGAGAGAGAGGAATGAGAGAGAGGACAAAATAAGTGGACAAGAGAGGAAGGAGAGAGAGGAATGAGAGAGGAAGGAGAGAGAGGAAGGAGAGAGGAAGGAGAGAGGAAGGAGAGAGAGGACAAAATAAGTGGACAAGAGAGGAAGGAGAGAGAGGACAAAATAAGTGGACAAGAGAGGATGGAGAGAGGAAGGAGAGAGAGGACAAAATAAGTGGACGAGAGAGGAAGGAGAGAGAGGACAAAATAAGTGGACAAGAGAGGAAGGAGAGAGGAAGGAGAGAGGAAGGAGAGAGAGGAAGGAGAGAGGACAAAATAAGTTGACAAGAGAGGATGGAGAGAGGATGGAGAGAGAGGAAGGAGAGAGGAAGGAGAGAGAGGAAGGAGACAGAACAAAATAAGTGGACAAGAGAGGAAGGAGAGAGGAAGGAGAGAGAGGTATGAGAGAGGAAGGAGAGAGAGGACAAAATAAGTTGACAAGAGAGGAAGGAGAGAGGAAGGAGAGAGAGAAAGGAGAGCGGAAGGAGAGAGGAAGGAGAGAGAGGAAGGAGACAGAACAAAACAAGTGGACAAGAGAGGAAGGAGAGAGGAAGGAGAGAGAGGTATGAGAGAGGAAGGAGAGAGAGGACAAAGAGGTGG
>NC_092178.1:14086081-14171081 GCF_045791955.1 Oncorhynchus clarkii lewisi | reverse complement strand
CACAACCCCCAGCACACACACACAGTTTATCACAACCCCCAGCACACACACACAGTTTATCACAACCCCCAGCACACACACACAGAGTTTATCACAACCCCCAGCACACACACACAGTTTATCACAACCCCCAGCACACACACACAGAGTTTATCACAACCCCCAGCACAACCCCCAGCACACACACACACAGTTTATCACAACCCCCAGCACAACCCCCATCACACACACACAGTTTATCACAACCCCCAGCACACACACACAGTTTATCACAACCCCCAGCACACACACACAGTTTATCACAACCCCCAGCACACACACACAGTTTATCACAACCCCCAGCACACACACACAGTTTATCACAACCCCCAGCACACACACACAGTTTATCACAACCCCCAGCACACACACACAGAGTTTATCACAACCCCCAGCACACACACACAGTTTATCACAACCCCCAGCACAACCCCCAGCACACACACACAGTTTATCACAACCCCCAGCACACACACACAGTTTATCACAACCCCCAGCACACACACACAGAGTTTATCACAACCCCCAGCACACACACACAGTTTATCACAACCCCCAGCACACACACACAGAGTTTATCACAACCCCCAGCACACACAAAGAGTTTATCACAACCCCCAGCACACACACACAGTTTATCACAACCCCCAGCACACACACACACAGTTTATCACAACCCCCAGCACACACACACAGTTTATCACAACCCCCAGCACACACACACAGTTTATCACAACCCCCAGCACACACACACAGTTTATCACAACCCCCAGCACAACCCCCAGCACACACACACAGTTTATCACAACCCCCAGCACACACACACAGTTTATCACAACCCCCAGCACACACACACACACACACACACACACACACACACACACACACACACACACACACACACACAGCTTATCACAACCCCCAGTACACACACACAGCTTAACACAACCCCCAGCACACAGACACGCACACACACACACACACAGCTTATCACAACCCTGAGCACACACACACACACACAGCTTATCACAACCCCCAGCACACGCACACACACACACAGCTTATCACAACCTCCAGCACACACACACACAGAGTTTATCACAACCGCCAGCACACACACACACAGCTTATCACAACCCCCAGTACACACACACAGCCCATCACAACCCCCAGCACAACCCCCAGCACACACACACAGAGTTTATCACAACCGCCAGCACACACACACAGCTTATCACAACCCCCAGTACACACACACAGCCCATCACAACCCCCAGCACAACCCCCAGCACACACACACAGAGTTTATCACAACCGCCAGCACACACACACAGTTTATCACAACCCCCAGCACACACACACAGTTTATCACAACCGCCAGCACACACACACAGTTTATCACAACCCCCAGCACACACACACAGTTTATCACAACCCCCAGCACACACACACAGTTTATCACAACCCCCAGCACACACACACACAGTTTATCACAACCCCCAGCACACACACACAGTTTATCACAACCCCCAGCACACACACACAGTTTATCACAACCGCCAGCACACACACACAGCCCATCACAACCCCCAGCACAACCCCCAGCACACACACACACAGAGTTTATCACAACCCCCAGCACACACACACAGTTTATCACAACCCCCAGCACAACCCCCAGCACACACACACACACACAGTTTATCACAACCCCCAGCACAACCCCCAGCACACACACACAGTTTATCACAACCCCCAGCACACACACACAGTTTATCAGAACCCCCAGCACACACACACAGTTTATCACAACCCCCAGCACACACACACAGTTTATCACAACCCCCAGCACACACACACAGTTTATCACAACCCCCAGCACACACACACAGAGTTTATCACAACCCCCAGCACACACACACAGTTTATCACAACCCCCAGCACAACCCCCAGCACACACACACAGTTTATCACAACCCCCAGCACACACACACAGTTTATCACAACCCCCAGCACACACACACAGAGTTTATCACAACCCCCAGCACACACACACAGTTTATCACAACCCCCAGCACACACACACAGTTTATCACAACCCCCAGCACAACCCCCAGCACACACACACACACAGTTTATCACAACCCCCAGCACAACCCCCAGCACACACACACAGTTTATCACAACCCCCAGCACACACACACAGTTTATCACAACCCCCAGCACACACACACAGTTTATCACAACCCCCAGCACACACACACAGAGTTTATCACAACCCCCAGCACAACCCCCAGCACACACACACAGTTTATCACAACCCCCAGCACACACACACAGAGTTTATCACAACCCCCAGCCCTTAACGAGCCACATCTTTATTTATTTGTATTTTTATTTAATGAGGCAAGTCAGTTATGAACAAATTCATATTTACAATGACAGGCTACCAAAAGGCAAACTGCCTCCCACGGAGACTGGGGCTGGGATTAAAAATAAATCATATATATAGGACAAAACACACATCATGACAAGAGAGACAAGACTACATAAAGAGAGACCTAAGACAACATAGCAAGGCAGCAACACATGACAACACAGCATGGTAGCAACACAACATGACAACGTGGTAGCAACACAACATGACAACAACGTGGTAGCAACACAACATGGTAGCAGCACAAAACATGGTACAAACATTATTGGACACAGTCAACAGCACAGAGGTCAAGAAGGTAGAGACAACAATACATTACACAAAGCAGTCACAACTGTCAGCGAGAGTGTCCATGATTGAGTCTTTGAATGTAGAGATTTAGATAAAACTGTCCAGTTTGAGTGTTTGTTGCAGCTCGTTCCAGTCGCTAGCTGCAGCGAACTGAAAAGACGAGCGACCCAGGAATGTGTGTGCTTTGGGGACCTTTAACAGAATGTGACTGGCAGAACGGGTGTTGTATGTGGAGGATAATGAGGCTGTTGCAGTTTTTTACAATCACTTTGGCACTAATTTCGGAACCTTGGTGTAATTTTTCAAAACCCTAGACACAAAACTCACAACCAATGATCAAAATGCAAATTTTTCAAAACGCACATTTTTCAAAACTAACACTTTTTTCCAATTGCTTGGATACAACACACATAAAGCTAATAATTTGTTCATTGAACTAAAATAACCTGTTCAAAATGACACAACATAACATCAAAGTATTACCATTTCAAAATGTAATTCACACATTACATCTGTGTCACGGTCGTCTTCATCTGAAGAGGAGAGGCGAGATGGATCGGAGGACCAAAATGCGGCGTGGTATGTGTTCATGATGAAATTTAATTTAAAAAACACTGAACACTGAAACACTATACAAAAACAATAAACAAAATAACAACCGTGAAGCTAATGCGAACTGTGCTGAAACAAGCAATCAACATAGACAATCACCCACAAACAAACAGTGCAACCCAGGCTACCTAAGTATGATTCTCAATCAGAGACAACTAATGACACCTGCCTCTGATTGAGAACCATACTGGGCCTAAACATAGAAATCCCCAAATCATAGAAAATCAAACAGACTACCCACCCAACTCACGCCCTGACCATACTAAATAAATACAAAACAAAGGAAATAAAGGTCAGAACGTGACTGTCCCCCCCCCCCAAAGGTGCGGACTCCGGCCGCAAAACCTTAACCTATAGGGGAGGGTCTGGGTGGGCGTCTGTCCGCGGTGGCGGCTCTGGCGCGGGACGCGGACCCCACTTCACCATCGTCTTAGTCCGCCTCATTGTCCGCCTCCGTGGCTTCCTAACCATGGCAACCCTTCTCAATGACCCTACTGGACAGAGGGGCAGCTCGGGACAGAGGGGCTCTGGCAGCGCCGGACGGGCGGGAGACTCCGGCAGCGCCGGACAGGCGGGACCACCTGTAGGGAGGAGACAGAGAGACAGCCTGGTGCGTGGGGCTGCCACAGGACCCACCAGGCTGGGGAGACCTCCAGGAGGCCTGGTGTTAGGAGGAGGCACCTTAAGGACCAGGCTGTGGGGGAGCACTGGAGCTCTGGTGCGCAGCCTTTGCACCACTCCCCCAGGCTGGATCACTGCTCTAGCCCGGACCCTCCAGAGTGCAGGCACAGGTTGAACCGGGCTGTGGGTAAGCACGGGAGATCTAGTGCCTACTAAGCGCACCTCTCCATTAGGCTCCACTCCCACATTTGCCCGGCACGAGCGGAGCGCAGGCATAGGACGCACTGCACCCTCCCAGCGCCCCGGAGACACAGCACGCAGAGCTGGCGCAGGATACCCTGGCCCGAAACGGCGTACCGGCGACCAGACACGCTGAGCAGGCACCATACGCCCTGGCTGGATGCCCACACTCGCATGACACTCTCGGGGGGCTGCCCTATAGTGCACCGGGCTATGGACACGTACTGGCAGTAACGCGCTGCTTATAATAAGCACGAGGAGTGAGCTCATATTGGTCCTCCGATCCTTTTCGCCTCTCCTCTTCGGAAGAAGAGGAGGAAATCCCTTACAGAAACACCCACCAACCAAGGACCAAGCAGCGTGGTAAAAGACAGCGACGACAGCAGCAGCAGCAGCAACAACGGCGGCCAGCATCACAGGACTCCTGGACATGGGAGGAGATATTGAACGGAGAGGGACCCTGGGCACAGGCTGGGGAATATCGCCGCCCCAAAGCAGAGCTGGAGAGACCGAAAGCTGAGCGGCGGCGATATGAGGAGGCAGCACGGCAGTGCGACAGGTACGAGAGGCAGCCCCCAAATTTTTTTGGGGGGGCACACGAGGTGTGGGGCTAAGCCAGGTAGCAGACCTGAGCTCACTCTTCGTGTTTATTATAAGCAGCGCGTTACTGGTCAGGCACTGTGTTATGCGGTAAAGCGCACAGTGTCGCCAGTACGTGTCCATAGCCCGGTGCGCTATAGGTCAGCCCCCCGAGAGTGTCATGCGAGTGTGGGCATCCAGCCAGGGCGTATGGTGCCTGCTCAGCGTGTCTGGTCGCCGTACGCCGTTTCGGGCCAGGGTATCCTGCGCCGGCTCTGCGTGCTGTGTCTCCGGGGCGCTGGGAGGGTACAGTGCGTCCTCTGCCTGCGCTCCGCTCATGCCGGGCAAATGTGGGAGTGGAGCCTAAGGGAGAGGTGCGCGTAGTAAGCACTAGATCTCCCGTGCTTACCCACAGCCCGGTTCAACCTGTGCCTGCACTCTGGAGGGTCCGGGCTAGAGTAGTGATCCAGCCTGGGGGAGTGGTGCCAAGGCTGCACACTAGAGCTCCAGTGCTCCCCCACAGCCCGGTCCTTCAGGTGCCTCCTTCTAACACAAGGCCTCCTGGCGGTCTCCCCAGCCTGGTGGGTCCTGTGGCAGCCCCACACACCAGGCTGTCTCACTGTCTCCTCCCTACAGGTGGTCTGCCTGTCCGGCGTTGCCGGAGTCTCCCGCCTGTCCGGCGCTGCCGGAGTCTCCCGCCTGTCCGGCGCTCCCGGAGTCTCCCGCCTGTCCGGCGCTCCCGGAGTCTGAGGCGCCAGAGCCCCTCAGCCCAGAGGCGCCAGAGCCCCTCAGCCCAGAGGCGCCAGAGCCCCTGCCCCTCTGTCCAGAGCTTCCGCCCCTCTGTCCAGAGCTTCCGCCCCTCTGTCCAGAGCTTCCGCCCCTCTGTCCCTAGCTGCCCTTCTGTCCCGAGCTGCCCCTCTGTCCAGAGCTTCCGCCCCTCTGTCCCGAGCTGCCCCTCTGTCCGGTGGGGTCATTGAGAAGGGTTGCCATGGTTAGAAAGCCACGGAGGCGGACAATAAGGCGGACTAAGACGATGGTGAAGTGGAGTCTGCGTCCCGCGCCAGAGCCGCCACCGCGGACAGACGGCCACCCAGACGCTCCCCTATAGGTTAAGGTTTTGCGGCCGGAGTCCGCACCTTTGGGGGGGGGGTACTGTCATGTTCTGACCTTTATTTCCTTTGTTTTGTCATTATTTAGTATGGTCAGGGCGTGAGTTGGGGTGGGCAGTCTATGTTTGTTTTTCTATGATTTGGGTATTTCTATGTTTCGGCCCAGTATGGTTCTCAATCAGAGGCAGGTGTCATTAGTCGTCTCTGATTGAGAATCATACTTAGGTAGCCTGGGTTTCACTGTGTGTTTGTGGGTGTTTGTTTTCGTGTCTGTGTTTTTCACCACACGGTACTGTTTTGGGTTTCGTTCATTCCATGTTTATTGTTTTTGTATTCAGTTGTTCAAATCAAATCAAATCAAATTTATTTATATAGCCCTTCGTACATCAGCTGATATCTCAAAGTGCTGTACAGAAACCCAGCCTAAAACCCCAAACAGCAAGCAATGCAGGTGTAGAAGCACGGTGTCTAGGAAAAACTCCCTAGAAAGGCCAAAACCTAGGAAGAAACCTAGAGAGGAACCAGGCTATGTGGGGTGGCCAGTCCTCTTCTGGCTGTGCCGGGTGGAGATTATAACAGAACATGGTCAAGATGTTCAAATGTTCATAAATGACCAGCATGGTCGAATAATAATAAGGCAGAACAGTTGAAACTGGAGCAGCAGCACAGTCAGGTGGACTGGGGACAGCAAGGAGTCATCATGTCAGGTATTCCTGGGGCATGGTCCTAGGGCTCAGGTCCTCCGAGAGAGAGAAAGAGAGAAGGAGAGAATTAGAGAACGCACACTTAGATTCACACAGGACACCGAATAGGACAGGAGAAGTACTCCAGATATAACAAACTGACCCTAGCCCCCCAACACAAACTACTGCAGCATAAATACTGGAGGCTGAGACAGGAGGGGTCAGGAGACACTGTGGCCCCATCCGAGGACACCCCCGGACAGGGCCAAACAGGAAGGATATAACCCCACCCACTTTGCCAAAGCACAGCCCCCACACCACTAGAGGGATATCTTCAACCACCAACTTACCATCCTGAGACAAGGCTGAGTATAGCCCACAAAGACCTCTGCCACGGCACAACCCAAGGGGGGGCCAACCCAGACAGGATGACCACATCAGTGACTCAACCCACTCAGGTGACGCACCCCCTCCAGGGACGGCATGAGAGAGCCCCAGTAAGCCAGTGACTCAGCCCCTGTAATAGGGTTAGAGGCAGAGAATCCCAGTGGAAAGAGGGGAACCAGCCAGGCAGAGACAGCAAGGGCGGTTCGTTGCTCCAGAGCCTTTCCGTTCACCCTCCCACTCCTGGGCCAGACTACACTCAATCATATGACCCACTGAAGAGATGAGTCTTCAGTAGAGACTTAAAGGTTGAGACCGAGTTTGCGTCTCTGACATGGGTAGGCAGACCGTTCCATAAAAATGGAGCTCTATAGGAGAAAGCCCTGCCTCCAGCTGTTTGCTTAGAAATTCTAGGGACAATTAGGTTGTTCATGTGTACATTTTCGTATTAAAAGAACCATGGACACTTACCACGCCGCATATTGGTCCTCCGATCCTTTTCGCCTCTCCTCTTCGGAAGAAGAGGAGGAAATCCCTTACAGAATCATGTATCACATATTTTGTACTACAATATTTAAGGATTGTACGAACAAGGACACAGGTAAACAACCGGTATCTTGTGTGTGGGTGATCTAAATGAATGTTCCTATGGTATTTCATGATAAATGAGTTATTTTAACCAATGATTCTGCAAGTGCAAGGTTTCTTTAAAGATATGAATGCACAATGCAATGTTTTGAACAGCCTGTATTACAAGTGACGACCGTTTTGAGTTTTGTGTCTAGAGTTTTGAAAAATGACCACAAGGTTCTGAAAATTGTGCCAAAGTGATTTTTAAAAACTGTAACATGTGTCCTAAATGGCACGCTTTCCCCTATATAGTGCACTACTTTTCCCTTATATAGTGCACTACTTTTACATTATATAGTGCACTACTTTTCCCTTATATAGTGCACTACTTTTCCCCTATATAGTGCACTACTTTTCCCTTATATAGTGCACTACTTTTCCCTTATATAGTGCACTACTTTTCCCCTATATAGTGCACTACTTTTCCCTTATATAGTGCACTACTTTTCCCTTATATAGTGCACTACTTTTCCCTTATATAGTGCACTACTTTTCCCTTATATAGTGCACCACTTTTCCCTTATATAGTGCACTACTTTTCCCTTATATAGTGCACTACTTTTCCCTTATATAGTGCACTACTTTTCCCCTATATAGTGCACTACTTTTCCCTTATATAGTGCACTACTTTTCCCTTATATAGTGCACTACTTTTCCCCTATATAGTGCACTACTTTTCCCTTATATAGTGCACTACTTTTCCCCTATATAGTGCACTACTTTTCCCTTATATAGTGCACTACTTTTCCCTTATATAGTGCACTACTTTTCCCTTATATAGTGCACTACTTTTCCCTTATATAGTGCACTACTTTTCCCTTATATAGTGCACTACTTTTCCCTTATATAGTGCACTACTTTTCCCTTATATAGTGCACTACTTTTCCCTTATATAGTGCACCACTTTTCCCTTATATAGTGCACTACTTTTCCCTTATATAGTGCACTACTTTTCCCTTATATAGTGCACTACTTTTCCCCTATATAGTGCACTACTTTTCCCTTATATAGTGCACTACTTTTCCCTTATATAGTGCACTACTTTTCCCCTATATAGTGCACTACTTTTCCCTTATATAGTGCACTACTTTTCCCCTATATAGTGCACTACTTTTCCCTTATATAGTGCACTACTTTTCCCTTATATAGTGCACTACTTTTCCCTTATATAGTGCACTACTTTTCCCTTATATAGTGCACTACTTTTCCCTTATATAGTGCACCACTTTTCCCTTATATAGTGCACTACTTTTCCCTTATATAGTGCACTACTTTTCCCTTATATAGTGCACTACTTTTACATTATATAGTGCACTACTTTTCCCTTATATAGTGCACTACTTTTCCCTTATATAGTGCACTACTTTTCCCTTATATAGTGCACTACTTTTCCCTTATATAGTGCACTACTTTTCCCTTATATAGTGCACTACTTTTCCCTTATATAGTGCACTACTTTTCCCTTATATAGTGCACTACTTTTCCCCTATATAGTGCACTACTTTTCCCCTATATAGTGTACTACTTTTTGTACAAAAAAACTAAGACTTTACTAGCTGTAATTCTATGGTGGCCGTACTTGTGACACAGTGGTCCAGATTGGAGCTGAAGGTCAAAGGTCATCAGTAGGGTTTGACCTCCTTTGTCATCTTGGACAGGGTTGGAAAATTCCAGTAACTTTCCCAAAGTCCCGGTTGGAAGATTTCTGGAATTGGGATGAAATAAGCAGAAAATCCGGAATCCTCCAACCCAGATTTCTATGGAAAACCTGGGAAATTTGGGAAGGTTACCGAAATTTTGCAACCCTAATCTTAAGACTTGCTGCCATGGCTAAGACCTAAGCAGTAGGTGATTATTTTAATTGTTTGATGGCTTCGTCTGCTAACCCATTTCATCTCATCAGAGTTATTCAGAGCTGCCTGCGTGGGATGGAGGGATCGGGCTTAATGCTGCTGACCTGTAGCGTTTATTAATAAGCTACTGTTTACCACTCTCTCAATGGACCTGGGATGAAGGGAGGAGGTTAGAGGGAAGGGAGGATGCAGGAGAGCAGGAATAGAAGAAGAGAAGGATTAGGGTAAGGCTGAATGCATAACCCTTCCTGTTATTCTCAAATAATAGAGGGCATTTACATTCTGATGAATTGACATTCAGGCTGATGATGTAAGCAACGTCCTTAAGTGACTGTGGACACAATAGCCCTCAGAGTCGTGCTGAAGGAACGATGGACCCAATCAGTACCTGGGATCATTGTCCTTGTCTGGTCTCCTCTGGACAAGAATGAGATGACCCTCCAGAGAAAGAGAGAGAGTGAATAGAGAGAGAGGGAGCAAGAGTGTGAGAGAGAAGGTGTGTCAGATACAGATTGTGTAAACCCCTGGTCTAGGGCTGGGGGAAATGGCAAAAATATCATATCACAGTATTTAGAAAAAAATTGACGGTATAACGGTATTTTATGTTTTTAAATAATAAAAGTTGTACATTTGCTTTATGGGTAGTGTGTGACCCCAGGGTGGAAAACATACATTCTAAATTATGTCAGTGGGTCTTTCTCCATTCTGATTGTTTTATACTTTTCAATTCAACTTCAACCCCAAATCATTTTCATTAATTTCTGTATTTCCTACACTCATTTGAGATAATTTCCACACTGCCACGTAGGGCTGCACAATATGGGCAAACAATCTAGGCCTAATTTTTCTACCAACTATTGCATTTGCTGTTTGACTTAGAATGAAATAGAATGATTTTTCTAATTCTGTAGTTAGAATGAACTATTTTTTGCTCAAACGCATTAAGAAAGGAAAGAAATTCCACATGTTCACTTTTAACAAGGCACACCTGTTAATTGAAATGCATTCCAGGTGACTACCTCATGAAGCTGGTTGAGAGAATGCCAAGAGTGTGCAAAGCTGTCATCAAGGCAAAGGGTGGCTACTTTGAAGAATCTCAAATATAAAATTGATTTAGATTTGTTTAACAGTTTTTTTGGTTACTACATGATTCCATATGTGTTATTTCATAGTTTGATGTCTTCACTATTATTCTACAATGTAGAAAAAAAACTTGAATGAGTGGGGGTGTCCAAACTGGTACTGTAGGTCTACACCATTACTGGTATTATCAGGCTGAATAGCTAGTTATGTTTGCTAGTACATGTATTAGCTAGCTAGCGATTAGCATTAGTGATTAGCGGCTAACAAGATTTAGGCCCAACTTACTAAGAAAATACAAACGCTAGTGGATTTATATTAACAAGCAAGGTGAAAACAGCATCGTTGTCATCAACATTGTTTCATGTGCTGCATTGACCATGCAGATTGAAGTGTCTCCATGTGCTGCATTGACCATGCAGATTGAACAGAAGTGTCTCCATGTGCTGCATTGACCATGCAGATTGAAGTGTCTCCATGTGCTGCATTGACCATGCAGACTGAACAGAAGTGTCTCCATGTGCTGCATTGACCATGCAGATTGAGCAGAAGTGTCTCCATGTGCTGCATTGACCATGCAGATTGAACAGAAGTGTCTCCATGTGCTGCATTGACCATGCAGATTGAACAGAAGTGTCTCCATGTGCTGCATTGACCATGCAGATTGAACAGAAGTGTCTCCATGTGCTGCATTGACCATGCAGATTGAGCAGAAGTGTCTCCATGTGCTGCATTGACCATGCAGACTGAACAGAAGTGTCTCCATGTGCTGCATTGACCATGCAGATTGAACAGAAGTGTCTCCATGTGCTGCATTGTCTATGCAGATTGAAGTGTCTCCATGTGCTGCATTGTCTATGCAGATTGAGCAGAAGTGTCTCCATGTGCTGCATTGACCATGCAGATTGAACAGAAGTGTCTCCATGTGCTGCATTTACCATGCAGATTGAAGTGTCTCCATGTGCTGCATTGACCATGCAGATTGAAGTGTCTCCATGTGCTGCATTGACCATGCAGATTGAACAGAAGTGTCTCCATGTGCTGCATTGACCATGCAGATTGAACAGAAGTGTCTCCATGTGCTGCATTGACCATGCAGATTGAGCAGAAGTGTCTCCATGTTCTGCATTGACCATGCAGACTGAACAGAAGAGTCTCCATTTGCTGCATTGACCATGCAGATTGAACAGAAGTGTCTCCATGTGCTGCATTGACCATGCAGATTGAAGTGTCTCCATGTGCTGCATTGACCATGCAGATTGAACAGAAGTGTCTCCATGTGCTGCATTGACCATGCTGATTGAAGTGTCTCCATGTGCTGCATTGACCATGCAGATTGAAGTGTCTCCATGTGCTGCATTGACCATGCAGATTGAACAGAAGTGTCTCCATGTGTTGCATTGAACATGCAGATTGAAGTGTCTCCATGTGCTGCATTGACCATGCAGATTGAAGTGTCTCCATGTGCTGCATTGACCATGCAGATTGAACAGAAGTGTCTCCATGTGCTGCATTGACCATGCAGATTGAGCAGAAGTGTCTCCATGTGCTGCATTGACCATGCAGACTGAACAGAAGTGTCTCCATGTGCTGCATTGACCATGCAGATTGAACAGAAGTGTCTCCATGTGCTGCATTGTCTATGCAGATTAAACAGAAGTGTCTCCATGTACTGCATTGACCATGCAGATTTAAGTGTCTCCATGTGCTGCATTGACCATGCAGATTGAAGTGTCTCCATGTGCTGCATTGACCATGCAGATTGAACAGAAGTGTCTCCATGTGCTGCATTGTCTATGCAGATTGAAGTGTCTCCATGTGCTGCATTGTCTATGCAGATTGAGCAGAAGTGTCTCCATGTGCTGCATTGACCATGCAGATTGAAGTGTCTCCATGTGCTGCATTGACCATGCAGATTGAACAGAAGTGTCTCCATGTGCTGCATTGACCATGCAGATTGAAGTGTCTCCATGTGCTGCATTGACCATGCAGATTGAAGTGTCTCCATGTGCTGCATTGACCATGCAGATTGAACAGAAGTGTCTCCGTGTGCTGCATTGACCATGCAGATTGAAGTGTCTCCATGTGCTGCATTGACCATGCAGATTGAACAGAAGTGTCTCCATGTGCTGCATTGACCATGCTGATTGAAGTGTCTCCATGTGCTGCATTGACCATGCAGATTGAGCAGAAGTGTCTCCATGTGCTGCATTGACCATGCAGATTGAAGTGTCTCCATGTGCTGCATTGACCATGCAGATTGAACAGAAGTGTCTCCATGTGCTGCATTGACCATGCAGATTGAGCAGAAGTGTCTCCATGTGCTGCATTGACCATGCAGATTGAGCAGAAGTGTCTCCATGTGCTGCATTGACCATGCAGATTGAGCAGAAGTGTCTCCATGTGCTGCATTGACCATGCAGACTGAACAGAAGTGTCTCCATGTGCTGCATTGTCTATGCAGATTGAACAGAAGTGTCTCCATGTGCTGCATTGACCATGCAGATTTAAGTGTCTCCATGTGCTGCATTGACCATGCAGATTGAAGTGTCTCCATGTGCTGCATTGACCATGCAGATTGAACAGAAGTGTCTCCATGTGCTGCATTGACCATGCAGATTGAACAGAAGTGTCTCCATGTGCTGCATTGACCATGCAGATTAAACAGAAGTGTCTCCATGTGCTGCATTGACCATGCAGATTGAAGTGTCTCCATGTGCTGCATTGACCATGCAGATTGAAGTGTCTCCATGTGCTGCATTGACCATGCAGATTGAACAGAAGTGTCTCCATGTTCTGCATTGACCATGCAGATTGAAGTGTCTCGTGCTCAAGGAACAACAAATGCGCTCCTTGAGTGACAGGGGTGGGGCTAGGTCTGTGTGGAAAGTGGCATGGGGAGAGAAAGAGAGAGAACGGAGAGAGATGACTCAAGTAGTGAAGTAAACTATAAAAATGGATGTTACACACAGCTTATTACGTTTAGCAAAACAAACATTCAAATACCGTTATAGAAGGTAAAGCTAAAACCCAAACAGGACCTTGCATCAATACTGGTATATCGTAAAATATGGTATACCTCCCAGCCCTACCCTGGTCATAAGCATTGTCTCATGAGTGTGTTCTTTCTCTGTCTCTCTCTCTCTCTGTCTCTCTCTCTCTCTTTCCCCCTCTCTCTTTCTCTCTCTCCACTGTCTCTCTTTCCCTCTTTCTCCCCCTCTCTCCCTTTTTCCCTCTTTCTCCCTCTCCTATAGGTTTTCAGGGTTGACGGATGAGTAGATTGTAGAAGGACAGGGAGGGTTGGGGTTAACTGTCAGACACAGGTAAGATCACCACCTGTCCTCATCTTTATCCTACAGGTGTCATTATAAGTCCTTTGCTTTCTGTGAGTGTGTATTATATGTGTTTGTGTTTAGGCTATGAGAATGTGTGGGTGTGTCTTAAATGCATGTTTATTTGAATGCACTTTCCATGTTTAAAAGCATCTGTGTGTTTGTGTGTGTGTGAGAGCGATAACTATAGAGGATGTCTGTTTGTATATAAACAAGCGTTTGTGTGGGTGTAATGTACTGAATGTGCCAGGAGTGTTAAGCCGGTATTGCCCCTGGCTACTACCACTATCTGACTGTAGCCTTGTGTTGCCCCTGGCTACTACCACTATCTGACTGTAGCCTTGTGTTGCCCCTGGCTACTACCACTATCTGACTGTAGCCTTGTGTTGCCCCTGGCTACTACCACTCTCTGACTCTATCCTTGTGTGCACCTAGCTACTACCACTATCTGACTGTAGCCTTGTTTTTTCTCTGTCTACTACCACTATCTGACTGTAGCCTTGTGTTGCCTCTGGCTACTACCACTCTCTGACTCTATCCTTGTGTGCACCTAGCTACTACCACTATCTGACTGTAGCCTTGTTTTTTCTCTGTCTACTACCACTATCTGACTGTAGCCTTGTGTTGCCCCTGGCTACCACCACTATCTGACTTTATCCTTGTTTTGCCCCTGGCTACTACCGCTATCTGACTTTAGCCTTGTTTTGCCCCTGACTACTACCACTATCTGACTGTAGCCTTGTGTTGCCCCTGGCTACTACCACTATCTGACTGTGTCCTTGTGTTGCCCCTGGCTACTACCACTATCTGACTGTAGCCTTGTGTTGCCCCTGGCTACTACCACTCTCTGACTCTATCCTTGTGTGCTCCTAGCTACTACCACTATCTGACTGTAGCCTTGTGTTGCTCCTGGCTACCACCACTATCTGACTTTATCCTTGTTTTTCCCCTGGCTACTACCACTATCTGACTGTAGCCTTGTGTTGCCCCTGGCTACCACTACTATCTGACTTTATCCTTGTTTTTCCCCTGGCTACTACCACTATCTGACTGTAGCCTTGTGTTGCCCCTGGCTACTACCACTATCTGACTGTAGCCTTGTGTTGCCCCTGGCTACTACCACTCTCTGACTGTATCCTTGTCTCTACAGTTCCACCCTGACAACCCAGTCACAACCATGATTACAGGTCGAGGAAGAGATCCCCTGTATCTGCTATTAACACTGGTACACTCTATGCCAGTCCAAACACCTGTTTATTGCTAATATAATGCTGACATAACATTGGTATAACGCTATTTGTGAGCACACCTTCTAATGTTTAGACATCGCTGTTCCTCTTGGTAGGCCGTCATTGTAAATAAGAATTTGTTCTTAATTCCTAATAATATATATGTTTTTATTGAGTGCATATATCAGACACCATCTTTTGGAGGTCTATCGCAGTGATAGAGAGTACTGCACTTTGAGAACTGAGAGAGAGAGGAAGAGAGAATCCAGAGAAGATTCTGTAATCCTGTGTTTTTGCAGTAGGATTAAAATCCTGCTCAGATTTGCTGTGGATGGAGTTGGGGCTGACTGGGAATAGTGAGGGGGTGGGGCTTACTGGGAAGAGGGAGGGAGGGATATGGGTGGTGAAGGGGGGCGGAGTGGATTAGGGACTGCAGATCATATCCTCTTAATCTACAGCTGTGTGAGAGGGGGAGGGGCATTGAGAGCGAAGGGGAGGGGCTTACAGGAGGACCACCTAATTGTGTAGAATGTAGATGGAATGAACATGTCCCCTAAACACAGATCTAAGATCAATTTGTGTCAGTATCAGTCACCTGTAGAAAGGAAGAGGAGTTTCGAAGGGCAACCGAAAGAGTCCGGAAAAATGTTAATGATTGCATGTGAACTCAAACAAACCCTCAACAGCAGGAGGGGATTTGGTGTAAGGAGGGGCTAGGAGGGTGTGTGTTTGTTTGCGTGTGTGTGTGTGTGTGTGTGTGTGTGTGTGTGTGTGTGTGTGTGTGTGTGTGTGTGTGTGTGTGTGGGGGTGAGGTATTAAAGGGAGTGTTGAGGGAGGGGATTGAGAACAACTGAATCTGTGTCCACATCTGCGTGAGCAAGCTATCTGCCTCCATCTCTCTCGATCTCTCTCTGTCCTTAGTGTCTCTCTCCTCTTTATTTCATTCTAGTTCTATTTCTTTCATCTCCTGTCTCTGTCTTTCATCTCCTATCTCTGTCTTTCATCTCCTTTCTCTGTTTTTCATCTTCTATCTCTGTTTTTCATCTCCTATCTCTGTTTTTCATCTCCTATCTCTGTTTTTCATCTCCTATCTCTGTTTTTCATCTCCTATCTCTGTTTTTCATCTTCTATCTCTGTTAAATTGCTTTTCTATCGTTTCTCTCAGTCTTTCTCTCTTTCTCAGTCCTTAATCTCTTCTGCGTCTTTCTTTATCTCCCTCCCTTCCTTCCTTTTCTTTGAAGGTAGAGACTGTTGACCATTGTGTAGTAGACTGAAGGTAGAGACTGTTGACCATTGTGTAGTAGACTGAAGGGTAGAGACTGTTGACCATTGTGTAGTAGACTGAAGGGTAGAGACTGTTGACCATTGTGTAGTAGACTGAAGGGTAGAGACTGTTGATCATTGTGTAGTAGACTGAAGGTAGAGACTGTTGATCATTGTGTAGTAGACTGAAGGGTAGAGACTGTTGATCATTGTGTAGTAGACTGAAGGTAGAGACTGTTGATCATTGTGTAGTAGACTGAAGGGTAGAGACTGTTGATCATTGTGTAGCAGACTGAAGGGTAGAGACTGTTGACCATTGTGTAGTAGACTGAAGGGTAGAGACTGTTGATCATTGTGTAGTAGACTGAAGGGTAGAGACTGTTGACCATTGTGTAGTAGACTGAAGGTAGAGACTGTTGACCATTGTGTAGTAGACTGAAGGGTAGAGACTGTTGATCATTGTGTAGTAGACTGAAGGGTAGAGACTGTTGATCATTGTGTAGTAGACTGAAGGTAGAGACTGTTGATCATTGTGTAGTAGACTGAAGGTAGAGACTGTTGATCATTGTGTAGTAGACTGAAGGTAGAGACTGTTGATCATTGTGTAGTAGACTGAAGGTAGAGACTGTTGATCATTGTGTAGTAGACTGAAGGTAGAGACTGTTGATCATTGTGTAGTAGACTGAAGGTAGAGACTGTTGATCATTGTGTAGTAGACTGAAGGTAGAGACTGTTGATCATTGTGTAGTAGACTGAAGGTAGAGACTGTTGATCATTGTGTAGTAGACTGAAGGTAGAGACTGTTGATCATTGTGTAGTAGACTGAAGGTAGAGACTGTTGATCATTGTGTAGTAGACTGAAGGTAGAGACTGTTGATCATTGTGTAGTAGACTGAAGGTAGAGACTGTTGATCATTGTGTAGTAGACTGAAGGTAGAGACTGTTGATCATTGTGTAGTAGACTGAAGGTTAAGGGCAGAGGAGACAGTTTTAGACCAACTATCATTTAGTGGTGGTGGTTGACTTGTGGTTAGGTTAGCATAGCTGTGGTCGAGGAGCGGTCGAAGAGCGTTCATGGTCCTGGCTATGGAGGACGCCTGTCCCAACGGGGTGGAGGTAGCGGTGGAGTCCCCTCCGGATGCAGCCGGGACGGGAGAGCAAGGCGAGACAGGAGATGGGTCGGCCGGGGAGGGGGCGGCTGCTGAGCCCACAGAGGGAGCCGACACATCAGGAGGTGAGATTCTCAGTTGCAGATATTGATACTGTGGAAGAATGTGGTTGCCAGATAGATATAGTTTAGCTGTGAGGGGTGATATATGTGGTTGCCAGATAGGTATAGTTTAGCTGTGAGGGGGGATATATGTGGTTGCCAGATAGATATAGTTTAGCTGTGAGGGGTGATATATGTGGTTGCCAGATAGATATAGTTGAGCTGTGAGGGTGATATTTGTGGTTGCCAGATAGATATAGTTGAGCTGTGAGGGGTGATATTTGTGGTTGCCAGATAGATATAATTGAGCTGTGAGGGGTGATATTTGTGGTTGCCAGATAGATATAGTTTACCTGTGAGGGGTGATATTTGTGGTTGCCAGATAGATATAGTTTAGCTGTGAGGGTGATATTTGTGGTTGCCAGCCATTCATTACCCTCCAGGGGAAAGATACTTTTTAACTATTTCTACTCCAAAGGTGTTTACAGTTGTCCCCTTATTAAAATGACATGACTTACACAAGGCCTGTAACATAAATACATAAAAAAAATATTTTTTGTGTGTGTACATGTGTGAGTGTGTGTGAGTGTGTGTGTGTATGATTTCCAGGCAACACTGTAGTCTTGTCACTTTCTTAGTCAGCTGTTTCTGTGGCACACACCTCCCGGTGATCACCTAGGATTATGACCCTCTCTCACCATGGTGTGTGTGTGTGTGT
The DNA here is from genome assembly GCF_045791955.1 of Oncorhynchus clarkii lewisi. Classification (NCBI taxonomy): domain Eukaryota; kingdom Metazoa; phylum Chordata; class Actinopteri; order Salmoniformes; family Salmonidae; genus Oncorhynchus; species Oncorhynchus clarkii. The sequence continues at coordinate 14,152,771 of NC_092178.1, read as the reverse complement.
GTGTGTGAGCACACTCTTTTTCATATGCTTGATGCAATGAAAAGTTATGCGCGTGTATGCATGTGTATGCGTGTGTATGCGTGTGTATGCGTGTGTATGCGTGTGTATGCATGTGTATGCGTGTGTATGCATGTGTATGCATGTGTATGCGTGTGTATGCGTGTGTATGCGTGTGTATGCGTGTGTATGCATGTGTATGCATGTGTATGCGTGTGTATGCATGTGTATGCATGTGTATGCGTGTGTATGCGTGTGTATGCGTGTGTATGCGTGTGTATGCGTGTGTATGCGTGTGTATGCGTGTGCGTGTATCTGCGTGTGTTCTAATAATACCTCTTCAGATCATGCCATGGTTCTGGTCTGTGAGTGACAGGGATATTTCTATACTCCCCATGAATTACAATGACATTCAGGCAGAGATCCATTTATATAAAGCCTGGATATTACTATATTATTATACACACAGTGCATTTGGAAAGTATTTAGACCCCTTGACTTTTTCCACTTTTTGCTATGTTACAGCCTTAATTCTAAAATGTATTCAATATGTTTTTCCCCTCATCAATCTACACACAATACCCCATAATGACATCACAATACCCCATAATGACATCACAATACCCCATAATGACATCACAATACCCCATAATGACAGAGAGAAAAACTGGTTTTTAGACATTTTTGCAAATGTACACTACCGTTCAAACGGTGGGGTCACTTAGAAATGTCCTTGTTTTTGAAAGAAAACATTTTTAAAATAACATCAAATTGATCAGAAATACAGTGTAGACATTGTAAATGTTGTAAATGACTATAGTAGCTGGAAACGGCTGATTTGTTATGGAATATCTACATAGGCATACAGAGTCCCATTATCAGCAACCATTTCTCCTGTGTTCCAATGGCACAATGTGTTAGCTAATCCAAGTTTATCATTTTAAAAGGCTAATTGATCATTAGAAAAACCCTTTTGCAATTATGTTAGCACAGCTGAAAACTGTTGTTATGATTAAAGAAGCAATAAAACTGTCCTTCTTCAGACTAGTTTAGTATCTGGAGCATCAGCATTTGTGGGTTCGTTTACAGGCTCAAAATGTCCAGAAACAAATAACTTTCTTATGAAACTCATCAGTCTATTCTTGTTCTGAGAAATGAAGGCTATTCCATGCGAGAAATTGCCAAGAAACTGAAGATCTCGTACAATGCTGTGTACTACTCCCTTCACAGAACAGCGCAAACTGTCTCTAACCAGAATAGAAAGAGTGGGAGGCCCCGGTGCACAACTGAGCAAGAGGACAAGTACATTAGAGCATTTATTTTGAGAAACAGACCTCTCACAAGTCCTCAACTAGCAGCTTCATTAAATAGTACCCGCAAAACACCAGTCTCAACGTCAACAGTGAAGAGGCGACTGGGATGCTTCCCTTCTAGGCAGAGTTGCAAAGATAAAGCCATATCTCAGACTGGCCAATAAAAATGTAATATATGATGGGCAAAAGAACACAGACACTGGACAGAGGAAGATTGAAAAAAGTGTTATGGACAGACGAATCTAAGTTTGAGGTGTTCAGATCACAAAGAAAAACATTCTTGAGACGCAGAAAGAATGAAAAGATACTGGAGGAGTGCTTGACGCCATCTGTCAAGCATGGTGGAGGCAATGTGATGGTCTGGGGGTGCTTTGGTGGTGGTAAAGTGGGAGATTTGTACAGGGTAAAATGGATCTTGAAGAATGAAGTTTATCACTCCGTTTTGCAATGCCATGCCCTGTGGACAGCGCTTAATTGGAGCCAATTTCTTCCTACAACAGGACAATGACCCAAAGCACAGCTCCAAACTATGCAAGAACTATTTAGGGAAGAAGCAGTCAGCTGGTATTCTGTCTATAATGGAGTGGCCTGCACAGTCACTGGATGTAAACCCTATTGAGCTGTTCTGGGAGCAGCTTGACCGTATGTACCATAGGAAATGCCCATGTAGGAAATGCCCATCAAGCCAATCCAACTTGTGTGAGGTGCTTCAGGAAGCATGGGGTGAAATCTCTTCAGATTACCTCAACAAACTGACAACTAAAATGCCAAAGGTCTGCAAGGCTGTAATTGCTGCAAATGGAGGATTCTTTGACAAAAGCAAAGTTTGAAGGATACAATTATTATTTCAATTAAAAATCATTATTTATAACCTTGTCAATGTCTTGCAACTCATTTCATGTATGTTTTCATGGAAAACAAGGACATTTCTAAGTGACCCCAAACTTTTGAACGATATTGTACAGTTAGGACTCAGCTAAGGGCTGTGTCCAGGTACTCCGCGTCTACTACAGGACCGTAGCGTGGGAAACCAGAGAGAGACCAGCAGAAGGAGAGAGTGGAGGAGAAACTGTGAAGAGAACTAGATTCTTGCAGAGGACTTCATTGTCTTCATAGCTTTACATATTTAATCTCAGGCACACGCGCACACACGCACACACGCAAATACATACACACAAACACGCACACACATACACACACACCTCCACAGTGCTGTAAGTGTATTACAGGGGCTTACCGGGGCTTTGGGACCCTAGGTTTAACGTCTTAGCTCTCTGATACCTGGATAGTCCACACCTCTCTCCTTGTCAGGACAAGAGAGGACACACAGGGTCAGAGAAGTCTTCATCTCAGGACCAGACTGAAATGGAATTCATTGAGATAATTGGAAAGAGGATATAATCGTATCAAACCACTATTTTCTGTCTAGTGGACTTCTGGATGGAAGTTGTTTTCCACTGAGGAACATTTTCAGGACTGATGGACAAGCTTCAGCTTGAAAACCAAACGACCCCAAAAAAACTACAGAAGAACTGATTTGTAGGCTTGTCTAGTTTTTGACGTTGTTTTTTGTCTGACTGGAGTACAGTTTGGATTTTATTTTTTTTATTTTTTTATTGCTGTGACCTATCAACTGCAGTGAAAAGGACTGGTCTATTGGACTACATTGAGAGGGAGTGAATGAACTACAGGCATGGCCGCAGGTTGCACAGACTTCTACTGTATTCTATTGGCATGGGAATTCTAAGTAGAATTTGAATGTGGTTGTGTGTTTTGGCTGGACTGTGATAAAGCAGTATGAGAGGGTACAGACAGGGCAGGTGTCACTAAGGCAGTATGAGAGGGTACAGACAGGGCAGGTGTCACTAAGGCAGTATGAGAGGGTACAGACAGGGCAGGTGTCACTAAGGCAGTATGAGAGGGTACAGACAGGGCAGGTGTCACTAAAGCAGTATGAGAGGCTACAGACAGGGCAGGTGTCACTAAGGCAGTATGAGAGGGTACAGACAGGGCAGGTGTCACTAAGGCAGTATGAGAGGGTACAGACAGGGCAGGTGTCACTAAGGCAGTATGAGAGGGTACAGACAGGGCAGGTGTCACTAAGGCAGTATGAGAGGGTACAGACAGGGCAGGTGTCACTAAGGCAGTATGAGAGGGTATAGACAGGGCAGGTGTCACTAAGGCTGTATGAGAGGGTATGGACAGGGCAGGTGTCACTAAGGCTGTATGAGAGGGTACAGACAGGGCAGGCTTCACTAAGGCAGTATGAGAGGGTACAGACAGGGCAGGTGTCACTACGGCAGTATGAGAGGCTACAGACAGGGCAGGTGTCACTAAGGCAGTATGAGAGGGTACAGACAGGGCAGGTGTCACTAAGGCAGTATGAGAGGCTACAGACAGGGCAGGTGTCACTAAGGCAGTATGAGAGGGTACAGACAGGGCAGGTGTCACTAAGGCAGTATGAGAGGGTACAGACAGGGCAGGTGTCACTAAGGCAGTATGAGAGGGTACAGACAGGGCAGGTGTCACTAAGGCAGTATGAGAGGCTACAGACAGGGCAGGTGTCACTAAGGCAGTATGAGAGGGTACAGACAGGGCAGGTGTCACTAAGGCAGTATGAGAGGGTACAGACAGGGCAGGTGTCACTAAGGCAGTATGAGAGGGTACAGACAGGGCAGGTGTCACTAAGGCAGTATGAGAGGGTATAGACAGGGCAGGTGTCACTAAGGCTGTATGAGAGGGTATGGACAGGGCAGGTGTCACTAAGGCTGTATGAGAGGGTACAGACAGGGCAGGTGTCACTAAGGCAGTATGAGAGGGTACAGACAGGGCAGGTGTCACTACGGCAGTATGAGAGGCTACAGACAGGGCAGGTGTCACTAAGGCAGTATGAGAGGGTACAGACAGGGCAGGTGTCACTAAGGCAGTATGAGAGGCTACAGACAGGGCTGGTGTCACTAAGGCAGTATGAGAGGGTACAGACATGGCAGGTGTCACTAAGGCAGTATGAGAGGGTACAGACAGGGCAGGTGTCACTAAGGCAGTATGAGAGGGTACAGACAGGGCAGGTGTCACTAAGGCAGTATGAGAGGCTACAGACAGGGCAGGTGTCACTAAGGCAGTATGAGAGGGTACAGACAGGGCAGGTGTCACTAAGGCAGTATGAGAGGGTACAGACAGGGCAGGTGTCACTAAGGCAGTATGAGAGGCTACAGACAGGGCAGGTGTCACTAAGGCAGTATGAGAGGGTACAGACAGGGCAGGTGTCACTGAGGCAGCATGAGAGGGTACAGACAGGGCAGGTGTCACTAAGGCAGTATGAGAGGGTATAGACAGGGCAGGTGTCACTAAGGCCTATGTGACTTACTCACTCACTCCCTCCCCCTCTCTCCTCTCTTCCCCCTCTCTCCCACCTTCCCCCTCTCTCCCCATCCCTCTCTCCTCCCTTCCCCCTCTCTCCCATCCCTCGCCCCCCCCCTCTCTCCCCCTTCCCCCTCTCTCCCATCCCTCGCCCCCCCCTCTCTCCCCCTTCCCCCTCTCTCCCATCCCTCCCCCTCTCTCCCCCCTCTCATCTCCCCCACAGCGATGCAGCAGGTGTTGAACAACCTGGGGGAGCTGCCTACCTCCACGGGGGCCAAAGACATCGACCTCATCTTCCTCAGAGGCATCATGGAGAGTCCCATTGTACGGTCACTCATCAAGGTAGCAGACACACATAGGGGAGAACACACTGAGACTGACTCACACACTGACAGGCCACAGGCTGACAGGTCACAGGCTGACCCTCAGCTCCCCGCTAAGGTACTAATGTATCACCATGCTAATACGCAACACAACCCTGATGGTTGCCCTGATGATCACAATGACACAAGTCACACGCACTACACACACACACACACACACACACACACACACACACACACACACACACACACACACACACACACACACACACACACACACACACACACACACACACACTCTAAGCTAGGGGGGTCAAACTCATGCCATGGAAGGACAAGTGTCTGCAGATTTGATTCATAAATCAAGTAGAAGGGAGGAGCGAAGACCCCCAGACTCACCCCTCTGTGGGTTAAGATTGACACGGGCTGTAACCCATGATCTGACATATTCACACGGGTGGGTTAGTCACTGCTACATCTGACATATTCACATGGGTGGGTTAGTCACTGCTACATCTGACATATTCACATGGGTGGGTTAGTCACTGCTAGACAGGATGATGTCATGAAGAGGAGTGCCTGCAGCTCACCCAATCCCAGGCAGCCAAGGGCCTGTTGGTGACCGTCACAGCCTGGGCAGGGGGATGAGGGTCATAGGGCTGCCTGTGTGAGGTGCCCCTGGAGTTCTCTGTTCGTCACAGACTGACCCCCCTGGTGACAGATACTCTGACCACTGGAGTGAACTCCTGCCCCCAAATAGTCGGCTGTCCAAGTGGGGGGGGGAGAACTTCCTCACCAGAATACCACCACAGAACCCTCCCTCAACAACACAACTTACTGACCAACCACATCAATGGTTAGAACACTATCTATCAACCAGTGAACCACTTCCTCTCATGTCCATATGACCCCTATAACCTTTAGCCTCTGATCCCCGCAGGCCCACGAGCGATTGGAGGACGTGAGGCTGGAGGCGGTGCAGGACAACAACGTGGAGCTGGTCACAGACATCCTGGGCGACATCACCGCCCTCAGCGTCCGCGACGACAGAGCAGCGGAACTCTCCCGAATCCTCCAGGAGCCCCACTTCCAGGTAAGGAACACAGTCACTAAAGTTAAAGGTTGTGGTTGATGCTAATTCTTGTGAATCTGAAAGCGTTGGCTACATTCTTAGAAGAAAGGGTTCCAAAAAGGTTATTTGACTGTCCCCATAGGAGAGCTCTTTGGGGGAAAGGGTTTTTACCTTTACCTGGAACCAAAAGGGTTCTCATATGGGGACAATTTAGGATTTAGGATTGGGCAAAAGATGAGCAGAAAATGTTATGGTGTTATTCAATGTTGATGGTTCTATATCGGTACAGCAACACTTCTATACTGTACATGTACATGCATCTCAACTCTTGTTATGAAAGGGGAAATGGTTTAGGATCAAACCCCTCCCTTGGAATACTGACCTCTATCCATCGACCTGTCAGAGGACTTAGAGGGATTTTCAGAGTGTGAACCAATAGGATTTATATATTTGAGAATGGAATATCTCTGCACCAATCAGAAGCATGCATGCTGTCAGCTCAGAGATAAGACCTTGATATGAGAGAGAAAGAGAGAAGAGAGAGAGAAGAGAGAGAGAGAGAGAGAGACAGACAGAGACAGACAGAGACAGACTCCCCTTTAAACTAGGCTGTGTTTCTCCCCTTTAAACTAGGCTGTGTTTCTCTCACCTTTAAACTAGGCTGTGTTTCTCCCCTTTAAACTAGGCTGTGTTTCTCCACTTTAAACTAGGCTGTGTTTCTCACCTTTAAACTAGGCTGTTTCTCTCCACTTTAAACTAGGCTGTGTTTCTCCACTTTAAACTAGGCTGTGTTTCTCCACTTTAAACTAGTCTGTGTTTCTCTCCACTTTAAACTAGGCTGTGTTTCTCCACTTTAAACTAGGCTGTGTTTTCCCCCTTTAAACTAGGCTGTGTTTTCCCCCTTTAAACTAGGCTGTGTTTCTCCACTTTAAACTAGGCTGTGTTTCTCTCCCCTTTAAACTACGCTGTGTTTCTCCCCTTTGTCAGCCCTTACACACACACCTCCTGCCAGCTTCTCCAAGGAGGGAAGAGAACTGGGAAGGAGTGAGGGAGGGTTTGGGGTTTAAGATAAATGGTTCCATCCCTGTAATTGTATGTGGGACATTTATTTTGGTGGAGCCTAATATATATATTTTTTACATCAGAAAGGGACTGGTGTTCATGATTTAAAACACAAATTCCAATTTGCAGCTCAAGACAACGAACACAATTCATAACCTCAATGTTTTTCTTCCCTCCCATCTTCCATTCTCCTTCTACCCGTCTTCCTCATCCTCTCTCTCTCTCTCTCTCTCTCTCTCTCTCTCTCTCTCAGTCCCTCCTGGAGGCCCACGACATGGTAGCCTCTAAGTGCTATGAGGCTGTGCCCCCAGCAGAGCTGTCCAATGAGGCGCTGGTGAACAGTGCTCTGATGCAGGCCGACGCTGTACGCATGATCGGCATCCGGAAGAAGGCTGGAGAACCACTGGTGAGAGGGAGACAGAGGGAGTCAGAAGGAGTCAGAGGGAGTCAGAGGGAGACAGAGGGAGACCGAGGGAGACCGAGGGAGACAGAGGGAGACAGAGGGAGTCAGAGGGAGTCAGAGGGAGACAGAGGGAGTCAGAGGGAGACAGAGGGAGTCAGAGGGAGACAGAGGGAGTCAGAGGGGGAGTGTGTATGTGCACATATTAGGTTGTTTGTGCGTGTGCGTGGGAGCATGTTTGTGTGTGTTTCTGCATCTCTGTAATATGATTTCATTGACCTTCCGTTCCTTCCCTCTCTCAGGGAGTGACGTTCAGAGTGGAGAAGGACGAGCTGGTCATCGCTAGGATCCTCCACGGAGGAATGATTGACAGGCAGGGTCTGCTACACGTGGGTGACATCATAAAGGAAGTGAATGGGCGGGACGTAGGGAACAACCCCACTGAGCTGCAGGAGATGCTGAAGGACTGCAGCGGAGGAATCACTCTGAAGATACTGCCTAGTTATAGAGATGCACCTGCCCCACCACAGGTACACAAACATGGATGCAAACATCTCTCTCTCTCTCTCTCTCTCTCTCTCTCTCTCTCTCTGCAGATGTTGTGTAGGGTTCAAGTCCAGGCTCTGGCTGGGCCACTAAAGGACATTCAGAGACTTGTCCCGAAGCTACTCCTGCGTTGTCTTGGCTGTGTGCTTAGGGTCGTTGTTCTGTTGGAAGGTGCAGGAGGAGCAGGTTTTCATCAAGGATCCCTCTGTACTTTGCTCAGTTCATCTTTCCCTCGATCCTGATTAGTCTCCCAGTCTCTGCCACTGAAAGACATCCCCACAGCATGATGCTGCTGCCACCACCATGCTTCACCGTAGGGATGGTGCCAGGTTTCCTCCAGACGTGACGCTTGGCATTCAGGCCAAAGATTTCAATCTTGGTTTCATCAGACCAGAGAATCTTGTTTCTCGTGGTCGGAGAGTCCTTAAGGTGCCTTTTGTAAACTCCAAGTGGACTGTCATGTGCCTTTTACAGAGGAGTGGCTTCCGTCTGGCCACTTTATTATAAAGCCCTGATTGGTGGAGTGCTGCAGAGATGGTTGTCCTTCTGGAAGGTTCTCCCATCTCCGCAGAGGAACTCTGGAGCTCTGTCAGAGTGACCATTGGGTTCTTGGTCACCTCGGCCCTTCTCTCCTGATTGGTCAGTTTGGCAGGGCAGCCAGCTCTAGGAAGAGTATTTTTGGTTCCAAACTTCTTCCATTTAAGAATGATGGAAGCCACTGTGTTCTTGGGGACCTTCAACGCTGCAGAAATGTTTTGGTACACTTCCCCAGATCTGTGCCTCGACACAATCCTGTCTCAGAGCTCTACGGACAATTCCTTCAATTCTTGGCTTAGTTTTTGCTCTGACATGCACTGCCAACTGTGGGACCAAATATAGACAGGTGTGTGCCTTTCCAAATCATGTCCAATCAATTGAATTTACAACAGTTGGACTCCAATCAAGTTGTAGAAACATCTCAAGGCTGATCAATGGCTCAAGGCTGATCCCCCTTAAGTCACCATAGCAACAACAAAGCCACTACTTCTTCTTAGTCAGAATTCATCTCAAATAAATCAAGTCATCTAATAAATTGTACAGTTTTTCCCGAGGAGGTCTTAGTCAAGCAGTTCTACAGCTAACTAGTTTGGTGCAGTAGTTAAAACATTTGCATGAAAACTAGTAGACACTATTGGGTCAGCTGCTGCTGACTGCGCTCATTACTGATTTCTGATAACAGGTATACAACTTCATGATAAGCACCGTCAAACTATTGTAAATCTATTGTAAATAATGCACAAGTTACACACTGTTTATCAGTGCCCCAAATCACTCGCTAGCTAAAGTTCCATCTATGTGTTTGTCAATGAAGCTAGCTAACGGGCACATTGAGCCAGCAGGCTACGTTAGCTAAATCAGCTTCTCAAGTCATTGTGTGCTTCTGTGCTGTTTTGTTTTGCCACTTTATCTATTACAATCCCAAGTTAGTGGGCAAGTGGGCATGATGGTAATCCAAACCCAACCCTCATGTAGCTCCCACTGGGTACACACTGGTTGAATCAACGTTGTTTCCACCTTGTGGAATAGGCGTTGAATTGATGTCTGTACCCAGTGGGCTAAGTCTTGACTACCTCAATTACACAAATCTCACACAACTCAGTTTTGGAATATACTGACTTTGGAATGTACTGACCCAAATTTTCTTACACTTTTTAGTACGTTTTGGCACTAGAATAAATGTTTCTGACTACTATCTATGCCACATTGGCCATTTTCAACCTGAGAAGTATTTTGTTTTGCATTCAGTTGCCCTTTAATTCTGTTTTAAACCAAAACTTCAGTCTAATCTCTAACATTTCAAAATACAAATCATTACACCAACATTATCTACCTAGTTGTTGTAAATAGAGAGACTCAGATTGACTTCATATAGTTTTAGGTTGTTTGTAGAAGCACCATTGATTACCATTATACCTCCCTTTTCTCAGGTGTACGTGCAACCACACTTTGACTACGATCCAGCCAATGACCATCTGATCCCGTGTCGAGAGGCGGGGATTGGCTTCAAGAGGGGGGACCTCCTTCAGATTGTCAACAGAGAGGACCCCAACTGGTGGCAGGTGATGATGATGACGTGTTTCAAGAGGACATTCTCCTCCACTAGATTTTATACATCCACACCACACATTTACAGACCACATCCTCAAAAACAACAACTAACTGTTTTTATGTACTGTTTTTTAATGTTGTCTACTGGTTGTTCACTGTACTCTGCTGGTTTGTACTGGTCTCTACTGGTTTTAAATATGTTACTACTGTCTACAGGTTTTGTATTGGTTTCTATAAATAGTAAATACGATGTTTTATTGTCACATACACTGGATAGGTGCAGTGATATGTGTTGTTTTACAGGGTCAGCCATAGAAGTATGATAGGTGTTGTTTTACAGGGTCAGACATAGTAGTAGTATGATAGGTGTTGTTTTACAGGGTCAGTCATAGTAGTATGATAGGTGTTGTTTTACAGGGTCAGCCATAGAAGTACCGGGCCCCTGAAGCAAATAAGTGTTAAGTGCCTTGCTCAAGGGCACATGGACAGATTTTTCACCTTATCGACTCGGGTTTTTTGAACCAGCGGCTCCCTGGTTTTACTGGTTGTATACTAATTTCTACTGGTCGTATACTGGTTTCTACTGGTCGTATACTGATTTCTACAGGTCGTATACTGATTTCTACAGGTCGTATACTGATTTCTACTGGTTGAGTGAGGCTGGTTCTGTCATCTGATGTGCTCTGTCCTGTATTAGGCATGTCATGTGGTTGGTGGGGCCACTGGACTGATCCCCAGTCAGTTTCTGGAGGAGAAGAGGAAAGCCTTCGTCCCACGAGACTTTGACGGCTCAGGTAGGCTTTACTTTGCCTCTTTGCTCCATTTCAGCAAGATGCGCTAAACTGTCAACGACTCCAGCCACCCAAGTCATAGACTGGACTCTACCCGCACACTCACTGGACTCTACCCGCACACTCACTGGACTCTACCCGCACACTCACTGGACTCTACCCGCACACTCACTGGACTCTACCCGCACACTCGCTGGACTCTACCCGCACACTCACTGGACTCTACCCGCACACTCACTGGACTCTACCCGCACACTCGCTGGACTCTACCCGCACACTCGCTGGACTCTACCCGCACACTCACTGGACTCTACCCGCACACTCACTGGACTCTACCCGCACACTCACTGGACTCTACCCGCACACTCACTGGACTCTACCCGCACACTCGCTGGACTCTACCCGCACACTCACTGGACTCTACCCGCACACTCGCTGGACTCTACCCGCACACTCACTGGACTCTACCCGCACACTCGCTGGACTCTACCCGCACACTCGCTGGACTCTACCCGCACACTCACTGGACTCTACCCGCACACTCACTGGACTCTACCCGCACACTCGCTGGACTCTACCCGCACACTCGCTGGACTCTACCCGCACACTCGCTGGACTCTACCCGCACACTCGCTGGACTCTACCCGCACACTCACTGGACTCTACCCGCACACTCACTGGACTCTACCCGCACACTCGCTGGACTCTACCCGCACACTCACTGGACTCTACCCGCACACTCACTGGACTCTACCCGCACACTCACTGGACTCTACCCGCACACTCACTGGACTCTACCCGCACACTCGCTGGACTCTACCCGCACACTCGCTGGACTCTACCCGCACACTCACTGGACTCTACCCGCACACTCGCTGGACTCTACCCGCACACTCACTGGACTCTACCCGCACACTCACTGGACTCTACCCGCACACTCACTGGACTCTACCCGCACACTCACTGGACTCTACCCGCACACTCGCTGGACTCTACCCGCACACTCACTGGACTCTACCTGCACACTCACTGGACTCGACCCACACACTCACTGGACTCGACCCACACACTCACACATACTTACTCTGATACTCCAACATATTTACACACACACACACACACACACACACACACACACACACACACACACACACACACACACACACCCCATCATGACCCTTTCAAAAATGTTAGAACTAAGAACAGATCTGTTTCACTCCAGATGTGACTGCCCTTGACCAGCACAAAAACACCCTGTGGTGTACTGCACTAGCATCGAATAGTCCCCGCGATATGCAACTTTTCAGGGAAGTCAGGACCCAATACACACAGTCAGTTGGGAAAGCAAAGGCTAGCTTTTTCAAACTGAAATTTGCATCCTACACACACACACACACATACATGCATATTGACACCACACACACACACACACACACACACACACACACACACACACACACACACACACACGCATATTGACACCACACACACACACACACACATGCATATTGACACCACACACCCGTAGACACACTTTCACACTCTTCACATACGCTGCAGCTACTCTGTTTATTATCTATTGTGATTGACTGGTCACTTTACCTTCACCCCTACCTACATGTTTATTTAGAAATGTGTTTCAAATTGTTCTTACTTTTTAATTCTGCATTGTTGGGAAAGGGCTCGTAAATAAACATTTTACGGTAAAGTCTACACCTGTTGTATTCGGCGCATGTGATGAATATAATTTGATTTGAACTGAGCTGACTGGCTCATGCTCTGAGCAACTCTGATAGGACCTTTTCCATGACACATCCATGACAGTGGAGAGCACATACTTGAAATAGTTTAATTTGTCTTTAAACTGTGAGGCCAGCCAATGAAGTCATAATGATTTAATAGATTGTTACCTTAGAATGGGTTGAGCCCGCCCCCTTGTGGCCTTCAGATGCAAAGACAGAAAAGGAAGACTTGCTTGCACTTGTCTTGTGTGTATTGATGTGTATTGACGTGTGTTCATGTGTGTTGACGTGTGTTGACATGCATTGGTGCGTGTTGATGTGTATTGATGTGTTTTCATATGTATTGATGTATATTAATGTGTGTTGATGTGTAATGATGTGCATTGATGTGTGTTGATGTGTACTGATGTGTATTGATGTGTACTGATGTGCATTAATGTGTACTGATGTGTATTGATGTGTACTGATGTGTATTAATGTGTACTGATGTGTATTGATGTGTACTGATGTGTATTGATGTGTACTGATGTGTATTAATGTGTACTGATGTGTATTGATGTGTACTGATGTGTATTAATGTGTACTGATGTGTATTAATGTGTACTGATGTGTATTAATGTGTACTGATGTGTATTAATGTGTACTGATGTGTATTAATGTGTACTGATGTGTATTAATGTGTACTGATGTGTATTAATGTGTAATGATGTGCATTGATGTGTACTGATGTGTGTTGATGTGTACTGATGTGTACTAATGTGTACTGATGTGTATTGATGTGTACTGATGTGTATTGATGTGTACTGATGTGTATTAATGTGTAATGATGTGCATTGATGTGTACTGATGTGTGTTGATGTGTACTGATGTGTACTAATGTGTACTGATGTGTATTGATGTGTACTGATGTGTATTAATGTGTACTGATGTGTACTAATGTGTACTGATGTGTATTAATGTGTACTGATGTGTATTAATGTGTACTGATGTGTATTAATGTGTACTGATGTGTATTAATGTGTAATGATGTGTACTAATGTGTACTGATGTGTACTAATGTGTACTGATGTGTACTAATGTGTACTGATGTGTATTGATGTGTACTGATGTGTACTAATGTGTACTGATGTGTATTAATGTGTAATGATGTGCATTGATGTGTATTGATGTGTGTTGATGTGTACTGATGTGTACTAATGTGTACTGATGTGTATTGATATGTACTGACATGTGTCAACAGGGATCCTGTGTGGTACAATAACTGGAAAGAAAAAGAAGAAAATGATGTACCTAACAGCCAGGAACGCAGGTAAGAATTCATACCCTTCTCTCATTGGCTAAATCTGTCATGGCTCATTCTTGTCACTGGTTGTTTGTGCTGGGGCTCACTCTTTTACTTCCTGACTTGTGTAGTTCCCCATTTACTGATCGACTGTTTATGTCCACATTCCCTTCCCTTATTGACTGACAACTCTACATTCTCCTGTCTGATTGGCTAACTCTCCTGTGTTCCTCTCTGTGATTGGCTGAGGGTAGAGTTTGACAGGCACGAGCTGCAGATCTATGAGGAGGTGGCCAAGATGCCCCCGTTCCAGAGGAAGACCTTGGTTCTGATTGGAGCGCAGGGGGTGGGCCGCCGTAGCCTCAAGAACCGACTGGTGGTCCTCAACCCAACACACTACGGAACCACCATCCCCTGTGAGTCTGCAACCCATACTGGTGTAATTATTGTTGTAATTACTGGTGTAATTCCTGGTGTAAATACTGGTGTAATTACTGGTGTAAATACTGGTGTAATTACTGGTGTAAATACTGGTGTAATTATTGTTGTAATTGCTGGTGTAATTGCTGGTGTAATTACTGGTGTAATTACTGGTGTAAATACTGGTGTAATTGCTGGTGTAATTGCTGGTGTAATTATTGTTGTAATTACTGTTGTAATTACTAGTGTAATTGCTGGTGTAATTACTGTTCTAATTACTGTTCTAATTATATTTCTATGCTAGAACCCCCTCCCCCTCCAGAACCTAATGGACCACTGTACTCTCTGTCAGATCAGACAGAAACCCAAGAGAATGTTTAATTTGAATGTTTTAAGTCAGACTGACTCGTGAGCTTCCCCCAATGCTCCACTCTTCACTCATTCATGTGCATTCTCTCTCATCTGTCTCTTATTATCTCTCCTCCCTCTTTCTTCTCTCTAACTCTCTCTCTCTTTTCTTATCTCTCCTCCCTCTCGCTTCTCTCTAATTGTCTCTCTGTTCTTGTCGCCCCTCTCCTCCACCCACCGCTCCTCCCTCAGTCACCTCCCGGCGTCCCCGTGACGATGAGCTGGACGGTAACTCATACCAGTTCGTAACACGGACGGAGATGGAGGCGGACGTGAAGGCGGGCCGTTACCTGGAGCACGGCGAGTACGACGGGAACCTCTACGGAACCAAGATGGACTCCATCCACGAGGTGGTGGACACGAGACGAACCTGCATCCTGGACGTCAACCCACAGGTCACAATCAAATGCATTTAAAAAGTGCAACATAGTTTTACTGTAAAACAACACCTTTCAATTCCAGATAGAATCCTAGTATGAGATACTGTACATATGTGCCTGTCTGCCTGCCTGTGGATATCTGCCTGTCTGTCTGTCTGCCTGCCTGTGGATGTCAGCCTGCCTTCCTGTCTGTGTGTGTCTGTGGATATCTGTCTGTCTGTCGGTCTGTCTGTGGATGTCTGTCTCTCTGTTGGATGTCTTTGTCATCTCTAGCTGGTTCACTGACCCTCTCTCTGTCTGGACAGTAGGCTCTGAAGATACTAAAGACAGCAGAGTTCATGCCGTATGTGGTGTTCATCGCAGCACCAGAGTTTGAGACGCTCAAGGCCATGCACAAAGCTACGGTGGACGCCGGAATCACCACCAAACAACTCACGGTCAGGACCTTTTCCTGGGCATAGACACAGCCACTTATTCCTAGAGTATTTTCACATGTTGCTTTCTGGTATCCTTCCATTGTAATGTGATTTCAGGGCGTAACACAGGTTTTTATGGAACATTATCTTGCTAGAACATACAACACTCACATAGTGTACTTGTTACCCATACTGCATCACAGTAAGGTTCACACACACAGAGACAAAGACACACACTCACCCTCTGTCTCTGTCAGGATGTGGATCTGAGGAAGACTGTTGATGAGAGTGCTCGTATCCAGAGGGCATACAACCACTACTTCGACCTCATCATCACCAACGACAACCTGGATCACGCCTTCCAGACGCTACAGGCTGCCGTCGACAAACTCTGCTCCGAACCACAGTGGGTCCCCGTTAACTGGGTCTACTGAACCCCAACCGGACACTGTCTGACTGGGTCTACTGAACCCCAACCGGACACTGTCTGACTGGGTCAACTGAACCCCAACCGGACACTTTCTGACTGGGTCAACTGAACCCCAACCGGACACTGTCTGACTGGGTCTACTGAACCCCAACCGGACACTGTCTGACTGGGTCTACTGAACCCCAACCGGACACTGTCTGACTGGGTCAACTGAACCCCGACCGGACACTGTCTGACTGGGTCTACTGAACCCCGACCGGACACTGTCTGACTGGGTCTACTGAACCCCGACCGGACACTGTCTGACTGGGTCAACTGAACCCCGACCGGACACTGTCTGACTGGGTCAACTGAACCCCGACCGGACACTGTCTGACTGGGTCAACTTGCCCGTGCGTGTTCAACCACCGAGGTAGGGGAAAGGACATGAGAAAGGGGGTTGGTAATCTGTGGTACTCTGACGGGGGGAAACCAACCAAACCAAGCGCCTCCTCCTCTCTCCTTACTTCCTGCACACAATGCAACTGTTTTCTTCAGGAAACTCGAAAGGAAAGACTTCTTATATATTTTGGTATTTTGTAACTTTTTACGAACAATCTTTCTATTCATACCAACCTGGAATTCAAAAACATGAAAAAATAAACATCAAGGCCAAACATTTGAGCCATATTTTTTAATTGATTTGTTATTACGTTCGTTTTTTTTTAGTTGTATCCCTGAGAACGAATGATGTTTTCTCTTCTTGTCTGGGGACTGCTCTAGAAAGAGTATTTATTATTGTTATATCAACACAGGTCAAGAATGAAGATGAGACGCTATGCAATATTTCAGAACTCTGAGCAGTGTTGCCAAGGAAACCTTTTTACGGCGCATGTCATTGCTATGACAACTAGTGTGTCTCAGACCAAATCCTGTGGACACCCCTTGTGTGATTGTCGTAGACCCCTCCCCCCTCCAAATACCCTACAGTGTACTGTTAGGCTACCCCCTGACGTTTGTATTTACCTCTTTAGAATTGTCTAGAACTTGTCTGAATATCTATCCCTCACACATCCTACAAAGAGAATGAAAGGAAAAGAGCTTTACACTTTACATTGTACTATTGAATATCAGCATTTAAACACAGTGTTTCTTCGTTTTTCTTTTACTACCGTAGGATCCACTGTCTTTTGTGGCTATGATGATCATTTTTAGCTTAGTGACTCTTTTTGTCTCCCATGATCCTTTGCTTTGTGTTTTCTATATTGAACAGACTACATCCTGTTTTTACCATTCACCATCTACCCTGATCTGTATGTAAGGTGCTTGACGTTTTTTTAATTAGTTGATGTGGCACGAAATAATACTATCCCACAGTCCTCCTCCGGTGTCTCCCACAGTCCTCCTCCAGTGTCTCCCACAGTCCTCCTCCAGTGTCTCCCACAGTCCTCCTCCAGTGTCTCCCACAGTCCTCCTCCAGTGTCTCCCACAGTCCTCCTCCAGTGTCTCCCACAGTCCTCCTCCGGTGTCTCCCACAGTCCTCCTCCGGTGTCTCCCACAGTCCTCCTCCGGTGTCTCCCACAGTCCTCCTCCGGTGTCTCCCATAGTCCTCCCCCGGTGTCTCCCACAGTCCTCCCCCGGTGTCTCCCACAGTCCTCCCCGGGTGTCTCCCACAGTCCTCCCCGGGTGTCTCAAACAGTCCTCCCCCAGTGTCTCAAACAGTCCTCCCCCAGTGTCTCAAACAGTCCTCCCCCAGTGTCTCCCACAGTCCTCCTCCAGTGTCTCCCACAGTCCTCCTCCAGTATCTCCCACAGTCCTACTCCAGTGTCTCCCACAGTCCTCCTCCAGTATCTCCCACAGTCCTAGTCCAGTGTCTCCCACAGTCCTCCTCCGGTGTCAAAGCACCAAAGCCCTCCTGTGCTGTAACCCAAATACTATATTCTGACTGTTTTCTGTGGTCATTCTGAACAAAGTCCAAACTGGTGTCCTACAACAACCTTGTGTTTTGAAACACATCTCTAAAGCAATACATTGTTACATTAAATTGACAGAAATTCATCTGGAAAGTATTTGTCCTTTGTTGTTTTGGGTAATGGCTATGTTTAGTTCATATTTAACACCATTCAGAGACAATGGATGGTTCATAAATATACAGTACATTTGATTAAAAACACAGAATGCATAGTTTAGTGGCAGCATTGCAACTATGTAGAACTGTGAAATGATGAAATGCAACATATTGATATATTATTAAAAAGCTGTATAATCTTACACAAATAGCAATATGCTTTGACTTCATGTCTTAGAGGCAATAGACAGGTGACTGCCAAGATAATAGAAACAGGGATACAAAGCATATTTAAAAGCAGGTGCTTCCACACAGGTGTGGTTCCTGAGTTAATTAAGCAATTAACATCCCATCATGCTTAGGGTCATGTATAAACATGCTGGATATTTTGGCTACCATGGCTATGCCCCCATGGGATGACAATGCCCCCATCCACAGGGCACAAGATGTGCCTGAAAGGTTTGTTGAGCATGAAAACGATGTAAGCCATACGCCATGGCCGTCTCAGACACCAGATCTCAACCTAATTAAACTCATGGAAGATTCTGGAGTGGCGCCTGAGACAGCGTTTTCCACCACCATCAACAAAACACCAAATTATGGAATTTCTGGTGGAAGAATGGTGTCACATCCCTCCAATAGAGTTCCAGACACTTGTAGAATCATGCCAAGGCACATTGAAACTGTTCTGGATTGCGGTGGACCAATCCTATATTAAGACACTTTATGTTGATGTTTCCTTTATTTTGGCAGTTACCTGTAACTATATACATAGCAATTGCACAATACATGAAAAGCAAACACAAAACGTGAAAAACAAAACAAGGATTTGAAACAAACATTCTTCAGTACAAAATTATGCATTGTGTCATTTGAGTCACTTTTATTGTAAATAAGAATATAATATATTTATAAACACTTCTACATTAAATGTAGAGGTAATATACTGTGAGGTCTCTATTCAATGCGCATTGCATAAGTTCAGCTTTACATTTTAAGGCAATTCTCCTGCTTTAGTGGAGACGCCGTTCACGGTAAATGGTATGTCGACTCAATCACAAATGACTTCGCCTTTCAATTTCTTTCCAAACACATTAAACTTTCTGAAAATCTATTCTGGAGTAGATTCTCTTACAGCTTTTTATAAGTTTCTCCAGAAATACATAATTCATTGAGTGTACAGGCGTGGCCAAAGGTTGTGAGAAAGACAAATATTAATTTTCACAAAGTCTGCTGCCTCAGTTTGTATGATGGCAATTTGCAGATACTCCAGAATGTTATGAAGAGTGATCAGATGAATTGCAAAGTCCCTCTTTGCCATGCAAATCCCATAAAAACATTTCCACTGCATTTCAGCCCTGCCACAAAAGGACCAGCAGACATCATGTCAGGGATTCTCTTGTTAACACAGGTGTGAGTGTTGACGAGCACAAGGCTGGAGATCACTCTGTCATGCTGATTGAGTTCGAATAACAGACTGGAAGCTTCAAAAGGAGGGTGGTGCTTGGAATCATTGTTCTTCCTCTGTCAATCATGGTTACCTGCAAGGAAACACGTGTCGTCATCATTGATTTGCACAGAAAGGGCTTTACAGGCAAGGATATTGCTGCCAGTAAGATTGCATCTAAATCAACCATTTATTGGATCATCAAGAATTTCAAGGAGAGCGGTTCAATTGTTGTGAAGAAGGCTTCAGGGAGCCCAGAAAGTCCAGCAAGCGCCAAGACCGTCTCCTAAAGTTGATTCAGCTGCGGGATCGGGGCACCATCAGTATAGAGCTTGCTCAGGAATGGCAGCAGGCAGGTGTGAGTGCATCTGCACGCACAGTGAGGCGAAGACTTTTGAAGGATGGCCTGCTGTCAAGAAGGGCAGCAAAGAAGCCACTTCTCTCCAGGAAAAACATCAGGGACAGACTGATATTCTGCAAAAGGTACAGGGATTGGACTGCTGAGGACTGGGGTAAAGTCCTTTTCTCTGATGAATCCCCTTTCCGATTGTTTGGGACATCCGGATAAAAGCTTGAAGACAAGGTGAGCGCTACCATCAGTCCTGTGTCATGCCAACAGTAAAGCATCCTGAGGCCATTCATGTGTGGGGTTGCTTCTCAGCAAAAGGGAGTGGACTCACTCACAATTTTGCCTAAGAACACATCCATGAATAAAGAATGGTACCAACACATCCTCCGTGAGCAACTTCTCCCAACCATCCGGGAACAGTTTGGTGATGAACAATGCCTTTTCCAGCATGATGGAGCACCTTGCCATGAGGCAAAAGTGATAACTAAGTGACTCGGTGAACAAAACATTGATATTTTGGGTCCATGGCCAGAAAACTCCCCAGACCTTAATCCCATTGAGAACTTGTGGTCAATCCTCAAGAGGCGGGTGGACAAACAAAAACCCACAAATTCTGACAAACTCCAAGCATTGATTATGCAAGAATGGGCTGCCATCAGTCAGGGTGTGGCCCAGAAGTTAATTGACAGCATGCAGGGCGGATTGCAGAGGTCTTGAAAAAGAAGTGTTGACTCTTTGCATCAACTTCATGTAATTTTCAATAAAAGCCTTTAACACTTATGAAATGCTTGTAATTATACTTCAGTATTCCATAGTAACATCTGACAAAAATATCTAAAGACACTGAAGCAGCAAACTTTGTGGAAATTAATATTTGTGTCATTCTCAAAACTTTTGGCCACGACTGTATATAGGGCAAACACACAAGCGATGCACTGGAATTTATAAAACGTAATACATTTTAAACATACCCATCCATCCATCTATGCATGCTACCCTTTCCCAGCATACAGAGATGTCAGTCCTTGCACAGCGATGCACATGACCAATGGAAACACTCCTGGCTGTCTTCCTGTCTCCGCCCACAGCCTGTCAGTCTCTCTCCGCAGCGTCACTTTGGAGGAGAAGAGGAGCTGCTCTGCCCAATGGAATGCCCCCTCATCCTGTAGGGGGAGGGGCAGCGACTCAAGGGGGAGGGACTGACTGTTAACCTTTAGCTTGGTCACCTGTGGGACAGACAACACAGGTTGGTAAGAGTTACAGGATCTACAGTGGAAGAGATAATGACTAGTGTCTGATTCATTATTTCTGTCCATGTTTTGCCCAGAGTATTCATATCAAAGCCTTATTTGTGAATAGTGAATTGTGAGTTGTATAAAGTCAATCATGAATCATAAAGTGATTTGAATCAGACTGACCAGAGGGTTGAGGGCTTCAGTATTGAATGGTGAGTCGTTTAAAGTGACTAGTGAATCATATAGTGAATAAAATCATACTGACCAGAGTGTTGAGAGCTTCCAGGAGAACAGGGCTAGATTCCCCCAGCAGAGTCAGAGCAGCTTCAGGCAACGCTACAGAAATGCAACACACAGGGGTTAGAGAATGCAACACACTCTCACACTCACACATACACTCACACATACACTCACACATACACTCACACATACACTCACCCTCCAAGGCGCTGACCAGCAGATGAGTGGCGGTCAGGTGAGGGGAGGCGGAGGCTCTGTCAGGCTCATTGGTTGGGCCTTTCTGGACCAAGTCCAATAGGGCAAAAACAGATTTGTTTTGAGTCACAGCTAATTGCTTTACCTCTGCAGGGTCAGGTTCCTCACCTCTGCACAACCCCTCCAACTAAGAGAGAGAGAGAATCATTTCCAAATCATACTGTGTCAGATATGACTGTGCCTGGTCTAAAAACTCCACCAAACAATGCCATCAGACAAGGGCTGCATTCGAAATGGCCCCCTTATACCTTTATAATGCACTACATTTGGCCCTGGCCCTGTGACACTTACCATGTGTTCCAGAACCGAGAGTGTGGTTCTGTCCACTAGAACCTCCAGGAGTCTTTGGAACAGAGCTAACCGGGTCGACTCTGGGAGAACTGCTAACTGACCTGCATAGACCTCCAAGTCCAACCCCTGCAAGTCTGTAGGGGAGAGAGAGATAAATAACCAATCAGAGCTCGACTCTTGGGCTCACTTTTCTGATGACACATCACTGACGACAGAACGAACAGACCACTAAATAATGCTAAGAGAGAAATTATCCGTCTGTTTCTGTGTGAAAAATCACAACAACGTAAATCACAATTGTTACATGAAATATTTTATCCAAAGTTACAAACTCAGCACTGCACTTCCTCTCTCAGTATCATTTATTTGATGAAAAGAAGAAGACAATTCTCAATTTCTTTTGTGGAATAGCTGTCAACAGATTTCACTTCCTGTTTTATATATTGACACAATATCACACACAAACACATGTTGGTCAAATCAACTGCTGTATATCTCAACGCCAACAATAAAGGGAACTCAATTATCAACTGACCTGGATCAGCAATGAATGAATGAGTGGCTGGATGGACAAAGAAATACATACTTTTCTGCAGTGTGCCGAGTGGTGCTCCTTCAGGAATCTCCTTCTCCGTCCACTCCAGCCCGTCCACTACACACAGGGCATCAAAGGAATCTTGGGACGGCGAGGTCCTCCCAGAGTCTGCCTCGAATCCTCCCAGAGTACCATGCTGGAGACACAGCTCTGACAATACAGAGAGAGAAAGAGAGAGAATGAAAGACAATTATTCATTCATCATGTAGAACCGCAATGTAATAGTACCTATAGCAGTAGGTCACACACATCACACACAGCCTTTCATGATACAACTACACACAGACACACACTCAACGCACTCACCATAGTGTCCGTCTTTCCTGACCTCTAGCTCTATGAGGCTGTAGGCGATGACAGTGAGAGGGGGAATCTCCAAGGAAACGTTACTGTCCATCTCTATACTGCCATTCTCCTGCAAACACACCTGACGACTTTCAGAAGAAAGGTCTTTGTTTCTGGACATTTTGAGGCTGTAATCGAACCCACAAATGCTGATGCTCCAGATACTCAACTAGTCTAAAAAGGCCAGTTGTATTGCTTCTTTAATCATAACAACAGTTTTCAGCTGTGCTAACATAATTGCAAAATGGTTTTCTAAAATGGTTTTTTAAAATGATAAACTTGGATTAGCTAACAACATGCCATTGGAACACAGGAGTGATGGTTGCTGATAATGGGCCTCTGAATGCCTATGTAGATATTCCATGAAAAATCAGCCATTTCCAGCAACAGTAGTAATTTACAACATTAACAATGTCTACACTGTATTTCTGATCAATTGTATGTTATTTTAATGGACAAAAACATTTGTTTTTCTTTCAAAAACAAGGACATTTCTAAGTGATCCCAAACTTTTGAATGGTAGTGTATACACACATTTAATAACATGTAATAAATAATATGTAAGAACACAGATCTGATAGACACGTATAATAACCCACCTGTACAGCATGTGTCCCCAGGTTGCCCAGTAGTCCCAGAACCCTCTGGCAGGTGCCCTGTTCCTGGACCTGTTCTGAGATGGAGCAGGGGGTGGTGGTTAGGACCCTCTCCTTCAACACAGCAAACACCTCCGTATGCTTCTGACACTGCTGCACTAGAACGTGCTGCATGTCCACCACCCTACACACAGAGAGAGGGAGGTTAAAGAGGTTGAAAGGGATGTACATGAAGACAACTGGAGAGACTGGGTCTGGTGTGAGGAAGGAAACACAAACAGAGATAGAGAGAGACACAAACTATTTGCACATCGTTATAACCCTGTACATAATAGCCATAGTATTACATATGAAATTACTCTATTCCTTTGAAACTTTTGTGAGTGTAATGTTAGCTGAATTTTTGATTGTTTATTTCACTTTTGTTTATTATCTATTTCAGTTGCTTTGGCAACGTAAATATGTTTCCCATGCCAATAAAGCCCTTTGAATTGAGAGAAAGAAAGAGGGAGAGAGATCGAGACAGGGGGAGAGAGAGAGACAGAGATTTTTGATAAACTTCCATAACTATTGGATGAAATACCAGTGTGCCATCACAGCAGCAAGATTTGTGACCTGTTGCCACAAGAAAATGTTAACCAGTGAAGAACAAACACCATTCTAAACACAACCCATATTTATTTCCCTTTAGTACTTAAACTATTTGCACATTGTTACAACACTCCACCTGTCATTGGAGGCTAGCAGTAGCTTCTGTACATCAACATCCTGCTTCTTCAGCTTGCTGAATGATGATTGGAGCTTGGAGGAGCCTCCCCCCTCCAAGTTGACACTGACGTTCCCAGCCTTGGCGTCCAGCTTCCCACTCAGGTTGTCTCCAAACCTCCCCTCATAGGACAGGAAGTCTGACTCAGACACGTCTGAGAGATCAAGCACAGGGACAAGAGCGTAGGAAGAGTAGAGACCAGACCAGACCAGACAAGACAGACAGACAGACAGCAGGATTAAGTGTAAGGTATGAACGGCCAGATATGTTTCAGACAGCTGTGTATGAAATGTGAGGTGTTTATGAGGAGTAACCATGGCTCTACTGTACCTGGAGTGAGCTCTTTGTCTCCTAACAACAGGTGACTGAGCGTGAAGCCAGAGGGCTGGTACTTGGGCTGTTGCCAGAACCAGAAACGGTTGCGCTTGACGACCAGTGCCATGGGAACCAATTTGTCTGAGTCGTTAAGGCGGGAGACAGAGATCAGAGTTCCATCCGGGTCGATCTGACGGACAAGGTTTGCGGTTGCCTTGGCAAACATCACCTGTTGGGGGGGGGGGGGGGGGGGGGGTACAACACCTGTAGGAAGGGGGAGACACAGTTACACACAAACACCTCAAACACTGAAGTAAGATGAAGTTGTCATAGGCAACTATGTCAACTATTTTGACTACTACCTTTTTGAAAATTGTTATTATTATGTGTTAAACAAAAATGTTCTTTGAGCAATTGTATTAGTATAAAATAATATAATTTAGCAATTTTTTGGAGCATACAATATAGCTCATTATTTTTTAAATTTTTTTTATACAGTCATTATTGGTAATCTTTATCAAATTAAATCAAATTGTATTTGTCATATGTGCCGAATACAACAATGAAATGCTTACTTACAAGCACTTAACCAACAATGCAGTTTTAAGAAAATACCAACAAAAAAAAGAGATAAGAATAACAAATAATTAATGGTTCTGGTATGTACAGTGCCTTGCGAAAGTATTCGGCCCCCTTGAACTTTGCGACCTTTTGCCACATTTCAAGCTTCAAACATAAAGATATAAAACTGTATTTTTTGTGATGAATCAACAACAAGTGGGACACAATCATGAAGTGGAACGACATTTATTGGATATTTCAAACTTTTTTAACAAATCAAAAACTGAAAAATTGGGCGTGCAAAATTATTCAGCCCCTTTACTTTCAGTGCAGCAAACTCTCTCCAGAAGTTCAGTGAGGATCTCTGAATGATCCAATGTTGACCTAAATGACTAATGATGATAAATACAATCCACCTGTGTGTAATCAAGTCTCCGTATAAATGCAGCTGCACTGTGATAGTCTCAGAGGTTCGTTAAAAGCGCAGAGAGCATCATGAAGAACAAGGAACACACCAGGCAGGTCCGAGATACTGTTGTGAAGAAGTTTAAAGCCGGATTTGGATACAAAAAGATTTCCCAAGCTTTAAACATCCCAAGGAGCACTGTGCAAGCGATAATATTGAAATGGAAGGAGTATCAGACCACTGCAAATCTACCAAGACCTGGCCGTCCCTCTAAACTTTCAGCTCATACAAGGAGAAGACTGATCAGAGATGCAGCCAAGAGGCCCATGATCACTCTGGATGAACTGCAGAGATCTACAGCTGAGGTGGGAGACTCTGTCCATAGGACAACAATCAGTCGTATATTGCACAAATCTGGCCTTAATGGAAGAGTGGCAAGAAGAAAGCCATTTCTTAAAGATATCCATAAAAAGTGTTGTTTAAAGTTTACCACAAGCCACCTGGGAGACACACCAAACATGTGGAAGAAGGTGCTCTGGTCAGATGAAACCAAAATTGAACTTTTTGGCAACAATGCAAAACGTTATGTTTGGCGTAAATGCAACACAGCTGAACACACCATGCCCACTGTCAAACATGGTGGTGGCAGCATCATGGTTTGGGCCTGCTTTTCTTCAGCGGGGACAGGGAAGATGGTTAAAATTAATGGGAAGATGGATGGAGCCAAATACAGGACCATTCTGGAAAAAAATCTGATGGAGTCTGCAAAAGACCTGAGACTGGGACGGAGATTTGTCTTCCAACAAGACAATGATCCAAAACATAAAGCAAAATCTACAATGGAATGGTTCAAAAATAAACATATCCAGGTGTTAGAATGGCCAAGTCAAAGTCCAGACCTGAATCCAATCGAGAATCTGTGGAAAGAACTGAAAACTGCTGTTCACAAATGCTCTCCATCCAACCTCACTGAGCTCGAGCTGTTTTGCAAGGAGGAATGGGAAAAAATGTCACTCTCGATGTGCAAAACTGATAGAGACATACCCCAAGCGACTTACAGCTGTAATCGCAGCAAAAGGTGGCGCTACAAAGTATTAACTTAAGGGGGCTGAATAATTTTGCACGCCCAATTTTTCAGTTTTTGATTTGTTAAAAAAGTTTGAAATATCCAATAAATGTCGTTCCACTTCATGATTGTGTCCCACTTGTTGTTGATTCTTCACAAAAAAATACAGTTTTATATCTTTATGTTTGAAGCCTGAAATGTGGCAAAAGGTCGCAAAGTTCAAGGGGGCCGAATACTTTCGCAAGGCACTGTATATATATATATATATATATTTTTTTTAATGACTGTAAATGAGGCATGCTTTGCTGATGTCCAAAAGTATCTGATCCTAAATAAAGCATGATTCTGAATAGGAATTGCAAGAAAAAGTGCTGTTATTGAAAGAAAACATCACTTTCAGCAGTAAACATCATATGTATATAAAGTGGATGTGGACAGGAGGATAGAAACAAATGATCCAATACACCATATTATGAAATAAAATGTGAGGTTTGTATGTGGGAAGAGATGTATGTAAAACAGAAACACTATAATTTACCTCTGCTAATCTATACCTTTCGCACATTGGCCCAGTACCAGTACCCCCGTATATAGCCTCGTTATGGAATTTTCTTGTCTTGTAATTAAGCATTTCATGTTAAGGTTGTACTCGGCGCATGTAACAAATACAATTAGATTTGATGAAAATATAAAGTATATTCAACGCCGAAAAAAACACTTGTTCATAACCTACCTTGTTGTAGAGTCTGGATTTATTAAACAGGGATCGAGTGCAGCGTCTCCAAACACCACCGGTCCGGTTGCCTGTCACTTTTTGAATGTCGGTTCTGGCACTGGTAAATCACCTGAGGCACAGCAGCGCAAGAAAGTTCCAAACTATTCAAATGCCCTGTTCATATAACTTGAAACTGTTGTACTCTGTTATACAGTAGTAGACAAACAGTTGACCACCCATTGATAATTACCCCGCTACTTGGATTTTCTATTTTACATTCTGATGAAATGAGTGCCGCTACACACCAACAACGATACGATAGGCTATCCAAACATTATTACGGTATCGATTGGAGCAGAGAGTTGTCAGTCAGACAGTGGGTTGGTCCTACTTCTGCACTTTTGAAAAGGACAGACTTTGGGCCTCTGCTTCCACCACGCCCCCACAGTGTATACCGTGGTAATTGACATCACATGAGCAGTGTGTGTGTGTGTGTCAAGCAAACTGAATTCCACACAGTGTTTTTGAAATCAGGAGTTGTCCATTACATAATCGGAACCCAAACAGAACTGCTACTTTGTCGTTTGACTTACAATATGAGGAAGGAGTCAAGTCTCATTATCATTCTGTATTCATCATCCCAACTGCTCTTTCAACAGCAGTCTTCAGCTGCTAATGATTAACACAAAGAAGGTAAAACAAGGTTCCTGATTGCTGTAACACACACACACACACGAGAAACAAATGCATCAGCGCATTATCCGGTACATGTAGATAAAGACGATAGACAAGGCAGAGAGTGAAGGACACTTTTTACAACATCGTGTCATAACAACGACAATAAAAGTGTCATAAAAATCAGGGTGTGAATTAGCTCCCCTGAATGAAACATTATCTCCCCTAAAGGCAAACAAAAAGTCCAACTTTGGGGTTCTCTAAATAATGCTAATTTAACCCTTCTATTTGTTAAAAATGTAGTGGTACATATATTTTACAGTGGTAAATATTGAAATAAAAGCTTCCAAACTAAACCCCCACACCTCTCTACCTGTCCACTCAGTAGTGCTGAATTTAGGCCTCAACTGCACTCCTTTAAACACATTGATTTTCCTTTGTAGGCTACTTGCTCATTTTCACAATGTTTGCCATGCTCCCTTGATAAGTCTTTCTTCCTTTATCATTGTTTGCCATGC
This sequence comes from Oncorhynchus clarkii lewisi, assembly GCF_045791955.1. Taxonomy (NCBI): domain Eukaryota; kingdom Metazoa; phylum Chordata; class Actinopteri; order Salmoniformes; family Salmonidae; genus Oncorhynchus; species Oncorhynchus clarkii. The sequence goes on along the minus strand of NC_092178.1, from coordinate 14,124,319 downwards.
TCCCTTGATAAGTCTTTCTTCCTTTATCATTGTTTGCCATGCTCCCTTGATAAGTCTTTCTTCCTTTATCATTGTTTGCCATGCTCCCTTGATAAGTCTTTCTTCCTTTATCATTGTTTGCCATGCTCCCTTGATAAGTCTTTCTTCCTTTATCATTGTTTGCCATGCTCCCTTGATAAGTATTTCTTCCTTTATCATTTTTTGCAGTCAGCTGTTTAGAGCGCTCATTGCTTTGTTTATTGTCAGGTGCACGTGGGTATTGGTGTAGACCATTTATTTCACCTTATCATTTTCTACCAATATTTATTTACTTAACATCTTTGACAGTCCTTAACATACACTATACAGGGCTTTCAGAGGGTATTCAGACCCCTGGACTTTTCTACATTGTTTTGTTAGAGCCTTATTCTAAAATATAATCCCCCCCCCAATACCCCATGATGACAAAGCAAAAACAGGTTGACATTTTTGCTAATTTATTAAAATATAAAAAGCACAAGTATCCAGACCCTTTCCTCAGTACTTTGTAGAAGCAGTGATTACAGCCGAGTCTTCTATGACACGACAAGCTTGGCGCAGCTGGATTTGGGGAGTTTCTCCCATTCTTCTCTGCAGATCCTCTCAAGCTCTGTCAGGTTGGATTGGGAGCGTCGCTGCACAGCTATTTTCAGGTCTCTCCAGAGACGTTAGATCCGGTTCACGTCTGGGCCACTCAGGGACATTCAGAGACTTGTCCCAAAGCCACTCCTGCGGTGTCTTGGCTGTGTGCTTAGGGTCATTGTCCTGTTGGAAGATGAACCTTAACCTGCACTCAGGACCTCAGACTGGGGCTTTCATCAAGGATCTCTCAGTACTTTGCTCCGTTCAACTTGCCCTCAATCCTGACTAGTATCCCAGTTCCTGCCGCTGAGAAATATCCCCACAGCATGATGCTGCCACCACCATGCTTCACCGTGGGGATGGTGAAGCATGATGCTGCCACCACCATGCTTCACCGTGGGGATGGTGAAGCATGATGCTGCCACCACCATGCTTCACCTTGGGGATGGTGAAGCATGATGCTGCCACCACCATGCTTCACCATGGGGATGGTGAAGCATGATGCTGCCACCACCATGCTTCACCGTGGGGATGGTGCCAGGTTTCCTCTAGACATGACAATTGGCATTCAGGCCAAGGAGTTCAATCTTGGTTCAATCTAGGAAGACTCTTGTTTCTCTGGTCCAAGTGGGCTGTCATGTGCGTTTTACTGAGGAGTGGTCTGGTCACTTTACTATAAAAAGTCTGATTGGATTCTCTCATCCCCACAGAGGAACTTTGTAGCTCTGCCAGAGTGACCATCAGGTTCTTGGTCACCTCCCTGACCAAGGCCCTTCTCCCCGATTGCTCAGCTCTAGGAAGAGTCTTGATGGTTCCGAACTTCTTCCATTTAAGAATGATGGAGGCCAATGTGTTTTTGAGGACCTTCAACGCTGCAGAAATGTTTTGGTACCCTTCCCCAGATCTGTGCTGACACAATCCTGTCTCGGAGCTCTATGGACAATTCCTTCGACCTCATGGCTTGTTTTTTTGCTCTGACATGCACTGTCAACTGTGGCTCCTTATATAGACAGGTGTGTGCCTTTCCAAATCATGTTCAATCAATTGAATTTACCACAGGTGAACTCCAAGTTTTTAAATGTTTTATTTGAGCTTTATTTAACTAGGCAAGTCAGTTAAGATCAAATTCTTATTTTCAATGACGGCCTAGGAACAGTGGGTTCACTGCCTGTTCAGGGGCAGAACGACAGATTTTTACCTTGTCAGCTTGGGGATTTGATCTGGCAACCTTTTGGTTACAAGTCCAATGCTCTAACTACTAGGCTACCTGCCATTGTAGAAACATCAAGCATGATGAATGGAAACTAGATACACCTGAGCTCAATTTCAAGTCTCGTCACAAGGGGTATGAATACTTATGTAAATAAGTTTGTTTTAAAAAAAAATTATTATACATTTGCAAACATTATAAAAAATCTGTTTTCGCTTTGTTATTATGTGAAGATTGATGAGGAAAAATGTAATCAATTTTAGAATAAGGCTGTAACGTAACAAAATGTTAAAAGACAAAAAGGAAGGCACTGTTTTTACACAAAAGTATGTGGACACCATTTCAAATGAGTGGATTCAGCTATTTCAGCCACACCCGGTTACAGGTGTATAAAATCTAGCACAGCCATGCAATTTCCAGAGACAAACATTTTCAGTAGAATTGCCTTACTGAAGAGCTCAGTGACTTTCAATACAGCACCGACCTAGGATGCCACCTTTCCAACAAGTCAGATTTCTGCCCTGGTCAACTGTAAGTGCTATTATTGTGAAGTGGTAACATCTAGGAGCAACAAAGGCTCAGCCGCTAAGTGACAGGCCACACATGCGCACAGAACGGGCCCGCCAAGTGCTGAAGCACATAAAAATCATCTGTCCTCAGTTGCAACACTCACAGAGTTCCAAACCGCTTCTGGAATCAACGTCAGCACAGTAACTGTTATTTGGGAGCTTCATTAAAATGGGTTTCCATGGCCGAGCAGCCGCACACAAGTCTAAGATCACCTCACGCAATGCCAAGCGTTGGCTGGAGTGGGGTAAAGCTCGCCGCCATTGGACTCTGGAGCAGTGAAAAAGCATTCTCTGGAGTGATAATCATGCTGCACCATACTTTTGCTCATGTGGTGTACCTCATGGTGCTTTCAAGACAACTGGGAACTTGAAAAAAAACTGGTCAAAATCATGACATCAGTGATCATAGAAAGATCTCTAGAAAGAAGCTTGAGTTCCTGACTTGGAATTCCGTTTTGGATGACCATTCAAACTGATTTTCCCGTGAGAACTCGCGACCAGTCAGGTCTTTGGTCACGTTCTCATGGGTCAAACAAAAACACCCTAATGATTGGTTGGCAATACAGACTCCCACAATGCAGGCGCTGGCTGATTAACTTGAAGAGCAACTGCAGAAACTTGCAGTCAACTGAAGTCAAAACTTCATGACTTTTGATCACATGGTTTATCCCTATAATGGAACACACTTTGGAAGGCGGTGACCATCCAAGATGATCCCCTGGAATGCACCCAAGATGATCCCCCCCCCCCCCCCCCCCCCGAACACCCAATCAGAGGCGGCTGGTGGGAGGAGCTGTAGGAGGATCATTGTAATGTCTGAAATGGAATCAATAGAACGGTCTCAAACACAAACATATGGAAAAGAGGTTTGACTCCGTTCCTTCAGCTCCTCCCACCAGCCTCTGCAATCCAACACACACACACACACAGTATAACAGTCTCACTGTTTATTATTCATCTTCATAGATACTACGGCCCTATTCTTTACTGGTATACAGCATACATCTTATTTTACAGTAATGACTGATCATAAACGGGCAACATACAGGCTTTAACACGGTGTTATGAAGTTCCATAAGGCCTTATCTCATACGTACTGTCAGCCAATGGTTGAGGAGTATTAAAACAATCTGGTTTGTTATTGGACATAATCATACTCTTACAGTAGAGTGCTTGACATTAAGAACAATTAAATAGTTACAACCCTTGACTGTATCCCACATGACACCCTACTCCATATAAAGTGCACCTTATTCCATAAATAGCACTATATAGACAATAGGTTTCCATTTGGGATGCACACCTCAACACCCCACCAGTGATCTTCTATATAGACCACATTAAGAATGACATAAGTTCGCAGAAGCACCAACTCACCAATAGTAAGTGAGGATTTGCATAATCATCTACAGCAGGTTATTGTGAGTAGAACAGCATTCCATATTAAAAGGCACTTTGGTGGCTGGACTGCATCCGAACTACAGTGACAGAATAAAACATACATAGAGAAAATTATCAAATTGAAAGAAGAGAACCCTGTCCCTGGAAAGACTAAAGACATGACAAAAACATTTAAAGATGCTTTCTTTTCTTTTAAACAAAGAATCAAGTGAAAACTCTGTATTAGGATGAAGAGATCGAGACCTATTTTAGATCCACCGACAGACACAGGAAGCTCATTTTTGGTCTTGGTCACACTGACACTCAGCAGTCCCCAGTCACAGGGTCAGAGCTTTGACTCCAGTGATGTCTCCGAGTGCTGATCTAAGGTCAGTTGTGAGTTACCCCTGTATTGGTTAAGGTTTGTTGTGTGCTTGTCCATTGTATCCGATGAGGACTTCAACCTCTGAGTTAACGGTGAATTCTTTAGTGAGTGTAGATCTTCCACGGTAAGCACTCTCAAGATATAGCTGGCCATACTGGATCTTCCACGGTAAGCACTCCCAAGATATAGCTGGCCATACTGGATCTTCCACGGTAAGCACTCCCAAGATATAGCTGGCCATACTGGATCTTCCACGGTAAGCACTCTCAAGATATAGCTGGCCATACTGGATCTTCCACGGTAAGCACTCAAGATATAGCTGGCCATACTGGATCTTCCACGGTAAGCACTCTCAAGATATAGCTGGCCATACTGGATCTTCCACGGTAAGCACTCTCAAGATATAGCTGGCCATACTGGACCTTCCACGGTAAGCACTCTCAAGATATAGCTGGCCATACTGGATCTTCCATGGTAAGCACTCTCAAGATATAGCTGGCCATACTGGATCTTCCACGGTAAGCACTCTCAAGATATAGCTGGCCATACTGGATCTTCCACGGTAAGCACTCAAGATATAGCTGGCCATACTGGATCTTCCACGGTAAGCACTCTCAAGATATAGCTGGCCATACTGGATCTTCCATGGTAAGCACTCCCAAGATATAGCTGGCCATACTGGATCTTCCACGGTAAGCACTCTCAAGATATAGCTGGCCATACTGGATCTTCCACAGTAAGCACTCTCAAGATATAGATGGCCATACTGGACCTTCCATGGTAAGCACTCCCAAGATATTCTAATGATATGTCCAAGCCAGCTCAGTTGGTGTTGGGCGACCGTGGCCTCCATACTCTCACAGTTGGTCTTAACAAGTATTTCTGTACAGGACACGGTGGCACTAGGTGATTCCCTGGATGCGCTGCAGGCATCTTCTGTGGAATCGCTCGAGCTGCTTGTTGTGGCGACTAAGTGACCCAGGCTTCACAGCTGTAAAGAAGTGTGGTGATGCAGACGGCAATTTTGGTGTGGAGGTGGAGATCCCCGTTTTGGAAAATCCTGTGTCTGTTGTGGGCAAGGATAATCTGACCCTAGATCTGTACTCCTGTGGGGTTACAGGGTCACCACAGCACAGGGAAGTCCTCTCTAGAGCTGAACCCAGGGTCCTTCCGTTGCTCCCAGTATGTATTAGAACTCAGCCACGTGTCATCCTTTGATTTCCTGTTAAATAAACAAAAACAGCAGTCACATATATGTAAAACTTAACACATATTCCAAACATCCTGTATAACCTGGCTGTAAGTGTACAACACAATCCCTCAGTACACCTTCATGTAGAACAGTGAGATCTCATGACAACACAGAACAACTTAATGGTGTTGTTTTGACCAGTCAGACACTGAGGGGCTCCATGTTCGGCTGGAATTAAGGCGGTGCTAGTGTCAAACACACATTGGGTTTGCAATTTCGTTATTTAAAAACTGTCGTGTCGGCATTTCCCAGCTGGCAATTTACCTGTCTAACATCAGCACGCTTGCGCTCAGAGGGGTGGAAATATTGGAGGTGTGTCCTTAAAAACATGATCCAAGTTTCTATTTTCAAGCAGTGCTGATAGGATACTTAAGATCAACCAAAAGCTGGTTTTAATGGTATCACAGTTGGTTATGATACAGCATATCCAGCTGTGACACACACTGCCCATTTGAACAAGAGTAGCCTAATGTGATTTTGGTGCCTTTATACTTTGTAATTAGAACCATAAAAAACTAAATGTTTCCCCCAGCCATTTCATTTCGTTAAAAACCAAGCCTCCTCTCCTCTCAATGAAGGCTTTTCTTTTGTCCATCCCAACACGACCGTGAAGTAGACAATACTGTTGACTAAGAGTTTGACCCCTGAGACCCCTGGGAAATCCATCTTCATCACCAAAGCTTTATTCAAATATAATGTTTGAGAGGAGTAGAACAGTGATCTGACATTCCCTTTCTATATATGCATTGTAGGCAGGCCCACATTATTTGAGTCATGCAGGTGCCGTTGTTGGATGTGTGTAAAATGCTCCATAGTCTCCATAGTGTTTTCATGTTCTATGCCCACGGGAGAAATGATGGTGCCTGCAAGTGTAACATAACTTGTTTTAAATAGGCTGTGTTTGGAATTTGATTCAAATTATTCCTTCTCTTTTTAGGCCTTATAAATAATGAATTTAATCTCGCTTATTGTCATGCTCAGATATAATGTAATTTACAGTAGACCTAGCCCCTATGTCAGGGTGAATGTAATTTACAGTAGACCTAGCCCCTATGTCAGTGTGAATGTAATTTACAGTAGACCTAGCCCCTATGTCAGTGTGAATGTAATTTACAGTAGACCTAGCCCCTATGTCAGGGTGAATGTAATTTACAGTAGACCTAGCCCCTATGTCAGGGTGAATGTAATTTACAGTAGCCCCAGCCCCTATGTCAGGGTGAATGTAAATTACAGTAGCCCCTATGTCAGGGTGAATGTAATTTACAGTAGCCCCTATGTCAGCGTGAATGTAATTTACAGTAGCCCCTATGTCAGGGTGAATGTAATTTACAGTAGCCCCTATGTCAGGGTGAATGTAATTTACAGTAGCCCCTATGTCAGGGTGAATGTCATTTACAGTAGACCTAGCCCCTATGTCAGGGTGAATGTCATTTACAGTAGACCTAGCCCCTATGTCAGGGTGAATGCTATTGAGGCCATACAGTGACTTAGAACAATGTGGACTTCAAATGGGTTCAAGTTAACGTATTTAGCAAAGGTAGGTCTACATTATGTTATTTAGTTCTTGTAAGCCAATTAGATTTACCATTGCATTAGGTTTGTTAAAATGGAGCCCAGAGGCTAATGGAGTGTTATTCACATGACAGACCTGTGACAATGTGGTAAGTTATATAGACAGAGGTGCCGTTCCGTCAGATCTTTTCTATATTGTAGAGCAGTGGTTTCCAACCAGGGGTACTTGGTCTATCCACACGGGGTACGTGAGAAGACTCATGAGACCATAGGCTTACTGGTAAAATGCACGTGAGGGCGTACTTCAGGGATAGGCGAAAAATGTTGGGAACCATTTGTTGTTGTAAAGGATACTGTGCAGTTAAGAATTAAGACAGCCTTGTTCTGTCTTCGTGGCTAAATGTGTGAACAATGAACTCCCTTGTCTGCTGGAATCAGACAGAAAGGCAGGCACACACACACACGGTGGCGTACTTGAAGAAGAGTGGTTTGTGCGTCATGTTGTTCTCCTCCAGGACTTTTCTCCTTTCTCTCTGGAGCAGCTCTATCCTCTGCTTCTGCTCCTCAGCCCCCTCAATGTTCCCTTCTTCCAAACACCTGAGACAGAGACAGAGAGAGAGAGAGACAGAGAGAGACAGAGAGAGACAGAGAGAGAGAGAGAGAGAGAGAGAGAGAGAGAGACTCGAGTGAAAAGGATCCTATGAGAAGGGTGATATAATACAGGGAAGTATGAGAAAGAAGGAATACTGGATTAGGGCGAGCTAGGAAGAAGACGGAGAGGAGAGGAGGAAGAAGACTGAGAGAGGAAGAGAGAATCCCGGGTTGTGTCCTACCTCTGGTCGAGACGGAAGCGTGTGTCTGTGGGGGGTAGGAAGGGCTTCAGGGCGGCATCAAGCTCATTCAGCTCCACACCAAACTGAGTGAAGCCATAGTACTGGTCCTGGTCCACAGGCATGGGGTCTACACAAACACGTGACAAAATTACTATTTTAAACTATTTTCAAGGTAAAGATCATGAGCTATAATATTTACGTGGAATGCAACTTTATGTTTGTGAATGTGGGTGTGTAAGTTGTGACGGCCAGTCACTCACTTGCTCTCCAGATGCATATGGCAGAGGGTGTGTCTCCTTGGTACACGCCTTCATGCCATTTGCCAAAGAATGAGTGAATGACACGCCCCCCACTGTCTGTAACCACTCCCTCTATCTTGTTCACCGTTGAGCTCCACGATTTTGCCTGTGGATTAAATATGCAAAACATGAATAATAAACTAATTAAACTAATGACGCAAAACAAATACAAAATGTGATGTTACAAATCGGAAACCAATAAAACGCTGTCAATCATGTGATGAATTCTAAATAATACATGAATCCATCCACCACTCATTAGTTACTTTTAAGGTTTCCAGGATAATGGTCACCAGGATGTTGTTCCTCCTGTTCCCCAACAGATGGTGCTGTTACACCTGATAATACCCTCGGAAACCCAGTGCAAGTGTTTCCCCAACTCGGTCCTGGCGACCCTAAGACGTGTGTCTGGGTTTTTGCCCTAAATCTACACAGCCGATTCAAATGATCAAAGCTTGATGATGAGCTGATCACTTGAACCAGTTGTGTAGTGCTAGGGCAAAAACCAGAAAGGGGCACCCGTTGGTCCCAGGACTGAGTTTAGGAAACGCTGGCCCAGGGGTTCATACGTGTTGGCCAATTTACATTGAATTGCGTTAGGCTGTTTTAAATAACACCCTATTCCCTATATAGTGCACTACTTTTGGTCAGAGTCCCTATGGGTAGTAGTGCTCTGTATAAGACATAGGGTGCCTTTTGGGACACACCCTTCGTGTAACTGGGATGGTATAGTCCATCTCCTCACCTTGACGAAGGTCACTGTACACTGGCAGGCGTCACTGCTGGTGTTTTTGATTGACATCTCTCCGTAGTGTTCTATCCAGCGCTGGCCACTCAGGATGTTGTGGATGCAGGACGTGACCTTGTTCCACTCATAGTGGTCCCCAAACCTGAGGATGACAAACAACTGTCACACACACACCTCTATTTCATATGAAAGCAGCTCTGACGTTCACACACATTCTATCAAATCAAAGAGACTCACCCTGGCAGGGTCACATGAGTGGTTCCCATGGGAACAATCTCCATGGATTTCCCCCAGAACTTATTCTTCCACTGGACATCTGAGACAGATGGGACAGAGAGATAGACAGGGGTAGTAGGTGAGTGGAGCAGATAACCCTCACAATAACAATCACAAATAGTAGGAAACGGTGGTGATATGTTTACTGAAAACATAGACGCTCACCTTGCCAGAAAGTGAAGTTGTGAGAGTCACAGTGACACGCTGACACAGGTGGGTGATGGCTCACCTAAGACAGACAGGGGGGTTCAACTGGTGTGACATGTGACTGACAATGTTATGAGTCTTCAGTCATCCTATGCAACGGTTGTTTCAAGTGGTATCCTTTTCCCTATATAGTGCACTAGTTATGACCAGAGCACTATGGGCCCTGGTTAAATTTAGTGCACTAAATGGGAATAGGGGGTCATTTGGAATGCACTAAATGAATCAGCCCAGTGATTCTTGGTTTATTTTATGTGAGTGATAACTTGTTCCTGTAGGTTTAGTTCCTGTTTACCTGTTCTGCTAGGAACCTGAAGCCCTTGTCAGGTCTGTCACACTCGTAGGTCTCTCCCAGGACGGGGTTGAAGGGTTTACTTCCTGCGCGGTGGTAACTGGAGGCATATGCAGACACTGCAAATGTTGCCACATACACCTGCAGCACAGGACACACACACACAGAGAGACAGGCAGAGACTGTGTTACTTACCATGTGTAGGTAGAGGTTGTGTGTGTGGGTTCCCACAATGCATCATAAGAATCATGGTGTGAGTATGTCCAAATTCTCTCACCATGTGTTGCTAGGCATCGTGTGTGTGTGTGTGTACCTGCATCCTATACCCTCACCATTCTCTGGTACGGGTCCTGTGTGTGGTTCGCTGTATCCAGCAGCCCAGAGTACTCCACCTCCTCACACAGCCTCTGCAGTGTGTTGAGAGGCTCGTTGAGATGAACAGGCATGGCTACCTTGGACAGGTCCTTCCCAATGTTGTTCTTGAGGATGTTCCATAGACTGACACTGCTGCTGCTGGGTTGGGGGGAGGGGAGGGTAGTCCGCCTGCGGGCCACCTGAACACCACTTCCTCCTGAGCCTGCTGGGGGGGGGGGGTACTTAAAATGGAGGTAGCAAACATTTGCTCACTCGTACAAATTATATGCTTGTCATAGAAATACTCATATGCTGGCCCATGCACGGCATACCAGAGTCATGTCTCTCGCTTCCTCCCTCGTTGCTGTAGCCGGTGTCCATGGAAACACTGTCACTGACATCACTGATATACGAGTCATCATCAGAAGCCTGGAGACAAATAGAGAAAAAAATATATGAATGACTGATCAGATCATTGTTTATCTCCCTAATGGTTAGGGTTGGGTAATCTGATCTTAAGGCTCACCTCATTCTCAGAGGAGCTGGAGGTCAGCTGGTACTCCTGAGCATCAAAGAACTCCGACATGGACTCATTGGATGCCTGGTGGACAAGTTGGCGGGATCCATCTGGGAGACCCTGATTGGTAGAAGAGGTTGATTGGCAGCAGAGGTTCAGATCAGTCCCAATGTCATGTTTGGTATATAAACAATCTCCTGAAATAAACTGGACATGTGCAGTATTGTGGAACACATCCCCTGGATGTGGAACACTCGCCCTCTCTCAAACACACCCAACTCACCGAACCATAGCCGGTCTTGAGGCCCATGACCTGCGCTGGAGGAGGAGCCTTCAGGTCAATAGTGTGTCTCACTCTGTCTCTCTCTGCTGATAGAGAACTATAGGCTGACCGCAGAGTGGAGTGAACTAGAGACACACAGAGCGCGGGAGACACACACAGAGCGAGGAAAAAAAGTGTGTTTTAAACATCAAACCCAGCCTGTAAAATACCTATACATGACCCAGTGGGCCGATCTGACACCAGGGACTCACTGTTGTTAGCCAGCCTGCAGAAGTCTTCCTGGAGGCGGTTGGCATCAGTAGGTGAGTCTGGGGTTTCCAGGAAGGAGGTGTTGGCTTCAGCAGTAGAGAGGTTTGGGTGGGAGGTATGGAGATGAGGAGAGGCAGGCGGTGAGCCACAGCCAGGAACCTGGTAGAAGGAGAGATCTCAGGGTTAAAGACAACTACAGGTGGGGGATGTATTAGGTGTCACACAGAACTGTTCTTCTAGTAGTCTTTAGTCAATGCAACACTAACAAGTGTCTGTAGGATTTAGCACAGGTAAAAGTTGACATGGAATGGTAGCAGCTGTTGCTTTGAGAGAATGTAAAACAGCGTGTACCTGTAGCGTGGCTGGGGCATCTTTGGTGTAATTTTTTGAACGCCACTTCCTGGGACCCCTCTTCTCCTTCTTGGGAATGTCATACGTTGAAGCCTGGTGTCCCAGTGGAAGTGGAGAGGTTAGGGTTCAAGTCTAGGGGTTAGGAGAGGTGTGCATACCTACTGTACTCATAGCAGGGTCTGAATAAGTGTAGTGAAGGTTAAAGGGGCTGAGTACAGTATGTGTACTGGGTCAAGGTTAGGGTCAAGGTTAAAGGGCAAAGGTTGTGTTACCATGAGGCTGATGGCGGGGGCAGAGGAAGTGCGGTGGAGAACCTCCATACTCTTCAGCAGCAGGTTGAGTTCCAACAGGTAAGACTCACAGTCCTCCAAGTCTGACAGAGAACAATGAGGGACATGAATTAGAGAAGGTGAGAGCTGTGAATTAGAGAAGGTGAGAGCCGTGAATTAGAGAAGGTGAGAGCCATGAATTAGAGAAGGTGAGAGCCATGAATTAGAGAAGGTGAGAGCCATGAATTAGAGAAGGTGAGAGCCATGAATTAGAGAAGGTGAGAGCCATGAATTAGAAAAGGTGAGAGCCGTGAATTAGAAAAGGTGAGAGCCGTGAATTAGAGAAGGTGAGAGCCGTGAATTAGAGAAGGTGAGAGCGAGTCGATACAGAGAACTTAAGTAAGGTGAGATCCATCAGGAAAGGTATGACGACTCAGACAGGTGAGATGTTTGATCTCCCTACCTCTGCAGCACCTGTCCATGTCTTCTGAGGAGTGAAGCCAGGCACTGACCTTCGCCTGCTGGACAACTGACGCCTGCTTAGCCAGACTGGAGTGCTGCTGAGAGAGAGAGCGAGAGGAAGGGTGAGAGACAATGAATTGAATATGCATAGACATACAGTGATTCATATAAAATACATTATACAGTACAATAATGAAATTATGATTGGTCAGTCAAAAAGCATCCATAAGAGTTTGCTCTTAGATGCAGATCTAGGGTCAGCTTACCATCTCCAAAATTCCAACCATTAAGGTGAAAGCACAAAATGTATCACATATCCCTGTCTAAAGAGAAGCGTACCCGTCTCATGGAGTCGTTGAGGTTAGGAGAGAGGTGTGAGGAGGGGTGAAACAGGTGCCTCTCGTGGGGGTACATGGCGATCTCGTTCTGACGGAAGACACGGTGATGTCGTAGCTTCGACACCCAATCATCAAACAACTCCTGTGACTTCACTTCCTGAGACTTCTCAGACTTCACCTATTGGACAGCGAGATGGGATGTAATTTAAACAGATGAGGGAGAGAGAGACAGAGGGAGAGAGAGACAGACAGAGAGAGAGCGAGAGAGAGAGCGAGAGAGAGAGCGAGAAACCTTGAGGTGATAAATGTTGTCGTTGGCGTCCAGATCGATGGCCTTGGTTTTCTTCTTGATTGACATGACAGACAGCCCCACATCAATGCAGCCATGCAGCTTGCCTTTCCTCAGCTGGAAACAAAAGCAAAAGGTCAGTGTGTGTGTGTGTGTGTGTGTGTGTGTGTGAGAGAGACTAACTAAATGAGCGAATACTCGCTCCTTCAATGACACATACATTAACTCAATTGTGAATCTGCTTGACAGATACTTTTGAACAGGCACTTACATCAGCTCTACATTTTGAGTACTTCAGAATGCCTTTCTCCAGCAAGAAGTATCTCTGGATAGCAAGAGAAAGTATCAACTGTTTTAGCCATCCATCTGTCACGTTCAAACTTCAATTATCTGCTTTGGGCCAAGGAAATAACGTCACACTTTAGATATTACAGTTGTGGACAAAAGCTTTTTACATGAACAAGATATCCAGTTAAATGCTCCATTCAAATTTCACCTCCAACTTAACATAACCGTCTTATCAGAGCTTTAGATAAACGCCATGTACGTGTCAGGTAGAACACCTCTCACATCTCCATGTGCCAGCCCTTCAGGTAACTCAGGGGTTAAAGAGAGCCAAGTGCCTCCTTGATTCCTCACGTCCTCTCCACACATCCTTCAGTTCAGAAGAGGAGAAGGTCTGAAGATAACCTATGACCTTCTCCTCCAATGCATGTAGAGAAGGTGAGGAGAGAGGATGCAAGAAATCAAGGATAGACACTTGAGATTTACCTGCAGTAAGAGGTAAAGAGGTCAGGGAGGCTGTACCCACCTTGTGCCATCCCTTCATGGGCCATTTCCTCCTCTTGAGCAGGAAGCCTTCCTGTTTTTCTGGCTCCTGGATGTTGCCAGGGTTACCCTTTAGCCCCTCTATGATCTCCCAGCTGTCCTGTAGACAGAGACGCATCAGGTTACACGCATACACAACCACATGGAGGAAGAGAGGCTGCATCTCTGCCTTAATGTGTCCTCTAACCCAGGCAGGGAGGGTTAGGAGTGCTGCTAGGTGCCCTCCATTCAGGCCATAGCCAGTTCATTTCAGTTCAGCTGACGTGAGGTCAGTCAAGATAAGCATCAAAATGGTAATGTCGCCACAAGACATTTGAGACAGAGCGGAGTTCATTCAGACAGGCGCTCACACGCAGAGGCGCGCGCACACGCACGCACACACGATACACGCATACACACACACACAGAGATACGCGCACACGCACACACAGAGATACGCGCACACGCAGAGATACGCGCACACGCAGAGATACGCGCACACGCAGAGATACACGCACACACAGAGATACGCGCACACGCAGAGATACGCGCACACACAGAGATACGCGCACACGCACACACAGAGATACGCGCACACGCACACACAGAGATACGCGCACACGCACACACAGAGACGCTCGCACACGCACACACAGAGAAGCTCGCACACGCACACACAGAGACGCTCGCACACGCACACACAGAGACGCTCGCACACGCACACACAGAGACGCTCGCACACGCACACACAGAGACGCTCGCACACGCACACACAGATACGCGCACACACAGAGACGCTCGCACACACACACACAGACGCGCGCACACACAGACGCGCACACACACACAGACGCGCACACACACAGAGAGACACGCGCACACACACACAGAGACACGCGCACACACACAGAGACACGCGCACACACACAGAGAGACACGCGCACACACACAGAGAGACACGCGCACACACACAGAGAGACACGCGCACACACACAGAGAGACACGCGCACACACACAGAGAGACACGCGCACACACACAGAGAGACACGCGCACACACACAGAGAGACACGCGCACACACACACAGAGAGACACGCGCACACACACACAGAGAGACACGCGCACACACACACACAGAGACACGCGCACACACACAGAGAGACACGCGCACACACACAGAGAGACACGCGCACACACACAGAGAGACACGCGCACACACCTGATGGCTGCCATGTTTGGACGAGCCGCTGCTGCTGTCGCTGTGGGAGGGGGATGTTGATGTCATCTTTCTGTGACTTGACAGTTCTGCTTACGATTGTCTAGTCCCAGCGGAAACCACCAAGGTCACAACGGGGTCAACAGGAACATCACCTAACACACTGACCTCAAGAGGGCGTCATCATGAATAACCACTGTTGAATAGGAAGAGAGAGACGCAGTGAATAACAGAAGATTATTACTTCATTTCCAGCATGTTGAGACAAACAGGTGAGCTGAGAGAAATGAAAGCCACATACCACTGTAGGGTTGCTTTTAGTGAAGCAGCAGAACAATGAGACGTGACTTCTCTGAGAGACAAACTATCCTACGTCCTCAAAACTAGGTGCACTTTTAGGTTAGGCAAATCTAATCGAATTTTATTTGTCACATACACATGGTTAGCAGATGTTAATGCGAGTGTAGCGAAATGCTTGTGCTTCTAGTTCCGACAATGCAGTAATAACCAACGAGTAATCTAACCTAACAATTCCACAACTACTACCTTATACACACACGCACACACACAAGTGTAGTGCTAGCTGTGCCACCAGAGACTCTGGGTTCGCGCCCAGGCTCTGTCGCAGCCGGCCGTGACCGGGAGGTCCGTGGGGCGACGCACAATTGGCCTAGCGTCGTCCGGGTTAGGGAGGGTTTGGCCGGTAGGGATATCCTTGTCTCATCGTGCACTAGCGACTCCTGGTGGGCCGGGCGCAGTGCGCACTAACCAGGTCGCCAGGTGCACGGTGTTTCCTCCAACACATTGGTGCGGCTGGCTTCCAGGTTGGATGCGCGCTGTGTTAAGAAGCAGTGCGGCTGGTTGGGATGTGTATCGGAGGACGCATGACATTCAACCTTCGTCTCTCCCGAGCCCGTACAGGAGTTGTAGCGATGAGACAAGATTGTTAGTAACTACTATTTTGGATACCACAAAATTGGGGAGAAAAGGGGGTAAAAAATGTTTTTATACAATTTAAAAAAATGAAAAAAGTGTAAAGGTATAAATAATATGTACATAAAGATATATGAATGAGTGATGATACAGAACGGCATAGGCAAGATGCAGTAGATGGTATCGAGTACAGTATATACATATGAGATGAATAATGTAGGGTGTCAACATTATATTAAGTAGCATTGTTTAAAGTGGCCAGTGATACATTTTTTTACATCAATTTCCATCAATTTCCATTATTAAAGTGACTGGAGTCGAGTCAGTATGTCGGCAGCAGCCACTCAATGTTAGTGGTGGTTGTTTAACAGTCTGATGGCCTTGAGATAGAAGCTGTTTTTCAGTCTCTCGGTCCCAGCTTTGATGCACCTGAACTGACCTCGCCTTCTGGATGATAGCGGGGTGAACAGGCAGTGGCTCGGGTGGTTGTTGTCCTTGATGATCTTTATGGCCTTCCTGTGACATCGGGTGGTGTAGGTGTCCTGGAGGGCAGGTAGTTTGCCCCATGTGATGCGTTGTGCAGACCTCACTACCCTCTGGAGAGCCTTGCGGTTGTGGGCGGAGCAGTTGCCGTACCAGGCGGTGATACAGCCCGACAGGATGCTCTCGATTGTGCATCTGTAGATGTTTGAGTGCTTTTGGTGACAAGCCAAATTTCTTCAGCCTCCTGAGGTTGAAGAGGCGCTGCTGCACCTTCTTCACAACGCTGTCTGTGTGGGTGGACCAATTCAGTTTGTCCGTGATGTGTATGCCGAGGAACTTAAAACTTACTACCCTCTCCACTACTGTCCCGTCGATGTGGATAGGGGGGGGGGTACTCCCTCTGCTGTTTCCTGAAGTCCACAATCATCTACTTTGTTTTGTTGACGTTGAGTGTGAGGTTATTTTCCTGACACCACATTCCGAGGGGCCTCACCTCCTCCCTGTAGGCCGTCTCGTCGTTGTTGGTAATCAAGCCTACCACTGTAGTGTCATCCGCAAACTTGATGATTGAGTTGGCGGCGTGCATGGCCACGCAGTCTTGGGTGAACAGGGAGTACAGGAGAGGACTCCAGTGTTGACGATCAGCGGGGTGGAGATGTTACTTACACTCACCACCTGGGGGCGGCCCGTCAGGAAGTCCAGTACCCAATTGCACAGGGCAGGGTCGAGACCCAGGGTCTCGAGCTTGATGACGAGTTTGAAGGGTACTATGGTGTTAAATGCTGAGCTGTAGTCGATGAACAGCATTCTCACATAGGTATTCCTCTTGTCCAGATGGGTTAGGGCAGTGTGGTTGCGATTGCATCGTCTGTGGACCTATTTGGGCGGTAAGCAAATTGGAGTGGGTCTAGGGTGTCAGGTAGGGTGGAGGTGATATGGTCCTTGACTCGTCTCTCAAAGCACTTCATGATGACGGAAGTGAGTGCTACGAGGCGGTAGTCGTTTAGCTCAGTTACCTTAGCTTTCTTGGGAACAAGAACAATGGTGGCCCTCTTGAAGCATGTGGGAACAGCAGACTGGGATAAGGATTGATTGAATATGTCCGTAACACACCAGCCAGCTGGTCTGCGCATGCTCTGAGGACGCGGCTGGGGATGCCGTCTGGGCCTGCAGCCTTGCGAGGGTTAACACGTTTAAATGTTTTACTCACGTCGGCTGCAGTGAAGGAGAGTCCGCAGGTTTTGGTAGAGGGCCGTGTCAGTGGCACTGTATTGTCCTCATATCGAGCAAAAAAGTGATTTAGTTTGTCTGGGAGCAAGACATCCTGGTCCGTGATGGGGCTGGTTTTCTTTTTGTAATCCGTGATTGACTGTAGACCCTGCCACATACCTCGTGTCTGAGCCGATGCGACTCTACTTTGTCTCTATACTGATGCTCCGCCTTGCGGAGGGAATAGCTACACTGTTTGTATTCGGTCATGTTTCCGGTCACCTTGCCCTGGTTAAAAGCAGTGGTTCGCACTTTCAGTTTCGCGCGAATGCTGCCATCAATCCACAGCACGAGATCATCAGGTGTTCTTTATGTTTGCATGAGCTCTCCGACACACACACTTCCAGCAGCATACACCCTGTGTATGGGGAAATGCCAACGTCTCTATATGAACTATGGTGTACTGCATTGAACCAGTGGCAGCAGCCCAGTCAAACCCACATGACTCCAAGGCCAGTCAAAGTCACAGCTACTGTGCTGATCAGCAGAGTCCACAAGTGAGTCAGGGTTATACAATCAGTCCCAGTCTTCAAATCTCAGCAGAGGACTAGATTAACCAGTAGCTAGCTACACACGCTTATACTCAAACACTGGTAAAGACACGGAATTCTGCTGTATTGCAGTTGCTTGTAGCATAAACAGTATTGTGATGAATGAAATGTCCACATTCTGTGAATTTGGAGACAGGAAACGTTACTTGCTAGCAGCACATAGTAGTAGAGCGATGCGAATTCAACATCCACATTCTAGATCAAGGCACCAGGCCAAAACCTATGTAGACATTACCTTGGCTTCGATTACAGCACTGCAAACACCTGGGTCGTAATGCACTGCACCAAACAGAAGAAAACAGACCAAAATGGGGGAGGGACTGCCTGAACCTGTTTAATAACAACGGGGCGGCAGGTAGCCTAGTGGTTAGAGCATTGGGCCAGAAACAAAAAGGTTGCTAGATCGAGTCCCTGAGCCGACAACGTAAAAATCTGCCCCTGAACAAGGCAGTTAACCCACTGTTCCTAGGCAGTCATTGCAAATAAGAATTTGTTCTTAACTGACTTGCCTAGTAAAATAAAAATAAGAAACACTTGTTTTCACATTGCATCATGTTTTGCTGTGATGTACAGTAATAAATACCCTGCTGGTTTTGCAGCCAACCAGGGTGGGTGAAAACCTTCTGAAGTCACTCGACTCATTCCACACGTTGTGTTAGAGATTGAAGTACATTGAGATTGTGTGTAAGTGGCCTACACACAATACCCCATAAATGTCACAAATACATTCATGTTTGACATTTTTACAAATTAATTTAAAAAATGTTTAAATTTTTAAAAGTATTCAACCCCTTTGTTATGGCAAGCCTAAATAAGTTGAGTATATATTTGCTTAGCAAGTCACATAAGTTGTATGGACTCACTGTGTGCAACAATAATGGTAACATTTTCTTTATGACTACCTCATCTCTGTACCCCCACACATACATAAGGTAAGGTCCCTCAGTTGAGCAGTGCATTTTAAACACAGATTCAACCACAAAAGCCATCCCTAAAGCCAACACCTCATTTGGCCGCCTTTCGTTCCAGTTCTCTGCTGCCTGTGACTGGAACGAATTGCAAAAATCGCTGAAGTTGGAGACTTTTATCTCCCTCACCAACTTCAAACATCTGCTATCTGAGCAGCTAACCGATCGCTGCAGCTGTACATAGTCTATTGGTAAATAGCCCACCCATTTTCACCTACCTCATCCCCATACTGTTTTTATTTATTTATTTTTCTGCTCTTTTGCACACCAATATCTCTACCTGTACATAACCATCTGATCATTTATCACTCCAGTGTTAATCTGCATAATTGTAATTATTTGCCTACCTTCTCATGCCTTTTGCACACAATGTATATATAGACTCCCCTTTTTTCTACTGTGTTATTGACTTGTTAATTGTTTACTCCATGTGTAACTCTGTGTTGTCTGTTCACACTGCTATGCCTTATCTTGGCCAGGTCGCAGTTGCAAATGAGAACTTGTTCTCAACTAGCCTACCTGGTTAAATAAAGGTGAAATAAAATAAACAAAGACCAGGGAGGTTTTCCAATGCCTCAAAAGGCTCCTATTGGTAGAGGGGTAAAAAAAAGCTGACACTGAATGTCCCTTTGAGCATGGAGAAGTTATTAATTACACTTTGGATGGTATATCAATACACCCAGTCACTACAACGATACAGGCGTCTTTCCTAACTCGGGAAAGTAAGGAAACTGCTCAGGGATTTCACCATGAGGCCAATGGTGACTTTAAAACAGCTAGTTTAATGGCTGTGATAGGAGAAAACTGAGGATGGATAAACATTGTAGTTACTCCACAATACTAACCTAAATGACAGAGTGAAAAGGATGAAGCCTGTACAGAATACGAATATCCCAAATTCACCTTTCAGCAAGACAATAAGCTAAAACACAAGGCCAAATATATAATGGAGTTGCTTACCAAGACGACATTGAATGTTCCTGAGTGGCCTAGCTACAGTTTTGACTTATATTAAGTCTGTGGCAAGACTTGAAAATGGCTGTCTAGCAATGATCAACAGCCAACATGACAAAGCTTGAAGAATTGTACAATCGAGGTGTGGAAAGCTCTTAAGAGACTTACCCAAAAAGACTCACAGCTGTAATCACTGCCAATGGTGATGGTAACATGTATTGACTCAGGGTTATGAATACTTATGGAAATTCATATTTCTCTATTTCATTTTAAATAGATTAGCTACATTTTATGACTTTTTTATGACTACCGAGAGACTGAAAAACAGCTTCTATCTCAAGGCCATCAGACTGTTAAACAGCCAACACTAACATTGAGTGGCTGCTGCCAACATACTGACTCAACTCCAGCCACTTTAATAATGGAAATTGATATAAAAATGTATCACTAGCCACTTTAAACAATGCCACTTAATATAATGCATTACTCATCTCATATGTATATACTGTACGCTATATCATCTACTGCATCTTTATGTAATACATGTATCACTAGCCACTTTAAACTTGGCCACTTTGTTTACATATCCTACATTACTCTCATATGTATATACTGTACTCGATACCATCTTGCCTATGCCGTTCCATCACTCATTCATATATCTTTATGTATATATTCTTTATCCCCTTATACACACACAAGTGTAAGGTAGTAGTTGTGGAATTGTTAGGTTGGATTACTCGTTGGTTATTACTGCATTGTCGGAACTAGGAGCACAAGCATTTCGCTACACTCGCATTAACATCTGCTAACCATGTGTATGTGACAAATAAAATTTGATAATTTATTTTAAAAAAAACATGTTTTCAGTGTCATTATGGGGTAGTGTATAAATGGGTAAGAATTATTATTTTTTGAATCCATTTTGAATTCACGCTGTAAGACAAAATGTGGAATATGTCAAGGTGTATGAACAGTTCTGAAGGCACCGTAGATCAACATTCTTAGTGAGGTACAGTATGAGAAACATGTACACAGCATGTCAATGCTTAATAAGAAGTGAACAAATCTGCCCACATTCCTCTCTTCTCCATCCAGGCTGTGGCATGCCCAAACCTGGTGTGTGTGTTATAGACCCACTCCCTAAACATGGAAATGCTTTGGGTGAATTGCAGTTTGTAAGAGACTGTATACTGTGGAAATTTACACAGTGCCTTATGGATAGAATGCATGCGTCTGTGTTTTTCCAACGTGCTGTCTATTTCAACCAAAGGCTCTATTGTTTGTGTGTGTGTGGTGGTGGTTGGTCTGTTAGTGTGTGTACACACTGTCTGGTTCCCCATAGGCCTCTCTCAAGAGTCAGAGCCATGCCCAGGACATGAGTCATCAGCAGGAAGGAATGTTCGCTGGGACACAACACTCCAACCACTGAGTATTTCCATGGAAACGGACCCATGATCACCAACATGGGAAGTTCATAGGAGCATGTCTAATTGGGTGTCAAATGAAAGCTACTGTAAGAGTCTATATTATGGGGAAACGAAGGCAAGGATACATTTTTCAAACATTTTCCATTTTAGGCAGAAGTAAAGGCTTTGATTTCAGGATAAAACAGATGGAATGGGGATCTTAGAAAACATCTAGCAGAAAGTCTTAGTCTACACTAAGACAATAACATTGACGTTTTATAGAAATTGTTTACCTTCTGTAAATGTAAGAAATATTTCCTTGTGCAATATTATCTTTAATATATTTTCTAATTAATTTTGCTCCCTCATGGAGGGAGGATACAGTGGCTTGCGAAAGTATTCACCCCTCTTAGCATTTTTCCTATTTTGTTGCCTTACAACCTGGAATTAAAATAGCTTGATTTACACAACATGACTACTTTGAAGATGCAAATTTTTTTTTTTTGTGTGAAACAAACCAGAAATAATACTTGAGCGTGCATAAATATTCACTCCCCCCCAAAGGCAATACTTTGTAGAGACACTTTTTGCAGCAATTACAGCTGCAAGTCACTTGGGGTGTCTATAAGCTTGGCAGATCTCTATAAGCTTGGGACTCTTGCCCATCCTTCAAGGAAAAACTGCTCCAGCTCCTTCAATTCTGACCAGTTTCAAAGTCCCTGCCGATGAAAACCATCCCCACAGCATGATGCTGCCTCCACCATGCTTCACTGTGGGGATGGTATTCTCGGGGTGATGAGAGGTGTTGGGTTTTCGCCAGACATAGTGTTTTCCTTGATGGCCAAAAACCTACATTTGACCAGAGTACCTTCTTCCATATGTTTGGGGAGTCTCCCACATGCCTTTTGGCGAACGCCAAACGTGTTTGCTTATTTTTTTCTTTAAGCAATGGCTTTTTTTCTGGCCACTCTTCCGTAAAGCCCAGCTCTGTGGAGTGTATGGCTTAAAGTGGTCCTATGGACACACTAATCTCCACTGTGGAGCTTTGAAGCTCCTTCAGGGTTATCTCTGGTCTCTTTGTTGCCTCTCTGAATAAAGCCCTCCTTGCCTGGTCCGTTGAGTTTTGTTGGGCAGCCCTCTCTTGGCAGGTTTGTTGTAGTGCCATATTCTTTATTTTTTTATAATGGATTTAAAATGGTGCTATGTGGGATGTTCAAAGTTTTGATATTTTTTTAGAACCCAACCCTGATCTGTACCACCACAACTGACCTGACCTGACCTGTTTGGAGAGCTCCTTGGTCTTCATGGTGTCTTCATGGTGTCGCTTGCTTGGTGGTGCCCCTTGCTTAGTGGTGTTGCAGACTCTGGAACCTTTCAGAACAGGTGTTACTTATATATATATATTTTTTTTTTTTCTTTAAAAACAAGTTATTTTTTTCATTTCACTTAACCAATTTGGACTATTTTGTGTATGTCCATTACATGAAATCCAAATAAAAATCTATTTAAATTACAGGTTGTAACAAAACAGGAAAAACCAAGGAGAATGAATACTTTTGCAAGGCACTGTAATTAAAGTTCACAGAACTAACAAGTAAATGGTAGACCTACCAATTAGTTAGTGATTTTACTGATATCAACATTTCTTTGAATTATAAAGTGATTAGAACCCCTCCCTCGCTCTGCCTCGCTGTCCAGTTCATACCATCTCTCCCAACTCTTACTGACACTCTTTCTTCCCATTTACCACTGAGCACCGATAGACACCAGATGTCCATGTACGTTGATTTTTGGTCAGTCCACCATGGCCTTGATGTTATGAGACGGACTGGAACAAATCTGAACCTATAATAGACGTGTTTCACAAGTTTGGACAGCACAGTACAGTGAGTAAAGCACAGTCTAGAATAGTATATTGTATACTATACTATTGTATAGTATATTGTACTCTACCCTACTCTATTGTACTACACTGTACTGTCCAAACATGAGGAGAATGACAAATATCCATAATTATGCATTTCTGTGTAGTACAGATCAGGGACCCACGATGTAATGCCATTTTCGGGTGTAAATCCACTTCACTTACTGTAGTTCAAATCTCAAGGTGCCATGTCACAGCTGACAGCCCATTCGTCTTTCAATCTTCATTCAGGGCAGATATTTAACAGAATTACAGAGTTAAATATCAGAGGGAGATTTTACCGTGATCCCCGTTGCCAGAGTTTACATCTACACAGTTCTTCCACTAAATTAGTTTTGGTAAATTGTTCAACTTTGAAATCACATTAAACTCGAACCTCAATCCCATTACTGTGGAATTGCACCCCCAAGTGGCACCCCAATTCCCGTTTAGTGCACTACTTTTGGCCAGTGCCCATAAGGCTCTAGTCAAATACAGTACACATATGGATTAGGTTGCCATTTGGGAGGTAACCAACCACTGAGCCTAGATATCAGACTACACTACACTACACCTCAGCTACAGCTGTCGTGGCAACAGATTATTACACAAACACTGCATGGATACCCTTTAGTATGGCAGAACTCTCCAACAGTTATTTATTTTATTTTTTATTTCACCTTTTTTAAATAGGCCATGGTGGCAAAGTAATTACAATATAGCAATTAAACACTGGAATGGTAGGATGTGCAGAAGATGAATGTGCAAGTTGAGATACTGGGGTGCAAAGGAGCAAGATAAAATAAAGTATGGGGATGAGGTAGATTGGATGGGCTATTTACAGATGAGCTATGTACAGGTGCAGTGATCTGTGAGCTCCTCTGACAGCTGGTGCTTAAAGCTAGTGAGGGAGATATGAGTCTCCAGCTTCAGAGATTTTTGCAGTTCGTTCCAGTCATTGGCAGCAGAGAACTGGAAGGAGAGGCGGCCAAAGGAAGAATTGGCTTTGGGGGTGACCAGTGAGATATACCTGCTGGAGCGCGTGCTACAAGTGGGTGCTGCTATGGTGACCAATGAGCTGAGGTAAGGCAGGGCTTTACCTAGCAGAGACTTGTAGATGGCCTGGAGCCAGTGAGTTTGGCGACAAGTATGAAGAAAGGGCCAGCCAACGAGATCAAACAGGTCTCAGTGGTGGGTAGTATATGGGGCTTTGGTGACAAAACAGATGGCACTGTGATAGACTGCATCCAATTTGTTGAGTAGAGTGTTGGAGGCTATTTTGTAAATGACATCGCCGAAGTTGAGGATCGGTAGGGTGGTCAGTTTTACGAGGGTATATTTGGCAGCATGAGTGAAGGATGCTTTGTTGCGAAATAGGAAGCCGATTCTAGATTTAATTTAGGATTGGAGATGTTTAATATGAGTCTGAAAGGAGAGTTTACTGTCTAACCAGACACCTAGGTATTTGTAGTTGTCCACATATTCTAAGTCAGAACCGTCCAGAGTAGTGATGCTGGATGGGAGGGCAGGTGTGGGCAGTGATCGGTTGAAGAGCATGCATTTAGTTTTACTTGCATTTAAGAGCAGTTGGAGGCCACGGAAGTAGAGTTGTATGGCATTGAAGCTCATCTGGAGGTTTGTTAACACAGTGTCCAATGAAGGGCCAGAGGTATACAGAATGCTGTTGTCTGCGTAGAGGTGGATCAAAGAATCACCAGCACAATGTATACTGAGAAGAGAGTCGGCCCGAGAATTGTAGGATGGCCGGGGTGTTAAGCATGTCCCAGTTTAGGTCACCTAGCAGCACAAGCTCAGATAGATGGGGGGGCAATCAATTCACATAGTGTGTCCAGGGCACAGCTGGATGCAGAGGGTGGTCTATAGCAAGCGGCAACGGTGAGAGACTTGTTTCTGGGAAGTAGAAGCTTGAATTGTTTTGGTAAAGACCTGGATATCTCTGCAGTAGATTGCAACACCGCCCCCTTTAGCAGTTCTATCTTGGCGGAAAATGTTATAGTTAGGATGGAAATTTCAGGGTTTTTGGTGGTTTTCCTAAGCCAGGATTCAGACACGACTAAGACATCCGGGTTGGCAGAATGTGCTAAAGCAGTGAATAAAGCAAACTTAGGAAGGAGGCTTCTGATGTTAACATGCATGAAACCAAGGCTTTTACTGTTACAGAAGTCAACAAATGAGAGCACCTGGGGAGTAGGAGTGGAGCTAGGCACTGCAGGACCTGGATTAACCACTACAGCACCAGAGGAACAGAGGAGAATTAGGATAAGGGTACGGCTAAAGGCTATAAGATCTGGCCGTCTAGCACGTTCGGAACAGAGAGTAAAGGGAGTAATTTAAATCCAGCTGCATAGAAACACTACCACAACACTGTCCATTAAAACGCTATGTCAGTTCACTGCATAGATACATATCCTCTGCCAAAGCACTGAACATTAACCATTAAACCAAAACACTCTGCACACAACTTCTACACACAAAACCCTTCTCCATTGAGTCCACTGAATTGACTGTACACAGCAGTGGTGTTACCCTCCAACTGGTTCCATAGATACTAACTAAACAAACAGTGAGTCAAACTAGAGGACGGGTGAGTCAGAGAGGGAGGGTGAGTCAGACAGAGGGAGGGGAACACCAAAACATTATAGAACACGCCAATACCAATCCACTGCTTTTCAGATTTCCTGTGAGCTTGAATGCAAGTTGCAACTCAATCATTTACAACACGCTGTCAAGTACTCAGCTCCGTTTCAAGTTAGTGTTGCTCTAATTAGGGAAGTGAAAAATAACAGTATGGTTTTCCAGGCTAGTCAACTGCAGCAGAATTAGATTGTATATGTCAACACAAAGCGTTGCGAATAGCAACAGGAAGACCTATATTGCAGTACATGCTTTGTTGTGCTCTGCATAACCTTGACAACAATCAGAAAATAAGTGTTCAAAACCCTTCAGCTACCTTATACTGGGCACCCCTTGAGGCGTATCTGGTTGGGCACTGGAAGTTCTATTGTGGCCTTGTGTCTTATGAAACCAAGTCAATGATTAAGGCCATGACAGCTTGTAAATGACCTGGTTAAAGTTATCACATGCTTTGTCAAGAGAAACACTGTGGGGATATATCAGAGCATCAGAATCTTGACTGTCTATTCATCGTGAAAGCAGCTATTCGAACGCATCAAACAAGAGTGATAAAAGTCACCTTTAAATCACAGAGTTAGGCTAACTCAGGCACAGAGCTGATGGAACAGAGGCAGCCCTGTGAAGCAATGCCAGTCTGCCAGGTAGCTCAGGACCATACAAGGACATTTGCATTTACACAGCCACCTCCCTGATTAAGATGGGGAAGGGAGTAGGGATGTGACTTTTAAACGAATTTGGAATTGTTAAAGTTTAGAAAACATTAACCGAAAGTCAATTTTATTTTTACTAAATTAAGATCACAGTGCAGTTATCACAAAACTACCATTAACAGGTTCCGATCATGATCAAAGGCAAAAATGTAAATTCACCAAATACCTAACGCAACAATGCTGTAAGGAGATGGCTATGCATCTTTCAAATGATTTGCCACTAATATAAAGTGCTCCGCACGTCATCATCGTTAACAGTTGGGAAAATGGCAGACAGTGAGACATGGAAGAAACAGCGGTGAAGTCCTGTATGGCAATAATTTGAGAAGTTAAATGAAGAAGGTGATGAAATAAGAAGATGAGTTTTGATCAGTCGTGGAAATAAGTGCTATAAACAAATTGTCCCTCTATTTCAAAAGAAGATGGAAATCAAGCTATGAAGGAAAAATACTGGAGTTGTGCAAGTGCTGCCAACTAGCACAAAAATAATACTGCGATATTATTGATGATGTGCCGTTTGGACAATATCTCGAAATGTAATTATCGATCCCCCCCCCATCACTATTCAATACCTAATAGCATATCTAGAACCAGGCTACAAGATGCCATGTTTAAAAACCGCGACGGCCCTGATGAAGAAATTGTGTGAGCTACCTGTCTGAGCAGTCATTCTGCTGTCATTCCAATGCACCACAAATATGCTATGCTAGTCATAAAAGAGCAGGACCACACACAGACACTCACTTATAAACCCATAGTTTGAGGGCCATTTAGACCGACACACTCATTGACCAACTGCTTGCGTGTTATGAAACTCATAATGAGTAACCACTACCGCAGGGGTGGGCAACTCCAGTCCTCCAGGGTCTGGTTGGCGTCACACTGTCTCCATCCCTAGCAAACACAGCTGATTAATCAAATTCAATTCTAAACTGAAGATCATGATTAGGTGATTATAGGAGTCAGGTGTGTTAACTGGGGCAAAACTGTGACACCAATCAGGCCCCCGAGGACTGGAATTGCCAACCCCTACACTACTGTATAACTCTTTCGACTAAAGCTGAGACATACTGAAGCCAAATCTCGTTCTATACAGAGTTACCATGGAGATAACCGACGGCACGGGAGGGGACGTATTCCGTTTGTTTGGGCTTCAAGGGAAATCTGAGGGCATAACACATGGATCTATTTATAGTACCGGAGCCATTATCGACCAAAACAGGATCTCTTTTTTGGTGTTGCCTACCAGCTAGACTTAAAGTAACTGTCCAGTGTTTGAGATGTCAATGAAATATGACCTATAATTAATTACAATATGAGTGAAATAATTAAAACATTTTGGAAGGAGAACTATGTTAAAAAGCAGCTATTCGGTGTTTGAATAGTGTGGACCTACCCCAACAAAAGAATGGTGTGGGCATGTACCGTCATTAAAAATATTCATAAAGTAAACAGCTGATTGGCCTGTTATATACAGCTTAGAGGTGTCATTTTTTAAAGTGTTTTTTTTTCTGGATTTTCATTGGACAGTTACTTAAATGTAGCCTAAGGCACATCAAAGGATGGCATAATTATTTTGAGAGCTCAGAGAGTTAGAATGACTAGTGAATAGGCAGGCCTACATTATAGTCAAGGAAAACACAAACAATCATCTAGAGATGTTCTGTATTTAGCTACATTTCTGTGGGTGTTCTGTCAATATGAGTCATTAGGCTATGTGGGACATTTCCGCACTAGACAAGACATCGCAATGAAAATTCCCTGAAGTGACTGATAAGGAGTGTGTTGTTGACAATTTAAGACAGGCTTATGCCCCATTCAAGACAATTAATTGGGAACTCGGAAAGCTCCAACCTCAGTGCGTTCAAGACAACTGAGGAAAAAACATTTTAACTAGCTCCGACTGGGAAAAAATATATTTAACGGTCATCCAACTTGGGATTCCAAGTGGGAAACTCGGGCATCATCCTTGAGCTCTGACTTTCCAACATGAAGATTAATGATGTCACGATTTGACCTCACTCGAGTTTACAGTTGCCTTGAAAGCACCACTACTCTGAAATCTAACAAGTGTCTTCTGACAGCCTAATTAAATCGTCCTGGGTCATCTGACGGCCTAATTAAATAGTCCTGGGTCATCTGACAGCCTAAGTAAATAGTCCTGGGTCATCTGACAGCCTAAGTAAATAGTCCTGGGTCATCTGACAGCCTAAGTAAATAGTCCTGGGTCATCTGACAGCCTAAGTAAATAGTCCTGGGTCATCTGACAGCCTAAGTAAATAGTCCTGTGTCACTGACAGCAAAGGTCACCCTTTACAGCCACGACTGCTTGTCTTTCCCCTTTTTGCTTAGGACCACAGGAAACTCAGCACAGCACAGCAGGCATACTCAATCATACATTTGAGAATAGTTCAGACGGTCCTAATGTCCTGTTGGAATGTGTGTTTTACAAGTTCAGGCTACCACTATCATCATACTGGGCACATTCCTCTACCCAGGCGTTGTTGATGCATGCCAGATCTTACAACGCCTGGGAAGGTATTTTACGTATCAGCTAACCACATCATAAGTTATAGCAACCATTGGTTGATGCATGCAACATCTAAGCAGTGGAACGCGACCCATAACTTATCTTTAGGCTAGGCTTCCTTCAAATTAGAATATAAAGACATGTCAAGCCAATCTAAAGCAATTCAATAACAAAATTGAAGTAGCCTAATCAATTAAATGTAGCCTAAGCTAATCAAAAGTAGTAGGCTAGTCAGGCTGTAATACACAATTCTTTGCCTGAAACTAATGCCTGCAAAATCATGTAAATGTTCCTTACAAGCCGACATACCGGTTGTTTGTGCGGTTTGTCTTTTTGATGCACATTTATACATTTATTTTTACAAAATATCCACCGGAAAGTATTGTTTACTTGACTTATTAGCAGTATATGGTTCAGAACCGAGGTAAAGTTAGTTTATTACTTGATAGTCGGTTCTCTCGTCAATAGCCATTGAACCAAGTATGCCATGACAATGAACATGGTATATTCTGAATCAGGGGAGGATTGAGATTTTATTTTTTAAATAACTGCTAGCAGTTAGCACAAAAAAAATGGTGTGGATTGTTCTCCATCCTCCCCTGATTCTATACCATTTTCAACGGGTCGTTCAACAGCCATTACGTTTCAGTCATTTAGCAGACAAACTTACATTATTAGTAAGTGCATACATTTTCATAATGGTCCCCCGTGGGAATCCTATATAATATTATCTTTACCTCAGTGCCAAACGGAACCATATAAATACTAGCTCCCTAAAAAGTTAAGTTAGAACACTTTCCTGTGGATATACAGACAACCAGTAGAGTAAGTGTATTCAACATTCTGGCTTGTAAGGAACATTTAGACAATTTTACTGGAATTAGTTTCAGGCTGCATATACCAATTAATTGTGTATTACATCCTGATTAAATCAGACTAGTAGTAGGCTAGCCTGGTTGCGATTAAAAAGGATTTAATTGTCATTTTTTTGTCAACAATCTACACAAAATACTGTCTAAGTAGACTATTTTTATTTTTTACAAATGTTAGAATTTACGAAAAATAAAAACTCATATCTTGATTAGATCACTATTCAACCCCCTTAATCAATACATGTTAGAATTAACTTTGGCAGCAATTACAGCTGAGAGCTTTTATGGGTAAGTCTAAGAGCTTTCTACACCTGGATTGTGCAACATTTGCCCATAATTATTTTCAAAAAAAATCTAGCTTTGTCAAATTGCTAAACAACTATTTTCAGGTCTTGCCAAATATTTTCAAGTAGATTTAAGTCAAAACTGTAACTCGGCCACTTAGGAACATTCACTGTAATCAACTCCAGTGTAGATGTGGCATTGTGTGTTATGTTATTGTCCTGCTGAAAGGGGAATATATCTCCCAGTGTCTGGTGAAAAGCTGACAGCCAGGTTTTCCTCTAGGATATTGCCTGTGCTTAGCTCCATTCCATTATTTTTTTTTTATCCTGACAAACTCCCAAGTCCTTAACAATTACAAGCATACCCATAACATGATGCAGCCACCACTTTGCTAAATATGGAAAGTGGTACTCAATAATGTGTTGTATTAGATTTGCCCCAAACATAACACTTCGTATTCAGGACAAAAAGTGAATTGCCTTGCCACATTTTTTGCAGTATTACTTTTGTGCCTTGTTGCAAAAATGATGCATGCTTTGGAATATTTGTATTCTGTACAGGCTTCCTTCTTTTCACTCCGTCAATTATGTTAGTACTGTGGAGTAACTATGTTGTTTATCCATCCACAGTTCTCCTATCACAGCCATTAAACTGTTTTAAAGTCACCATTGGCCTCATGGTGAAATCCCTGAGCAGTTTCTTTCCTCTCCGGCAACGGAGTTAGGAAGGACGCCTGTATCTTTGTAGTGACTGGGTGTATTGATACGCCATCAAAGTGTAATTTGTATGTTCAAAGGGATAGTCAATGTCTGCTTTTTTTTTAAAACCCATCTACCAATAGGTCCACTTCCTTGCAAGGCATTGGAAATCCTCCCTGGTCTTTATGGTTAAATCTGTGTTTGAAATTCACTGCTCAACAGAGGGACCTTACAGATAATTAATTGTATGTGGAGTACAGAGATGATGTGGTCATTCAAAAAAATTAAAAAAAGTTAAACACTTATTGCACACAGAGTCCATGCAACCTATGTCACATAGGTTGCATGGACTCTGTGTGCAATAAGTGTTTAACTTTTTTTAATTTTTTTGAATGACCACATCATCTTCATTGTTTTACTCCTGAACTTATGTAGGCTTGCCATAACAAAGGGGTTGAATACTTAGACTCAAGACATTTCAGTTTACATTCTATCGAGAGAGAGATATCCATCTCCACTGACATTATGGAGTATTATCGTGTGTAGGCCAGTGACAAAAAGAAACCTGACTAACAAAATGTGTAAAAAGTCAAGGGGTGTGAATATTTTCTGAAAGCACTTATTTTCAGAGGTAGTTTTTCGCTGCCAGAGTATCTAAACGTGAGTCAATTCTCAATTGCAATATTTTTCTAAAACTAAAGGTCTTTACTTTCACGTCACATCAAAATAATTCCACAAATGCAAAATATACACTTACTAGTGATGGGACGATTGATACCGGAGCTCCGATGCAGTTTCTGACGCACTACCGACCCGACAATATATCGATGCTTGTTTCAAAAGTATCATTATCACGTGATCAATAACGTCCAAAACCGTCTGTTTGATCACGTGGTTTTTCAAACAAATCGCGAGATCACACTGATTTCGCTACGGTTCCCGTGCTTACTTCGATCCATGTCGTTATCAAACACTGGGTCTGCTAGACACCCTAATTAAAATATAGTTAGGATTTGTTCATATTCTGCCAACTGACCCGTAGCTCAGCAGGTAGCGTCGGGGACTCATGGGGACTCAGGACACAGACTACAGGGAATGGGGTCAAATCCGGCACAAGGCATATTTTTTTGTGATCCTACACTTTATTTATGCACATTGTTGTTCAAACAATTCTTTTTATTTAGTAAATTATCAACTTCTGTCCTAAGCATCCTAAATAATGCCATAGATTCAGTGTCAGCAAAGGGAAGCATGATGGAAGGTGCGAACCTGCATGGTAGGCTAACTCAGGAGTTTCCCAAACTCCGTCCAGGTGCCCGTTTAGTGTGTTGCCCTAGCACTACACAGTTGATTCAAATAACCAACATCAAGCTTTGGTTATTTGAAATCAGCCATGTAGTGCTAGGGCAACACAAAATAACTAAACGTGCACCCAAATGGTGCCTTAAGACTTAGTTTGTGAAACCCTGGGCTAACTGATAGTAGGCTACTAAGAGACAATTGATGCTGGATTTGAAAATGTGTTCGGAGCATCGCCTCACTCACACCGACAGTGTTTTGCATTTTGATATACCAGAAGTACATTCATTTCCAATGGAACGCTGTTTGCCTTGCAGCGTTACAGAGGCAGTTGCAATGCGTTCTGTGTGGTTCAAAATTTGGATTTATCGAAGTATGTGTCAAACTGTATGCATAGACGGCTTGACTAATGGTAGCAGAAGGTGAATGTTGAACTTTTGTTGAACACATATCCAGAAGATGCTGCGTACCATTTTGACGGTGAAGGTGTGATGGAGGCATATGGATGGTGTGACGCAATTGCAGTTAACGTGTCTCCCGGCCTTCCGTTACACACAGGTGTTCGGAGTATGCTAGATAGGACAAGTAAACGTGGAGATATGACCTTGTGGGAACACCAACCCTAAAAAAAAGGTGTCATCTAACGTTAACTATTTGATTTTTAAAAATGATTTATCGCTGATATAAAAGATACGTTCCTTTAGGTTATACGTTTGCAAAACCTTAACGCAAATTATGCGTGCTGACGTTTAGAGCAAGCGTCAGGGGTCTTTAAAAAAGTCCACCGGGAAGATACCTTCATCGATAGGCGTTAAAGGTAGTTCGCGTCGATGAATTGCGTAGCCTAGGCGTAATTATAGTGATGAGGGTGCCAAATTATGACGAGGGTGCCACATCAGACACCAGCCAACTTGATCCATTCCAACTAGTCAGCGCAAAGACAATATTCCATGTTTGGAATGACTCCATGCGATTAGAACATAAGAGGAACTCCGTCATTTGGATTTATTTGAAAGATATTCCTAGCAGTTAGCCACATTTGTAAATATTTTGAAAGGAATACATTGACAATGAATAAACAGCGTGACCAAAAGCAAGAGACGTGGTAGTCTACTGCAAATGCCAAAGAAAACAACATTTTCAGATGCCTAAATACTAAATGAAATACAAAAAAACGCTTACACTTTTGAGATGAAAACTTCAGTGTATAAAATCCAGCACAAATTGTAGGGAACTATCACACTGTGGCTTGCTGTGTGAGTGAATGCAGCGATGGGGAGGCTGGGGTGATTGAAAGCCTTTTACTCCAATGACTCGCGAGTAAAAAGAGCATACGTCACTCAACAAATATAAGGGGCCGGCACATTTGAACACACCACGCTACAATGACGTGGTAAAAGACCTTCCAGGTGGTAGGGCCAGCTCGCTCTCATGAAAATGTGCTACTGAATTACTACTCGTCACTACTACGCAAAACCTTTTTACTACTTGATTGCTGTTTAGATGTGTAGTAAACCAGTAGTGATTTATGTAGTAAATCATTGGAGCGGCATGTAGCTTAGTTAGAGCGTTGGACTAGAAACCGAAAAGTTGTAAGATCGAATCCCTGACCTGACAATGTAAAAATCTATCATTCTACCCCTGAACAAGGCTGTTAACACACTGTTCCTAGGCCGTTATTGAAAATAAGAATGTGTCCTTAACTGACTGGCCTAGTTAAATTTTAAAAAGTAATTTAATGAGTGATAAATCGCCAGGTTATTAAGTGTCACATATCAGTTTAAAAAAAATGTATATTTATATAATTGAGTTAATAAAGCTGCATCTGTTGTTTTCTTGAGAATAGCAGCTCCAAAATGCAGGTGTTTCAGCCTACATTCTAAATATTAGGGGTTCAACAAGTGTTCTTCTAAGATCCTTAAAGTTCTTTGAGGAACCTTAGGGTTCTTCACTCTAAAAAGTAGAGTGGAAGATCCTTTAGGGGTTCTTAAAATTGAAACTGTGGGGGAACCCCTATAAGATATTCCAAGAACCCTTTAAAACGGTTCTTCAAAGAACCCCTTTTAATCGATCGAAGATCCATCAATTTTTTAACCACCCCATCCCCTATTATTATTATTATTATTATTATTAATGCACGTTACAACAATAACACAATCTTTTAATTCTCAGTGTTTATTAGGATTTTTAGTGGGAAAGCAGAATAAAAACATTGAAATATGAGGTAAACTCCCAGCAGAGCTCCAAGTCCAATAGGTATATGCTCTGGCGTGTTGATGTTAATGTGGTGATGTTCTTCGTATCCATAGCCAGAATGATTTTGCAGTTTTGGTGAATGAACATGTTTCTTGTTATATTCATCAGAGGTGTAGGGAGGGTCTGTAAATCCCCCAAATTGTAATTATACATATGATTAACAAAACATGCACACAACAGTATTCATAAATATGTTTTGATAATGGTTTTCATACACATACCTAGAGGCCTTTGGGATATTCATTGAAGAGGTAAGGGAGGAGGATGGTTAATGTGAAACGCATAACATACCAATTGACATTCCTTGGTATGCCTCCTCCTCTGAATACTTGCATACACAATAGTGAGCAGTTCAGTCATCTGCACCCAATACAGCTAGCCTTCAACATATTCTTATAGTCTAAATATTCTTACCTCTTTGTTGATTGAAATCCATTCAATTGTCCATTTTCTGTTTTAGAAAGATTTGCACAAATATGAAAAGATAGATGGCATCATCATGAAACAATATTAATTTAGATCATAGAAGGGACAAACCGTACCTCAAATGGAGAAGATCTTTACAATTTTCAGTTAAGTGTGTGCAATTGGCCCAGCATCGCCCGAGTTAGGGGAGGGTTTGGTCGGCAGGGACGTCCTTGTCCCATTGTGCTCTAGTGACTCCTGTGGCGGGCCGGGCGCATGCATGCTGAGACAGTCGCTAGATGTACAGTGTTTCCTCTGACACATTGGTGCGGCTGGCTTCCGGGTTAAGCAAGCATTGTGTCAAGAAACAGTGTGACTTGGCAGGGTCGTTTTTCGGAAGACGCACAGCTCTCGACCTTCGCCTCTCCAGAGTCCGTACTGGAGTTGCAGCGATAGGGGGGAGTCAAAGAAATTGGGGAGTCAAAATTGTAAATAAATTAAGCCCTAGACGACCAGGTGAGGGGAGTTCCTTATTAATCAGTGACCTTAATTAATCAATCAAGTTTGACACAATCCTAAATGGAATGTCCATGGGAGAATCTCAATTGGTTTTGCTCGTCTCCTTGCCTCCGTCCTCTCCTCGCATCTTTTTTGAAAAAGGTCAAAGGTAATCGAGGAGTGGAGGCGAGGAAGGAAACGTGGAAACAAATGTGTTTTTATGAAATGACCTTCTCCACTCACACATTATCAGTCAAATTATGTTTACAGTGGTGGAATCCTAACATATATGTGAGCGATAGAAACAACAGATTTTAAAACACTTCAGCACTACTTGCCGGGAGGATACTCTTGTGCATCCTCTGCTGAAGTAGGTAATGGAGGAAGGGTGCAGACTCCTAATAACGAATTCACACTCTCCTGATCACTCAACCACTTA
Source organism: Oncorhynchus clarkii lewisi (assembly GCF_045791955.1). Lineage (NCBI taxonomy): Eukaryota > Metazoa > Chordata > Actinopteri > Salmoniformes > Salmonidae > Oncorhynchus > Oncorhynchus clarkii. Next base: position 14,088,508 of record NC_092178.1, on the reverse strand, counting down.
TCGGTTTCCGCTCACAGAGGAGGACGAAAGAGTCGAGGAGAGACTTTTACCCAATTGAGAATCTCCCCATCAGTCATCTATATACTCGAAGTGTGTCTGTCTGTTGGTCCATCCGTCCATGTTGCCGTGTGTGTGTGTGTGTGTGTGTGTGTGTGTAAGACAAAAAGAGAGAGAACCTGTACTACTGTACTATGTGATTGTGCTACCTGTTGAGCTACACATACTTCATTCTCTTGACAAGCAGTTCTTTCGAGCTTTCTCATTTGGGAAGGAACACACACCGTTCAAATGAACTGCTTTAGTCCCCTTTAGTTAGCTTCACTCCTACATTTGTTTACTAAACAAAACAAATGTCCTCCTTTGCATGGCATGAGTGCTTCCTGCCCCAGCCTACTGCTAATAACAACACAGACATGGAAAACAACAAGCAGAAAAAAGATTGTCTGAAAGGCTAGCTGCTGTTGGGTGAGGACCCTGCCCTAACCTAATCTTGGATTGATCTAATGGTGGATTTGAGCTCCCTGTGTGCATAGCTATTATCTAGCGTGTGTTTATGTTTAAATCAGAGATCACTCTCCAAACTCTGACCAGAATGACCAATCTCCGCATACCTGACCAGAATGATTGCCTCCATGGTAACAACACACCCAGACCGCTGCCTAATGCAGAGTAGACCCACCCTCAACAACAGTGGTCTAACCACACACACACACACACACACACACACACACACACACACACACACACACACACACACACACACACACACACACACACACACACACACACACACACAGTGAATACATTATGAATGGCATCTACTTATGTACTGTATGTATGTCAGCTTGCTGATATATTCTTGGGATGTACTAGACCAGTCGTCTAAGGCACTGCTTCTCAGTGCAAAAGGGGTCACTACAGTCCCTGGCTCAAATCCAGGCTGTATCACATCCGGCTGTGATTGGGAGTACCATAGGGTGGTGCACAGTTGGCCCAGCGTTGTTTGGGGTAGGCCATCATTGTAAATAAGAATTAGTTATTAACTTACTTGTCTGGTTAAATAGAAAAAGACAAATAAATGGATTTAGTGCGATGACATGGCCTATATTTTCATAGGAAATGGTGCCATCTACAGGTTCAATGTGGTCAATGCGGTCTAGATACATTTCTGCACCACTTCCCCATAGTGTTTCTCACACTGTCAGCAGAGGGTGCTGTTCTACAAGGCCAGTCCTAGAGAGATCACTAGTCTTGATTGTCAGGCTTGTAGCAGTGAAACAAGAGATCATTCACAGCTGCACTTCAGATGTTATGATACCTAACTAACATACACACACACATCTTGTTTCAGTGCTGATCCCCAATGACATCAATGCTAAACACTCTCTGTAATCAACTACAACTGGTCTATGCTGATCTGTACAGATTGTAACTTGAGTCATGTGGGTGTGAATGCATGAATGTAAGAGTGTATCCTGTATTATAAACTGGGTGGTTCGAGCCCTGAATGCTGATTGCCTAACAGCTGTGGTATATCAACCGTATTCCACTGGTATGACAAAATATGTATTTTTACTGCTCTAATTACATTGGTAACCAGTTTATAATAGCAGTAAGGCACCTCAGGGGTTTGTGGTATATGGCCAATATATCATGGCTAAGGGCTGTATCCAGGCACTCCGCTTTGCATCGTGCATAAGAACAGCCCTTAGCCATGGTCTTTTGGCCATATACCACAGGAATTACCACAAGAACCTCGGGAATTATTGCTTAATTATTGCTTAATGTGTGTGTGTGTGTGTGTGTGTGTGTGTGTGTGTGTGGTCCTGCTCTTTTATGACTAGCATAGCATATTTGTGGTGCATTGTGGTGTTATCTCACACAACAATGAACTGGAGTGTGGAGATTATAGACATAATGTCCCTGTAGTAGTGTAATGATGTGATTCAACTCCATTATGTGTGTTGACATGTTGTATCAGACACATGCAATGTGCCCTCCCCCTTCTCTGTTCACTCTCTCTCTCTCTCTCTCTCTCTCTCTCTCTCTCTCTCTCTCTCTCTCTCTCTCTCTCTCAATCTCTCTCCCTCTCTCTCTCTCTCTCTCTCTCTCTCTCTCTCTCTCTCTCTCTCTCTCACTGTACTCTCTCTTCCTCTCAATTCTCTATTGCTCTCCAAATTGTCTCTGTACTGTATCTCTTCCCTTCCTTTCAACTGATAAATAGTGTGCTCCATAATGTGTTCCAGATGTGGAACCCCTTCTCCCTCTCCCCCTGCCTACTCTCAGAAGGCTGACTGAAGTCCCCCAGTATCCCTCGGCCCCCTTACCCCCTCCTCTATAAGCCACAGTGTTCACCCAAAAGGTCAAGGGTGACTGGAGTTCCCCCGAAACAGGATTGTGGGATCAGAAAGTGTATATTCCAGATGG
>NC_092178.1:14053581-14081081 GCF_045791955.1 Oncorhynchus clarkii lewisi | reverse complement strand
GGAATTTCGATTTTGATGTTCCTTTTAAATGGCATAGAATAATCTTCTTGCTTTGTCTCTCAGCTCATTCACAGCCATGTGAGAGCTACCTGTGTTGCTGATATTTAGTCCTAGATATGTGTAGTTTTTGGTGTGTTCTAATAGAACTGTGTCCAAATAGAATTTATATTTGTCATCCTGATTTCCGGACCTTTTTTGAAATATCATTATATTAGTTTTTTTAGGTTAACGGTCAGAGTCCAGGTCTGACAGAACCTGTGGTTAACGGTCAGAGTCCAGGTCTGACAGAACCTGTGGTTAACGGTCAGAGCCCAGGTCTGACAGAACCTGTGGTTAACGGTCAGAGCCCAGGTCTGACAGAACCTGTGGTTAACGGTCAGAGCCCAGGTCTGACAGAACCTGTGGTTAACGGTCAGAGCCCAGGTCTGACAGAACCTGTGGTTAACGGTCAGAGCCCAGGTCTGACAGAACCTGTGGTTAACGGTCAGAGCCCAGGTCTGACAGAACCTGTGGTTAACGGTCAGAACCCAGGTCTGACAGAACCTGTGGTTAACGGTCAGAGCCCAGGTCTGACAGAACCTGTGGTTAACGGTCAGAGCCCAGGTCTGACAGAACCTGTGGTTAACGGTCAGAGCCCAGGTCTGACAGAACCTGTGGATAACGGTCAGAACCCAGGTCTGACAGAACCTGTGGTTAACGGTCAGAGTCCAGGTCTGACAGAACCTGTGGTTAACGGTCAGAGCACAGGTCTGACAGAACCTGTGGTTAACGGTCAGAGTCCAGGTCTGACAGAACCTGTGGTTAACGGTCAGAGCCCAGGTCTGACAGAACCTGTGGTTAACGGTCAGAGTCCAGGTCTGACAGAACCTGTGGTTAACGGTCAGAGTCCAGGTCTGACAGAACCTGTGGTTAACGGTCAGAACCCAGGTCTAACAGAACCTGTGGTTAACGGTCAGAGTCCAGGTCTGACAGAACCTGTGGTTAACGGTCAGAGCCCAGGTCTGACAGAACCTGTGGTTAACGGTCAGAGCCCAGGTCTGACAGAACCTGTGGTTAACGGTCAGAGCCCAGGTCTGACAGAACCTGTGATTAACGAGGTCTGACAGAACCTGTGGTTAACGGTCAGAGTCCAGGTCTGACAGAACCTGTGGTTAACGGTCAGAGCCCAGGTCTGACAGAACCTGTGGTTAACGGTCAGAGTCCAGGTCTGACAGAACCTGTGGTTAACGGTCAGAGTCCAGGTCTGACAGAACCTGTGGTTAACGGTCAGAGCCCAGGTCTGACAGAATCTGTGAAGATGATCTAGGTGCTGCTGTAGCCCCTCTTTCGTGGGAGACAGCAGCACCAGGTCATCTGCGTACAGCAGACACTTGATTTCAATGTTGTGTAGGGTGATACCAGGTGTTGCCGATTCTTCTAATGTTTTTGCCAATTCATTAATGTAGATGTTAAATAGTGTTGGACTTATTGGGAAAACCTGTTTCACTCCCCGTCCCTGAGAGAAGAAGTCTGTTTACTTGTTGTTAATTAATTAATGTAGATGTTAAATAGTGTTGGACTTATTGGGCAGCCCTGTTTCACTGCCCGTCCCTGAGAGAAGAAGTCTGTTTACTTGTTGCCAATTTTAACCGCACTTTTGTTTTTAGTGTACATTGATTTAATAAAATCATATGTTTCCCCTCCAATACCACTTTCTATTCGTTTATAAAAAATACCTTCTTGCCAAATTGAATCCAATGCTTTCTTGAAATCTACAAAACACGAGTAGATTTTGCCTTTGTTTTGGTTGACTTGTTTATCAATTAGAGTGTGGAGGGTGTAAATGTGGTCTGTTGTACGCTCATTTAAAAAAAATCCAATCTGGCTTCTGCTCAGGATGTTGTGTTCGTCAAGGAAATTATGTAGTCTGCTTGCGTTAACAGCAACTTGGGGAAAATTCTCTGCAGTATTATATACTGCAGAGAATTTTCCCCAAGTTGCTGTTAACGCAAATTCCTCTGTAATTATTTGGGTCAAATTTGTCTCCATTTTTATAGATAGGTGTGATCAATCTCTGGTTCCAAATATCGGGGAAAATACCTGTAGTGAGGATAATGTTGAAGAGTTTGAGTATAGCCAATTTTAATTTGTGGTCTGTATATTTGATCATTTCATTTAAAATACCATCAGCACCACAGGCCTTTTTGGGTTGGAGAGTGCATAGTTTTTCCAATAATTCTTCTTCTGTAATTGGGGTATCCACAGGATTCTGATAGTCTTTAACTGCTGATTCAAGGATTTGTCATGTTTCTTGTTTATCTTTTTGTTCAGGGCTCTTTGTTATATTGCTGTAGAGGTTTGCAAAGTGATTTCTCCACATATCCCCATTTTGGAAAGCCAATTCCTCATGACGAGGTGTGTTTAATTTATTCCAATTCTCCCAGAAGTGGTTTGATTCTATAGATTCCTCAATTCCATCCAGCTGATTTCTAATGTGCTGTTCCTTTTTTGTTCTTAGTGTGTGTTTGTATTGCTTCAGTGTTTCCCCATATTGAAGGCATGTATTTTTGTTGTCTGGTTCTCTGTGTTTTTGATTAGATATATTTCTCAATGACTTTCTTAGATTTTTGCAATCATTATCAAACCATTTTTCATTATCTGTTATTTCTGGTTTGCTCTTATGCTTCTTTAAATTAGCCAAGGGGGCTAATTTGTCAAATATAAAGCTAATGTTCCAAACAGCCAAATTTACACCTTCATTGCTGAAGGAGAATGTTAAGGCTAAAAAGTTGTCCAGGAGAGATTGTCTTTTTTGGCTACTAATTGCTTTTTGGTAGATGTCTGTACTGTTTGCACTCCATCTATAGGCCTGTTTTGTACCATGTAATTTATTGGGCCATGATGCTTCATGGTTGGGTTCTGCTCTTCTCAGATACACTGTGATTTTACTGTGGTCTGAGAGAGGTGTTAGTGGGCTGACTGTGAAGGCTCTGAGAGACTCTGGGTTTAGGTCGGTGAGGAAGTAGTCTACAGTGCTGCTGCCAAGGGATGAGCTGTAGATGTACCTACCAAAAGAGTCCCCTCTCAGCCTACCATTAACTATGTACAGACCCAGTGTTCGACAGAGCTTCAAGAGCTGTACTCTGTTTTTGTTTTTCACTTTGTCATAGTTGTTTCTGTGGGGGTATATGGGGAGGGAAAGGTTGTTGCTTCCTGGTAGGTGTTTATCCCCATGACTGTTAATAGTGTCTTGTTCTTCTGCTGTTCTAGCATTCAGGTCTCCACAGACCAGTACGTTGCCTTGGGCCTGAAAGTGACTAATTCCCCCCTCTAGAATGGAGAAAGTCTCTTCATTGAAGTAGGGTGACTCTGAGGGGGGAATGTATGTGGCACAGAGGAAGACGTTTTTATCTGTCAAGATAGTCTCCTTGTTGATTTTTAACCATATAAAGAATTCTCCTGTTTTGATCAATTCGATTGAATTAATTAGTTCAGATTTATACCATATTAGCATTCCCCCTGAGTCTCTGCCCTGTTAGATTCCTTTTAATTTAGTGGATGGTATGATTATCTCCCTATAACCTAGTGGACAGCCAGTGGAAACATCACCTCTGCACCATGTTTCCTGTACTACTACAATATCAACATCAGCAATTTATTTCAGGAAGTCTGGGTTTCTGCTCTTCAGTCCAAAAGCAGAGGGGGGGGAGGCCTCGTCTGGGTGGCTCTGAAACTGGCTGTGGTGGGCATTGAGGTTGGTGGTGCTGTGGTCGTGGCTGGGGGTTCCAGGGTGCTGGTCCGGGGTGTTGTCTCTGTGATCTTGGCGGGGTGGAGATTGAGGACTGTTCCTGGGTGGAGACGTCGGACTGCGGTTTAAAGCAACGTCCTTGAGTGTCTTGGCAAGGATGGGGACTGTCTCCCTGTACAAGTGAACATGGTCATAGAGACAGTCCAGATCGATGGTGGGCCAGGTGTACATTGGGTCGCAGGGCACAGTCCCGGGATAGGCTGGTGTTTATTCTTTGGATTGAGGCAGGGTGGAATTCCTTCCTCTGTAGAAGGGTTGACACCACGATTCTTGAGTTGGGGAAGATTGCGGAGGCCTTCTCAATCACTCCCCGTAGTGAAGTCGCCACCCTCTCCTGCTGAGCACGCAGGTCATTGCTTCCGGTGTGTATGATTATGTGGCTTGGCGACCCGAGATGGGCCTTATCAAGCAGCTCCATGGCACTCTGCGTTGTTGGGCACCACACCTTTCTCGTTTTGTCTAGGGAAAAGTTTCTTCTCCTGAACAAACTTCCCATTTGAGTCCATCAACAGGACGATGTTAGCCAGTGTTTCTTCTGGACTGGAGGGGGTAGAGGGGGGGCTGGTGGGTGTTGGAGCTGGGGTGTGGCAGGTCTGTGCAGGTGCTGCTGTCAGTGGGAGGCTGTTCTCTGGGTTGGGGAAGCCTGGCTGGTTGATCTGGGCTCCTCTTCTGTGTGAGGGCAGGTTATAGTGGTGTTCTAGCTGCTCCTGCAGCATGTCCTCTGTTCTCTTTCTCTCCTGCAGCTCCTCTCTTAGTGTGGTCAGATCGTTATTACTGTTCTACATGTCTTTTTGGAGCTCTCTCACCTCCTTTGTTAGATCAGCCAGCTCTCTCTTGAGTCCGTCTCTCTCTTGCTGAACCTCTTTCAGCTGTGTTGCAAGGCTGCTGTCCTGCTCTGTCCTCACCTTGGTTAGGAGCTCCTCTAAGGTGTGGTTGTCTGGTTGCTGTTTGCTCACGCTCTACCTCAGCAGGACCACCTCCACCTCCAGTTTGGTGAACTCATTCCTCATGGCAGCCATGGTGGTGAGGAGGGCCTGAGCCTGCTCTGCACTGAGGGGGTCGCTCTCCTCCTGGGGCGTGTCCTCCACTATGGTGGGAAGAGAGGTGCTGGATGTGCCTTTTTGGGTGGGGAGAGTATGGGTGAGGGTGGTGCTGGTGGAGTTTGTCTTGTGGGAGGGCATGTCACTGGTGGTGTCCTTCTCTCTCTGCTCTCTCCTTAATGGTCTGAAAGTCTGTTTCAAACAGCCTAATATTACCTTGCACCATGAGAGTCCCAATCTTGTAGAGGTTGATTGTTATCATGGTGCTGTCAGGGTCGTCTGTCTCTTTGACTTTCAGCTTCCACCCATTACAGATTCCCTCTTCTTTATGGATGGGTAGTGAGAGCAGACTGCTGAGCGCCATGCATTTGGCTGGTCAGTGAGGAAGATGAGATTACTCATGTCACCGTTTTTGTAGTGGTCTGCGAAAAGGGTTTCTGGCCTCCCCTTTAGTAGTTTCTGTTTAAAAGCTTTCCTCGTTGTGTCATTTTTTACCTCTTTTAGGGTAGAGAATGGATTCTGCGCTAAGGGGGAGTGAGGACATGGTGCCTGTGGGCTCTGCTATGGCGCTGTTCTGCTGCCCCGTTGCCATGGCAACCGATTTGTTCATCTGCTGCTGTTGCTAGCTAGCGCGTATTTAGTTCAAAAACCAGCAAAAAGAGTGACAAATCCTCACACAAAAAAACAGAAGATATGTTTAAAGTTAGTCTGTGCTCCTTTTTGGTTTACTCACTCAGTTTGGTCGTTTGATGTAGTTTTTTAAAACTTTCTAACAACAACTAGAGTTGTTGTTCATCACTTCTTGTCTGGAATTCTTTTTCGATTAGGGTGTTTATCTCATTCTAAAAACAAAGAAATATGAAATATATCAGGAGCTCATGTTGAGCATGACTAGAGCAAGAGTTATTATATCTCTCTCTCTGACAGAATGAGGCCTCTCTCTCTCTCTCTCTCTCTCTCTCTGACAGAATGAGGTATCTCTCTCTCTCTCTCTGACAGAATGAGGCCTCTCTCTCTCTCTCTCTGATAGAATGAGGCCTCTCTCTCTCTCTCTCTCTCTCTGATAGAATGAGGCCTCCCTCTCTCTCACTCTCTCTGACAGAATTAGGCCTCTCTTTCTCTCTCTCTCTCTCTCTCTCTCTCTCTCTCTCTCTCTCTCTCTCTCTCTCTCTCTCTTTCTCTTTCTCTCTCTCTCTCTCTCTGATAGAATGAGGCCTCTCTCTCTCTCTCTCTTTCTCTCTCTCTGACAGAATGAGGCTTCTCTCTCTCTCAATCTCTGACAGAATGAGGCCTCTCTCTTTCTCTCTCTCTCCCTCTCTCTCTCTCTCTCTCTCTCTCTCTCTCGCTATCTCACTCTCTCTCTGACAGAATGAGGCCCCTCTCTCTCTCTCTCTCTCTCTCTCTCTCTCTCTCTCTCTCTCTCTGACAGAATGAGGCCTCTCTCTCTCTCAATCTCTGACAGAATGAGGCCTCTCTCTCTCTCTCTCTCTCTCTCTCTCTCTCTCTCTCTCTCTCTCTCTCTCTCTCTGACAGAATGAGGCCTCTCTCTGTGTGTTGAGGGGGAAATGTAAATTGTGTGGTGCTGACTGGACAGTCCAAGGCTGTGGGGAAGAGAGGAGTGATGAGAGAGAAGGACTGATGAAACCAGACTGTGTCCACCTTTGTGCTCAGGCACACTGACAGGCAACCCTGTCCTGGGTCCTGAATGGACCTCTTTGTGAGAGTCTGGAATTGGGTCAGCATCAGAAGACTATAGCTCACTGACTAGAGGCTCTATCTACAAGTACATCCGTCTCTTCTCTCTCTCTCTCTTTCACTCCTTCTCCCTCTCTTTCTCTCCCTCTCTCTATCTCTGAGTAATGTTTGTCTATTCTTTCCTCTCCTTCCCCTTTTCTCCAGCTCTCTGCCCTGAATATCTGTTTATCTTTTTTCTCTCTCCCCCTCTTTCTTTCCCTCTCTATCTCTGTCTATAATATGTTTATTCTGTCTTTCGACCCCTCTCCTTCCCCCTCTCTCCAGCACCCTTCACTGAATATCTGTTTATTCTTTTTATCTCTCGTCTCTCCCTATTTTTTTTATCTAAACTCTCCCTCTCTCCAGCTCTCAGACAGCAGCAAAACGCATTTCTCTCTCCAGGCCATGTGTGACTTAACTATTCTACTCTTCCTCTCCTCCTTCAAGTTCTTCTACACCAATATTTCATTAATACCTCACTGAACTTTACTAAACTGTGTAAACTATATGGCCCACACTGTTAGTTGGCACATTAACAATACCCTCAAGTGGAGGCTGGTGGGAGGAGCTATAGGAGGACGGGCTCGTTGTAATGGCTGGAATAGAACAGAGTTGTACACGTAGTTTCCATATCTTTGATGTGTTCGATACCATTCCATTTATTCCATTCCAGTCTTTACAATGAGCCTGTCCTCCTATAGCTCCTCCCACCAGCCTCCACTGCCTCATAACTAACATTGACTAACTGCATTGCAAAGAGCTTTTCTACACTCATTTAATGACAGTGAAATATCTTATTCTATTAGCGTAACTCGTGAAACTTTGCTGACAGTTAGTGCTGAGCAATTAGTGCTTTTATGAGTCGCTTCAGTTTCCGCTCGATTATTTAAAAATAATGACATTAAATGCATTATTAAATATAATGACATAAAAATACTTCTTTAGCTTTTTAATGAAAATTCCAAAGCCCAGAATAGTGAACATTCAGTTGCCCAAACCATTTGTGAATGATTTGATTTCGAGAGAGAAGTGGTGCATTGGGCTCACAAAAACTGAACTAAATGCAATTCAAGTAATTGAACCAACATTGGTCAATTAGTTGTTTAATAACCCCAAAAAACAAAATGTGGGTTAATAGCTCAGCACTACGGACAGTGTCCCCCCCCCCACTGATCCAGGGTCATTTATCAAAGGTGAGTTCACACAACAATACTCCAAACCTTGTGTGTGCCTGTTTTCCCAAAGAGATTGGTCTGCATCAATTTTGAACTTGACAGGAAAGTGTGCGTAGCCTGGCCTATTTCATTTCAGGGCCTATACCAAAGCAGTAGATAGAAACACATTTTCATGTATTGATAAACAAAATATTGAACAACAGTTCATACTTTACATAGAAGTGTGGGCTGTAGCATATTCTTTTAAACTGTTTGAAAGAATAATACATTGTACAACATGCACGGCCAGTGTGCACTATATTTAGTTTGGAAAAGCTGCTGCAATGTTCTGCACACAACTTTATAAAAATGTGATCAAATTTGCCATTGAGCTTTCTTTTAGGAACCATGATGGCCCGGTTCCAACGTCATCAAAACATGCATCAAATATGTATATTTTTTTGTTACCATAAAATGTGAATGGAAGGCGCTGTTGTCAGAAGTTATAAGGATAATTTAGTCCCTAATGGCAGCCTGCAGTACTTGGTCGGCCTTCAACTTGAGTTACTCAATGGGAGGGAAAAAAGAGCTAGCCTGCAGCTGTACTTCCTGGAGTAGCTCAAACTGCGCATGTTCCGTCTCCATAAGACGCCATCTTAAACAACTTAATTTGGCTTCAATGCGTTTTCGAATCTTCACATAGGAATGAATGGTGTCATGTGATGGATGGCTTTGTCCATTTATATTGGTTGTAGGTACAAATACAATGTTGCTCTGATTTATCAATGTAAACATGTGTATATGTTGCATGTGACAGTTTGATAAATCCCAATCATTTGTGGCGCACACAAATCCTAGAATATCCACGTCTGCCAGAATTTAGTAAGAAATGTACGCAAGGTTGATAAAGGATGAACCAGGGCTGAATCTGGGCTCAGACAGAGTTCTGGCCTTAAAAATGCTTCCTCTCATCTCCTTCTCAGTCCTAGAACACACAGGCACACACACACATGTACACAAACACACAAGCGCACACTTGTGCATACAGAGAAAGAGAGATGGAGAGAATGAGAGGGAGAAATAGAGCTTCCTCCCATCAGAGTCTGACAGACTGAGAGAAAAATTCATGTGAAGGGCTAGACAGGAAATGACCTCGCTGGAGCAGGGGCTCCTGAGCACCCCTGATCCCAGATTTGTTGGGAGACATTACTCACTGTGATCTCTAATAGACATGCATGAGAATTGGACTAATGCTCTTATGGGCTCTCCCTCACTGTCAGCAATCCTAGGAATTTATAGATACAAAAATTGCATCACTTGCTTTCATAGGGTGGTTAAATCATTTTTGTTTGTATTTGTGCATGCGTGCATGTGTGTCAGTGTGTGTGCGGTGCATGTGCACAACCGTCTGTGTGGGGGTGTGTGAGCACTGTTTAATGACAACCTTGTCTCCAGATCAGTGCTCCTGTAGAATATATTTCATGTTGTGCGGTAAAAGATGGCGTACATTTTCCACAGGTTGTCTTGGTGATTGTTACACCACTACTTCTTTCACTCTGGTCTTCTACAAGATGTGGATGTTGTGGTTACTCTACAAGTGCACTTCCTCTTGCGCCACCAAGATAAAAACCTCTTGGTACAAGCTGTGGGGCATTAAGGCTGCGTTAACACAGGCAGACCAATTAGTGGCAAACGATCTGATTGGTCAAAATACCAATAATGGAAAAATATCTGATCTTATTGTTCAAAAACCAATTAGTGACAAATGAGAATTGGGCGTCCTAAGAAACCCAACCTATCAGGAAGCTATGCTATTCTAAATCCTCACACACAGTAGGCAGCATTACACAGTATAATGACTAGACAACAACCTAGAGCCGACAGTCCACTACATGACTCCACTACAACCTACAGTCTACTACATGACTACACTACAACCTACAGTCTACTACATGACTACACTACAACCTACAGTCCACTACATGACTACACTACAACCTACAGTCTACTACATGACTACACTACAAACTACAGTCCACTACATGACTACACCGTAACCTACGGTCAACTACATGACTAGACTACAACCTACAGTCTACTACATGACTACACAACAAACTACAGTCCACTACATGACTCCACTACAACCTACAGTCTACTACATGACTACACTACAACCTACAGTCTACTACATGACTACACTACAAACTACAGTCCACTACATGACTCCACTACAACCTACAGTCTACTACATGACTACACTACAACCTAGTCTACTACATGACTACACTACAACCTACAGTCCACTACATGACTCCACTACAACCTAGTCTACTACATGACTACACTACAACCTACAGTCCACTACATGACTACACTACAACCTACAGTCCACTACATGACTACACCGTAACCTACAGTCTACTACATGACTACACTACAACCTACAGTCTACTACATGACTACACTACAAACTACAGTCTACTACATGACTACACTACAACCTACAGTCCACTACATGACTACACCGTAACCTACAGTCTACTACATGACTACACTACAACCTACAGTCTACTACATGACTACACTACAAACTACAGTCCACTACATGACTACACTACACCCTAGTCTACTAAATGACTACACTACAACCTAAAGTCTACTACATGACTACACTACAACCTACAGTCCACTACATGACTCCACTACAACCTAGTCTACTACATGACTACACTACAACCTACAGTCCACTACATGACTACACTACAACCTACAGTCCACTACATGACTACACCGTAACCTACAGTCTACTACATGACTACACTACAACCTACAGTCTACTACATGACTCCACTACACCCTAGTCTACTAAATGACTACACTACAACCTAAAGTCTACTAAATGACTACACTACAACCTAAAGTCTACTACATGACTACACTACAACCTACAGTCCACTACATGACTACACTACAACCTAGTCTACTACATGACTACACTACAACCTACAGTCCACTACATGACTACACTACAACCTACAGTCCACCACATGACTACACTACAACCTACAGTCCACCACATGACTACACCGTAGCCTACGGTTCACTACATGACTCCACTACAACCTACAGTCCACTACATGACTACACCGTAACCTAAGGTCCACTACATGACTACACTACAACCTACGGTCCACTACATGACTACACTACAACCTAGAGTCCACTATATGACTACACCGTAACCTAGTCTCCTACATGACTAAACTACAACCTACAGTCCACTACATGACTACACTACAACCTCCCTACATGACTAAACTACAACCTACAGTCCACTACATGACTACACCGTAACCTAAGGTCCACTACATGACTACACTACAACCTACGGTCCACTACATGACTACACTACAACCTAGAGTCCACTATATGACTACACCGTAACCTAGTCTCCTACATGACTACACTTAACCTACAGTCCACTACATGACTACACTACAACCTACAGTCTACTACATGACTACACTACAACCTACAGTCCACTACATGACTACACTACAACCTACAGTCTACTACATGACTACACTACAAACTACAGTCCACTACATGACTACACCGTAACCTACGGTCCACTACATGACTAGACTACAACCTACAGTCTACTACATGACTACACAACAAACTACAGTCCACTACATGACTCCACTACAACCTACAGTCTACTACATGACTACACTACAACCTACAGTCTACTACATGACTACACTACAAACTACAGTCCACTACATGACTCCACTACAACCTACAGTCTACTACATGACTACACTACAACCTAGTCTTCTACATGACTACACTACAACCTACAGTCCACTACATGACTCCACTACAACCTAGTCTACTACATGACTACACTACAACCTACAGTCCACTACATGACTACACTACAACCTACAGTCCACTACATGACTACACCGTAACCTACAGTCTACTACATGACTACACTACAACCTGCAGTCTACTACATGACTACACTACAAACTACAGCCCACTACATGACTACACTACACCCTAGTCTACTAAATGACTACACTACAACCTAAAGTCTACTACATGACTACACTACAACCTACAGTCCACTACATGACTCCACTACAACCTAGTCTACTACATGACTACACTACAACCTACAGTCCACTACATGACTACACTACAACCTACAGTCCACTACATGACTACACCGTAACCTACAGTCTACTACATGACTACACTACAACCTACAGTCTACTACATGACTACACTACACCCTAGTCTACTAAATGACTACACTACAACCTAAAGTCTACTACATGACTACACTACAAACTACAGTCTACTACATGACTACACTACACCCTAGTCTACTAAATGACTACACTACGACCTAAAGTCTACTACATGACTACACTACAACCTACAGTCCACTACATGACTACACTACAACCTAGTCTACTACATGACTACACTACAACCTACAGTCCACTACATGACTACACTACAACCTACAGTCCACCACATGACTACACTACAACCTACAGTCCACCACATGACTACACCGTAGCCTACGGTTCACTACATGACTCCACTACAACCTACAGTCCACTACATGACTACACCGTAACCTAAGGTCCACTACATGACTACACTACAACCTACGGTCCACTACATGACTACACTACAACCCAGAGTCCACTATATGACTACACCGTAACCTAGTCTCCTACATGACTAAACTACAACCTACAGTCCACTACATGACTACACTACAACCTACAGTTCCCTACATGACTAAACTACAACCTACAGTCCACTACATGACTACACCGTAACCTAAAGTCCACTACATGACTACACTACAACCTACGGTCCACTACATGACTACACTACAACCTAGAGTCCACTATGTGACTACACCGTAACCTAGTCTCCTACATGACTACACTTAACCTACAGTCCACTACATGACTACACTACAACCTACAGTCTACTACATGACTACACTACAACCTACAGTCTACTACATGACTACACTACAAACTACAGTCCACTACATGACTACACCGTAACCTACGGTCCACTACATGACTAGACTACAACCTACAGTCTACTACATGACTACACAACAAACTACAGTCCACTACATGACTCCACTACAACCTACAGTCTACTACATGACTACACTACAACCTACAGTCTACTACATGACTACACTACAAACTACAGTCCACTACATGACTCCACTACAACATACAGTCTACTACATGACTACACTACAACCTAGTCTACTACATGACTACACTACAACCTACAGTCCACTACATGACTACACTACAACCTACAGTCCACTACATGACTACACCGTAACCTACAGTCTACTACATGACTACACTACAACCTACAGTCTACTACATGACTACACTACAAACTACAGTCCACCACATGACTACACTACAACCTACAGTCCACCACATGACTACACCGTAGCCTACGGTTCACTACATGACTCCACTACAACCTACAGTCCACTACATGACTACACCGTAACCTAAGGTCAACTACATGACTACACTACAACCTACGGTCCACTACATGACTACACTACAACCCAGAGTCCACTATATGACTACACCGTAACCTAGTCTCCTACATGACTAAACTACAACCTACAGTCCACTACATGACTACACTACAACCTACAGTTCCCTACATGACTAAACTACAACCTACAGTCCACTACATGACTACACCGTAACCTAAAGTCCACTACATGACTACACTACAACCTACGGTCCACTACATGACTACACTACAACCTAGAGTCCACTATATGACTACACCGTAACCTAGTCTCCTACATGACTACACTTAACCTACAGTCCACTACATGACTACACTACAACCTACAGTCTACTACATGACTACACAACAAACTACAGTCCACTACATGACTCCACTACAACCTACAGTCCACTACATGACTACACTACAACCTACAGTCTACTACATGACTACACTACAACCTACAGTCCACTACATGACTACACTACAACCTACAGTCTACTACATGACTACACTACAAACTACAGTCCACTACATGACTACACTTAACCTACAGTCCACTACATGACTACACTACAACCTACAGTCTACTACATGACTACACTACAACCTACAGTCCACTACATGACTACACTACAACCTACAGTCTACTACATGACTACACTACAAACTACAGTCCACTACATGACTACACCGTAACCTACGGTCCACTACATGACTAGACTACAACCTACAGTCTACTACATGACTACACAACAAACTACAGTCCACTACATGACTCCACTACAACCTACAGTCTACTACATGACTACACTACAACCTACAGTCTACTACATGACTACACTACAAACTACAGTCCACTACATGACTCCACTACAACCTAGAGTCTACTACATGACTACACTACAACCTAGTCTACTACATGACTACACTACAACCTACAGTCCACTACATGACTCCACTACAACCTACAGTCCACTACATGACTACACCGTAACCTACAGTCTACTACATGACTACACTACAACCTACAGTCTACTACATGACTACACTACAAACTACAGTCCACCACATGACTACACTACAACCTACAGTCCACCACATGACTACACCGTAGCCTACGGTTCACTACATGACTCCACTACAACCTACAGTCCACTACATGACTACACCGTAACCTAAGGTCAACTACATGACTACACTACAACCTACGGTCCACTACATGACTACACTACAACCCAGAGTCCACTATATGACTACACCGTAACCTAGTCTCCTACATGACTAAACTACAACCTACAGTCCACTACATGACTACACTACAACCTACAGTTCCCTACATGACTAAACTACAACCTACAGTCCACTACATGACTACACCGTAACCTAAAGTCCACTACATGACTACACTACAACCTACGGTCCACTACATGACTACACTACAACCTAGAGTCCACTATATGACTACACCGTAACCTAGTCTCCTACATGACTACACTTAACCTACATTCCACTACATGACTACACTACAACCTACAGTCTACTACATGACTACACTACAACCTACAGTCCACTACATGACTACACTACAACCTACAGTCTACTACATGACTACACTACAAACTACAGTCCACTACATGACTACACCGTAACCTACGGTCCACTACATGACTAGACTACAACCTACAGTCTACTACATGACTACACTACAAACTACAGTCCACTACATGACTCCACTACAACCTACAGTCTACTACATGACTACACTACAACCTAGTCTACTACATGACTACACTACAACCTACAGTCCACTACATGACTCCACTACAACCTAGTCTACTACATGACTACACTACAACCTACAGTCCACTACATGACTACACTACAACCTACAGTCCACTACATGACTACACCGTAACCTACAGTCTACTACATGACTACACTACAACCTACAGTCTACTACATGACTACACTACAAACTACAGTCCACTACATGACTACACTACACCCTAGTCTACTAAATGACTACACTACAACCTAAAGTCTACTACATGACTACACTACAACCTACAGTCCACTACATGACTCCACTACAACCTAGTCTACTACATGACTACACTACAACCTACAGTCCACTACATGACTACACTACAACCTACAGTCCACTACATGACTACACCGTAACCTACAGTCTACTACATGACTACACTACAACCTACAGTCTACTACATGACTACACTACACCCTAGTCTACTAAATGACTACACTACAACCTAAAGTCTACTACATGACTACACTACAAACTACAGTCTACTACATGACTACACTACACCCTAGTCTACTAAATGACTACACTACAACCTAAAGTCTACTACATGACTACACTACAACCTACAGTCTACTACATGACTACACTACACCCTAGTCTACTAAATGACTACACTACAACCTAAAGTCTACTACATGACTACACTACAACCTACAGTCCACTACATGACTACACTACAACCTAGTCTACTACATGACTACACTACAACCTACAGTCCACTACATGACTACACTACAACCTACAGTCCACCACATGACTACACTACAACCTACAGTCCACCACATGACTACACCGTAACCTACGATCCACTACATGACTCCACTACAACCTACAGTCCACTACATGACTACACTACAACCTACAGTCCACTACATGACTACACTACAACCTACAGTTCCCTACATGACTAAACTACAACCTACAGTCCACTACATGACTACACCGTAACCTACGGTCCACTACATGACTACACTACAACCTACGGTCCACTACATGACTACACTACAACCTAGAGTCCACTATATGACTACACCGTAACCTAGTCTCCTACATGACTACACTACAACCTACATTCCACTACATGACTACACCGTAACCTACAGTCTGCTACATGACTACACTACAACCTACAGTCCACTACATGACTACACCGTAACCTACAGTCTGCTACATGACTACACTACAACCTACAGTCCACTACATGACTACACCGTAACCTACAGTCTGCTACGTGACTACACTACAATCTACGGTCCACTACATGACTACACTACAACCTACAGTCCACTACATGACTACACTACAACCTACATCCACTACATGACTACACTACAACCTATAGTCTACTACATGACTACACTACAACCTACAGTCCACTACATGACTAGACTACAACCTACAGTCCACTACATGACTACACCGTAACCTACGGTCCACTCATCTTTCAAGATGAGATCCTAAACAATGATTTGGCAGTGATCTGTAGTCTTAACACAGGCACTATGACCTGAATTCCTCTTGTATAATGTAAACCATATGTGTTTGAAATAGCCCCCCGACCGACCATCTTGAATTAGCTGGTGTTCATTGATGAGGGCATGGGTAAATGACCTGCAATATATCTTTCTTTATTTTTCTCATACTTCAATATTCTCTATCTTGTAGAAGTGTATTAATAACAGCAGTAACACAGTTTTAAGGTGTTGTTCTTTTGTGTGAGCTAGGTTATCTCAGTTCCACACTCTCTGTCTTTTCTTCCTCAGGTGATTGGCTGCCTGTACTGCTCCATTATGCACTTTGAACCGTGTGCAAGGAGGGAGTCAGTCAGGGGGACTGAGTCAGTCAGGGGGACACTCGTGGGAAGGAAGGCTTCCCGTCTGCTTTCTCTATGCCAAGTATAGAATCCTGCCTCGCGACCCCCGGTGGTGCTGGGGCGTGCAGAAAACTTGGTCAAAGGGTTCGGTCACGTCTCTCTCTCTCTCTGCCTCGAATACAACAAGATATATGCGTACCTTTCTCCCACGCATTTGATTAGTTTCAGAGGACGCGTGTGTGTGTGACACATGTGTGTGTTCATGCGCGCGCTTGTGCGTATTTGCGCGCGCAGCTCTGTATCCTGTGCGCCAGGCGCTGTTCACATCTGGTCTTGGCGGGGACGGGAGTTGCGGGGGAGGGGTTGAGCATTTGTGTGTGTGTGTGCTCTGCGCCTGAACCCTGCGTTTTGTGCACGTCTGTAATTTGCACCAGATGACCAATTGGGGGATGGAGCATTCTGGGGAGGTAAGCGTTCCTCACACGGCATAACATCGCAGCGCACAAATGAACTTAGTATATGGACAACGCTGCATAACCATGGATCCAGACACTTCTGCACACTAAACTTTGTGCAGAGAAACTTCCGCTCCCCATTTTTTGGAGCAACAAGTGGATAATGGATATATCAGACGCGAAAGTGAGAGTGGAGAGTCGGGGTAACTGCACTTAAACACAAAGGGGAATGCTGCATCAGAAGGTTGTTCCAACTGCCGTTTGGGAATGGATACCGGTAATTTTGTGGCGGTCATCTGCTTTGTCCTTTTTTCCTGTGATGGGCTCCTCTCACCGTCACCCGCAAGCGGCTTCTGTCCGGAGCGCTGCGATTGCCAGCACGCGCAGCACCTCCTCTGCACAAACCGAGGGCTTCGCGCGGTACCCAAGGTGCCCTCCTCGCGAGTCCCAGAGGACGTATTTGTCTTCAGCCTCGGGGGAAACTTCATTGGTAACATCACTGCCTTCGACTTCACTCGGTATGGAAATCTTATAAGGTTGAACTTACAGTATAATCAAATACAGACCATTCACCCTAAAGCGTTTGAAAAGCTCTCCAAATTGGAGGAGCTGTATTTGGGCAACAATCTGATATCAACAATACCTCCAGGAACGTTACAGTCACTGAAAAAACTGACAACTTTGTATGGCAATAACAATAACATGAAGAATATCACTCCAGAGCTGTTTGGTAACTTAGAGAGCGTTGTGAGGCTGAGGTTGGATGGGAACGCCATAGAACTGTTACAGGACTCTGTGTTCAAGAGCTTGACCAATCTGCATTATCTCCATCTAGAATCGAACCAGCTGAGCCACATTCACAGAAATGCCTTTTCCAAGCTCATCAAACTGCGCTTTCTCAACCTGGCGCAGAACAAACAGGCGGCCGTGCGTAATGTGTTTACATTTTCCCAGCTCAGGTCACTGTCTACCTTGCTGCTCTCTGAAAATGAAATACAATACGTCGGAAACCATGTTTTTCAAAATCTGAAAAAGCTATCTAAACTATCCCTCAGCAATAACAACATCTCCCGGTTGGAGAGCGAGGCTTTGAAGGGGCTGTCAAGCGTGAGAGAGTTTCTGATGGATGGGAACGAGCTGGAAGATATTCCCGCGGGACTTCTTGACCCGCTGGAGCAAATCGAGGAGCTGGACTTTAGTCGCAACCACATTTCCACTGTGAACTCGATGGCTTTTAAAAAACTAAAGCACCTGAGGGTTTTAAAACTCAAAGACAACCGGCTCACGAGCCTCTCCGGTCACATCTTCGCCCTCAACAGCCGCCTTTACGATTTGGATCTCCATGGCAACAACTGGACGTGTGACTGCCGCCTGAGCGAGCTGAAACAGTGGATGACGTCGGCGCACTCTCAAGGGAAGCTGCTGACTGTTTTCGTGCAGTGTCATCACCCAGCGACACTGAACGGGAAGTATCTGGATTATGTCAACAGCTCCCAGTTACAGACCCAAGAGAATTGGAGCCACTTGTGTGAGACCCAAATTGGGCCTGAGGAGAGCAGAGGTGGGGGAGTCCTGGAGAAGGAGGTGGAGGAGAGGATGATGAGAGAGGGGGAGGTGAGGAAGGATGTAGAAGAGCAGAGGGGAATTGGGAGTAGAGAAGGAGTGGAGATGAAGGCAATAGAGGAAGAGAACAGGGGTAGAGAGGAAGAGGAGAGAAAAGAGGGAGAACAGGAAGTAGGTATCCATCAGGAACAGGGAGGGCAAGAGGAGCGGGACAAATCCCTGTCGTTGGACAGGAAAAGGAGGAAGAAAATATCCGCTAGCCCCAGGTCGCGACCTTCTGCTGGGAAGCGTGAGAAAGGGAGGCGGGGTTCCGTTCTGGGCCGTGGTATTCCTCAAACACAAGCTCCTTTGCTCATCAACCCCATGGACCCAACCATAACCGTGCCTCAGACACTTGACAGCCAAAATAGCCATGGAAACCGTCTCAGTGGACCAATCACAGAGCTCCTCACCACCTCAGAGGAGCGGTTTGACCTTCTCAGAGGCGGTCAGGAGTATGGTCTACCAGTAATGACAGACCCCTGTATGTTCAACCGTCACTTTCTCACCAACGTGACCGTCGACCAGGTCGCCTCCAGCACGGCCACAGTCCACTGGACCACACGCCACCACCTCCGATTCACACCGGGATCCGGACCGGGACTAGACGAGGTCCACTACCGCTTGCTGTTCGACCGGTTCGGGACATCTGGCCGTTTCCCTCGCTATGTGTATGCCCGTGGCGGGGCGCGGTCGGTGATGTTACGAGAACTCCGCCCAGAAGTCACCTACATGGTGTGTGTGGAGGGGGTGGTGGGAGGGGCCGTGTGTCAGGTGGCACCCAGGGACCACTGCGCTGGATTGGTCACTCTCCCAGAGGAGTCTCGTCGCCAAGGGACACTGACTTCCGATCTCCACCTAGTCACCATTGCAACGCTGGCCATCAACGCCATCCTCCTGCTGGTGATTGGTGGAGCCTGGCTAGGGAAGACTTTGATGCGGAAGCTGAAAAGGAGGAAGTCGGCGGTGCATGTGCGTCACATGTACTCCACGCGGCGACCGTTCCGCGGCTCTATGGCAACGACGGCGGCTGTGTCGACTGACTTTACCAGTTTCCAGAGCAGCCGGCAACCACGGCTCGGAACCCTGGAGGAAGGGGGAGACCTCATTGAGTTCTCCTGCGACCGTTTCCTTGACAACAGCCCCACCCGTAGAGACAACAGCAACATGCAGAGGTTTTGTGATTAGTAGAACCCTAGAGACATACACTCTTAGAAAAAACAGTGCTACCTAGAACAAAAAGGGTTGTTCTGTGGAGACAGCCAAAGAACCCCTTTGGAACTCGTTTTCTAAGAGTGTAGAACATGAAAAACAATTGCTCTGTGTGACCAATATATACTATTCATGTTATTGTGAGCCATTAGACAATCCAAAAGTAGAACCCTTATCTAGAACCTGAGAACACCAAGACACCATTACAAGGAAGGAACATCCTCAGGAGGAAGTCTGAGGTGCTGCAGAGACAGAAACAGAACTGGACTGGATTTGAACCTGCACTGTAGGGCACTTCACCACAATAGCAGGACCACAGCCAGGGTGTTATGACCACACACACACACACACACACACACACACACACACACACACACACACACACACACACACACACACACACACACACACACACACACACACACACACACACACACACACACACACACACTCTTCCCAGCACACCATCTTATGCTGTAAACAAGTCCCTGCGCCAAGATGCAATTGGATGCATCTTGGTGCAGAGAAATCCCTCTCATAATAAAGCCATAATAACATTTGTCATGTGACATAGGCTACAGTTGTGCAGAGACGTTTTTAGGATTTCCACATCTGTTAGCAGGTCTCGATCATTTTTTTGCCTTTTACAAAACTAATTTCATGCAATTCTACGTCATTTACATGATAAAAGACATTAGCTGAATATTTGTTAATACCACACAAATGACCTAAATTAGTGGCTACTCTAACACTGTCAAACTGAGATAAATCTGGTCTTGAATTCAAACAAACAACAGCCCCGACCAATGAAGCAACACACACATTGTACAATATTAGGAGACAATATATATATATGTATATATTATAGGCTACAGTAGGCTACTAAATGACATGTCCAGTGCCACACTGACTCACCTAATGATGAAGATGTAGCCATAAGATACTACTCATGGTGATGGCCGATGCTCTCCTCTTGGCAACAGCTTATCTCAAGATGAGCTACTTTGAAAAACATTGCTGCTGTTGCTGGGAGTTGTTCTATTGGTTCTACAGATAGATTAGTCTTCTCTTTTCAGTGGTATGCATTTGCTTTCCAAACTTGACATTTTTCATGCAAATGTCTTTTGAAATTTGCAAAAGTCAAACAGACAGCTACAACCAACCATAGTAATATAATCCATAGAAATGTACATTCAAATCAGGACTTGCAGCCATTGCTAGTGTACCCATCAGTTGAATAGTCCAATTGCCAGGGTAAGAGGTCCCAAAACTCTGTTGATTATTTGTCTATGGCCACAAACGCAACAAGTTGTATATTTGCGCGCGCATGCTGGCCAAATCGCGGCCTTCCCGACTGTAGGCAACCAGTAACTGCCAAAATAAAGGAAACACTTGAGTAAATGAGGGCTACAAATAATATGTCATGCTGTGGGTGCATTTTCCTGGCATGGTTTAGGTCCACTTATAGACTCTATGCCAAGGAGCATTGAAGCTGTTCTGGCAGCTCATGGTGGCCAAACACCCTTTTAAGACACTTGGCTAAAATAATAATAAACAAATAATAGCAAAAAAAGTAATATTATTATATACATTTAAATGATTGCCTCTTGGGCGCCCTAATTGGCCAGTCACATGTATTTATTATGCAGTTACCAATCAAGGCAGGGCCCCCCAGTTATCCACATGTGCCCCCCTACCTATTCTTCTCCCCCCATCTGACGATTATCAGAGCAGCATCAGGCTGTCTACTCTCCTTGAGAGCCGGCTCCTGAATCGTCCTGTGTTTTATTTTTTATTTAACCTTTATTTAACTGGTTGGCTGTCGCAGTAAAAATGATATATATTTGACGTATATAGCATATACTGTATATATAATATATGCAGTATATCATTATTTTATTTTGCATTTCTTTTTTTGCTGCCTTTTGGGCCCCCCACAGCCCTGGGCCAAGGAGCTTCAACCCCGGTAATCCCCTGCATTAATCTGGCCCTGGTATGCAGCCCTGGTTATGACCCCAGCAGAGCCACAGTTAGGGCTGTGCTATGACCTCAGCAGAAGCACAGTTAGGGTGGTGTTATGACCATAGCAAAACCCCAGTTAGGGTGGTGTTATGACCGCAGCAGAACCACAGTTAGGGTGGTGTTATGACCAGGGTTGTGTTTGTGGGCGACCAAACAGCTGAGCTCATCAGTGCTGATTCAGACTCTACAGGAAGTCAATCCCACTGACTTCCTCGACTTCCTCTAAGCCTCATGCATTTCCTCTCCCATTTCCTTGCACCTGTGTGTGTGTGTGTGTGTGTGTGTGTGTGTGTGTGTGTGTGTGTGTGTGTGTGTGTGTGTGTGTGTGTGTGTGTGTGTGTGTGTGTGTGTGTGTGTGTGTGTGTGAGAGAGAGAGAGAGAGAGAGAGAGAGAGAAAGAGGGAGAGATAGAAAGAGAGAGAGAGAGAGAGAAAGAGGGAGAGAGAGAAAGAAAGAGAATATTACCTGATTTCATCTGGTGCTAATATTAGAGTATTAGACATTCATTTTTGTACAATTGTGTATAAAATCATTTCTAATGTGCCTGAAAATAAAAATAGCTGCTGGTTGGCAGAAAAATACTTAGAATGATCTGTTTTATATGTTGTTTTATACTTTTGTACTCAACTATGTATTGTGCTACAGGCAAGTAAGTAACAACATCCCTGACAATGTGACAGTTAGACCTATGGTCCATTTGTCTGTATGAAAATAAGATGGATACCTTTTCAAATAATGGTTGAAGTCCCTTGTGTGTTTGGTTCCAATATGAATAAATAAACAGGTATTACAGTCGTGGTATTTTTACAAAACAGTCAGGAAGTTCTTCAATCTTATTTTAATTTTTTTTTAATAAAATTGTAATTGTATTTATATTTGACCGTTATTTTACCAGGTAAGTTGACTGAGAACACATTCTCATGTACAGCAACGACCTGGCGAATAGTTACAAGGGAAAGGAGGGGGATGAATGAGCCAATTGTGAGCTAGGGGTGAATTGGGGGGCCATGATGGTCAGATTGGGAATTCAGCCAGGACACTGGGGTTAACACCCTTACTCTTACGATAAGTGCCATGGGATCTTTAGTGGCCACAGAGAATCAGGACACCCGTTTAACGTCGCATCCGAAAGATGGCACCCTACACAGGGCAGTGCATTGGGATATTTTTTTTTGACCTGAGGAAACACCACTTATTGCTGTATATTCATTTATAGAGAACAAATGTGTACACATTTCATCGTGTGTGTGTGTGTGTGTGAGAGAGAGAGAGAGAGAGAGAGAGTGTGTGTGTTTCAATACAAAAACAGTCTGGCAATAGTTAGGTCTTTGTTTGTGTAGACTCTCAGGTCAGATCAGTTTCACACCCCAAGTCTTAAAATAGTGTGTTACCATAACAACAGACACAGACAGACACAGAGACCAGGAAACACTGTCTGATATATGAAACATAAACTCTATATAATTCCTATTTGGTTAAGGCTGATATGTTTCTTTTTGTTAAACTATAGTGGATTGGGCGTTCCCCCTACTGACTCTAACTTCCCCTGTCTTTCACTCAACCTGCTAAAACTAAGCTATGGATGGGGTAAATCAACCCAGATCTGTGATCTCTGACACCATCAAATTGAGTATTGTTTAATCGGGGTGGCTCCAACTGTCTACAGTTCCAGAACAGATCACTAGGAGGCAGGCTAGACCATTCGTCTGATAGGCCCATTGGATCAAATACAAATTTCTCCTCAGATCTACTGATGGAGGAGGCAACCAGTAAAATCACAATAAGATACCAGAGAATATGTGCTTTTATTTTCAGTTTGTAGCAATTGTCAATATATGTTAAAAAAAAATGTTTTTTAAAAAAAGCAAAAATTTAACAAAACACAATCACAATACAGAAAGATACATAGATACTGGTTATAGGGCGATGCACTGCGTGAGCCTAGTTAACATGATAAATACCCTGTAGGAAACTAGTAAGTGCTTTTCAGGAGTTACACAAAGGGTCAGGGGTTATCCTGGTCAGGTGACATGCAATCAGGTACCACACATTATACTCTGCATTACATCATTACAAGGAGGCTCTGCATTACATAGTTACAAGGAGGCTCTGCATTACATCATTACAAGGAGGCTCTGCATTACATCGTTACAAGGAGGCTCTGCATTACATAATTACAAGGAGGCTCTGCATTACATCGTTACAAGGAGGCTCTGCATTACATCGTTACAAGGAGGCTCTGCATTACATCATTACAAGGAGGCTCTGCATTACATCATTACAAGGAGGCTCTGCATTACATCGTTACAAGGAGGCTCTGCATTACATCATTACAAGGAGGCTCTGCATTACATCATTACAAGGAGGCTCTGCATTACATCATTACAAGGAGGCTCTGCATTACATCATTACAAGGAGGCTCTGCATTACATCGTTACAAGGAGGCTCTGCATTACATCATTACAAGGAGGCTCTGCATTACATCATTACAAGGAGGCTCTGCATTACATCATTGCAAAACAAGGACACTCTGTTCACAGGTCTTGATATAGATTTTCACGTTCTGCATTTCAGAGAGACCTGGGTTGCATATGCAACCACACACACATACTGTAGCATATACACAACTCTGGGCCATAGTTACAGGCTAGTTTTAAGCCCGAGAGTCTTTCATGGTCTGGTTCTGGTGGTGGCGTAAGTTACAAGACCTAACCAAGACCTAACCATGTCCTAACCAAAACCTAACCAAGACCTAACCATGTCCTAACCAAAACCTAACCAAGGCCTAACCAAAACCTAACCAAGACCTAACCAAGGCCTAACCAAAACCTAACCAAGACCTAACCAAGGCCTAACCAAAACATAACCAAGACCTAACCATGTCCTAACCAAAACCTAACCATGTCCTAACCAAAACCTAACCAAAACCTAACCAAGACCTAACCAAGACAAACCAAGACCTAACCAAGACCTAACCAAAACCTAACCAAAACCTAACCAAGACCTAACCAAGACCTAACCAAAACCTAACCAAGACCTAACCAAGACCTAACCAAGACCTAACCAAAACCTAACCAAGACCTAACCAAGACCTAACCAAGACCTAACCAAAACCTAACCAAGACCTAACCAAAACCTAACCAAGACCTAACCATGTCACATTCTGAGAACAAGCTGACGCGATGAAGTCCCGTGTGGCTCAGTTGGTACAGCATGGTGGTGCTTGCAATGCCAGGGTTGTGGGGTTGACTCCCATGTGGGACCATTAACAAAACTGTATGCAGTCACTACTTTAAGCTAAAGGACATAATAACAGGTATGTTTGCACACAGAGCCCAGGTTGGAACAGTCCTAGAGCAGTACTTGGATTTCTGATTTCACACTAACAGAGACACATAGATTGACTGAGATTCCCAAAGACACAATATGATCCAATTTACATGTGACTATCATCACAGTGTTGGAGAGACATAGACTGGGGTTGCAACAATTCTGTAACTTCACCAAAATTCACAGGTTTTACGGAAATCAGGAGGCAATAAGCAGGAAATCCGGGAATCGTTCAACCGGGATTTCTGGAATTTCGGGAAAGTCACTGTAAATGTGCAATGGTAGCAGAGACTCAAGGCTTGTAGAGGCCAGTCAGTCCAGTTCTGTCATACCTGTGTCCATTGAGGCTAGGAATGCAGGAGAGGGAGCCATTTAGACTACTGAGATGCAACCACCAATGATTATGGGAAGGGTGAGCTGATTCTAGAACTGATTCAACCCCTTGGAACCAGGGATTAAACCCTGTGTGTGCATGGGCAACCCTGGATCCAACTCTTGTGAACTAATGAAATTCAGCCATCCATGCTTTCATTTTTAATCTGAGGAGGCTGAGGAGGTGGAGATGCTGTTGGATTGGATGGCCTGCCGCTGCAACCCGGGACACAGGGGGGACGGACTTCCTGTCGAACTCCCTGGACCTGGGGCACAGAGACAGCTGTCAATCAAATTGACCTGGCTAATGTTAGACGGCTCCCTCTCTCTCTCTCCCTGTGTACGATCTGTGTCCAGAGGAAAGTCTACAATAAAAACATATGTAAAAAAAATAAATAAATGTCACTAGAAATGAAAGTAGTCCTACATTATATCATGAATGAAAACTCATGTACAATTCAAATAAGGAAAATAGCTCATTTATTTTGACATTTGCATTACAGTAGAATATACAGCAAATAAAGCAAAAACAGAAAATATACCAATGAAGCATATCTGTCTGTATAACTGCAGAACATGTACTAAGTGGTTACATAGATAGTCATTCTTACAAGGATACACATCATGGTTGTTTAACCTCTTTGATCTCTAGGGGCGCTATTTCATTTTTGGATAAAAAACGTTCCCGTTTTAAGCGCGATATTTTGTCACGAAAAGATGCTCGACTATGCATATTCTTGACAGTTTTTGAAAGAAAACACTCTGAAGTTTCAGAATCTGCAAAGATATTGTCTGTAAGTGCCCCAGAACTCATTCTACAGGCGAAACCAAGATGATGCATCAACCAGGAAATGAGCAGAATTTCTGAAGCTCTGTTTTCCATTGTCTCCTTATATGGCTGTGATTGCGCAAGGAATGAGCCTACACTTTCTGTCGTTCCCCCAAAGTGTTAGCAGCATTGTGACGTATTTGTAGGCATATCATTGGAAGATTGACCATAAGAGACTACATTTTCCAAGTGTCCGCCTGGTGTCCCTGCGTCGAAATTGGAGCGTAAAGCCAGGTGCAATTATTTTTCCATTTGAGAGCAAGGAGAAACCAGGCTTCCACGAAGGATATATCATTGAAGAGATATGTGGAAAAACACCTTGAGGATTGATTCTAAACCACGTTTGCCATGTTTCAGTCGATATTATGGAGTTAATTTGGAAAAAAGTTCGCGTTTTGAGGGCTGAATTTTCGTTTTTTTTTTTTTTTTTTTTTTTTTTTTTTTTTGGTAGCCAAATGTGATGTACAAAACGGAGCTATTTCTAATACACAAAGAATCTTTTTGGAAAAACGGAGCATCTGCTATCTAACTGAGAGTCTCCTCATTGAAAACATCAGAAGTTCTTCAAAGGTAAGTTATTTTATTTGAAGGCTTTACTTGTTTTTGTGATAGTTGCCTGCTAAATGCTAACGCTAATGCTAACGCTAATGCTAACGCTAAATGCTACGCTAGCTAGCTACTGTTACACAAATGATTGTTTTCCTATGGTTGAAAAGCATATTTTG
>NC_092178.1:14046081-14048581 GCF_045791955.1 Oncorhynchus clarkii lewisi | reverse complement strand
CGGTGACATCATCTCCATCATGTGACCTATGGTGGGATCCATGTTGCTGTTGGCGACAGCTCCGGGGTGTTGGTGTTGGTGATGGTGTTGGTGGGGGTGACCCATAGTTTTAGCCCTCTGAGGAATAGAAAGGTCGTCAAAACTTAATACCATCAAATTAAAATGAATGATAAATTACAATTAATGTCAAATTATAATTAAACTGATGCCGAAAAGGCCCTTTTTTATGAACCCCGATGTGATTTTATTTTTGTCCAAAATCTGGACTTGTTCCAAAGAACGGACTTGGTGTTTAAAGGCCTTAAATTATTTCCAACAAACATATCACCACTGAACTGAGCAAAGGAATACAACTGAATGAACTGAACAAAGGAAAACAACTGAATGAACTGAACAAAGGAAAACAACTGAATGAACTGAACAAAGGAAAACAACTGAATGAACTGAACAAAGGAAAACAACTGAATGAACTGAACAAAGGAAAACAACTGAATGAACTGAACAAAGGAAAACAACTGAATGAACTGAACAAAGGAAAACAACTGAATGAACTGAACAAAGGAAAACAACTGAATGAACTGAACAAAGGAAAACAACTGAATGACGTCATTGCTTTTGTTATTCATTCTCTTCTTTCCCAGCTGTGAAAATAGTCAAGAAGTGCCAATCATCAACAACACTTGATATCTTAAGTTAACAGTGTATTAATTGATATCTTAATTTAACAGTGTATTAATTGATATCTTAATTTAACAGTGTATTAATTGATATCTTAATTTAACAGTGTATTAATTGATATCTTAATTTAACAGTGTATTAATTGATATCTTAAGTTAACAGTGTATTAATTGATATCTTAATTTAACAGTGTATTAATTGATATCTTAATTTAACAGTGTATTAATTGATATCTTAATTTAATAGTGTATTAATTGATATCTTAATTTAACAGTGTATTAATTGATATCTTAAGTTAACAGTATTAATTGATATCTTAATTTAATGGTGTAGTAATTGATATCTTAATTTAACAGTTAATTGATATCTTAATTTAACAGTGTATTAATTGATATCTTAATTTAACAGTGTATTAATTGATATCTTAATTTAACAGTGTATTAATTGATATCTTAATTTAACAGTGTATTAATTGATATCTTAAGTTAACAGTATTAATTGATATCTTAATTTAACGGTGTATTAATTGATATCTTAATTTAACAGTTAATTGATATCTTAATTCAACAGTGTATTAATTGATATCTTAATTTAACAGTGTATTAATTGATATCTTAATTTAACAGTGTATTAATTGATATCTTAAGTTAACAGTTTATTAATTGATATCTTAAGTTAACAGTGTATTAATTGATATCTTAAGTTAACAGTGTATTAATTGATATCTTCATTTAACAGTGTATTAATTGATATCTTAAGTTAACAGTGTATTAATTGATATCTTAAGTTAACAGTGTATTAATTGATATCTTCATTTAACAGTGTATTAATTGATATCTTAAGTTAACAGTATTAATTGATATCTTAAGTTAACAGTGTATTAATTGATATCTTAAGTTAACAGTGTATTAATTTATATCTTAAGTTAACAGTGTATTAATTGATATCTTAAGTTAACAGTGTATTAATTGATATCTTAAGTTAACAGTGTATTAATTGATATCTTAATTTAACAGTGTATTAATTGATATCTTAAGTTAACAGTGTATTAATGTCACTTGATATCCTTTTTTTTTTTTACCCCTTTTTTTTCTCCCCAATTTTGTTGTATCCAATTGGTAGTTACAGTCTTGTCTCATCGCTGCAACTCCCGTATGGACTCAGGAGAGGTGAAGGTCGAGAGTCATGCGTCCTCCGAAACACAACCCAACCAAGCTGCACTGCTTCTTGACACAAAGCCTACTTAACCCAGAAGCCAGCCACACCAATGTGTTGGAGGAAACACTGTACACCTGGCAACCTGGTCAGCGTGCACTGCACCCGGCCCGCCACAGGAGTTGCTAGTGTGCAATGAGACAAGGATATCCCTACCGGCCAAACCCTCCCTAACCAGGACAACGCTGGGCCAATTGTCTGTCGCCCCATGGACCTCCCTGTCGCGGCCGGCTGCGAAAGACCTTGGCTCGAACCTAGAATCTCTGGTGGCACAGCTAGCCTTAGACCACTGCGCCACCCGGGACGCATCGCTTGATATCTTAAGTTAAGTTGCCAGTATATCACTTCATATCTTAAGTTAAATTGACAGCATATCACTAGATATCTTAAGTTAAGTTGCCAGTATATCATTTCATATCTTAAGTTAAGTTGACAGTATATCACTAGATATCTTAAGTTAAGTTGCCAGTATATCATTTCATATCTTAAGTTAAGTTGACAGTATATCACTAGATATCTTAAGTTAAGTTGCCAGTATATCACTTCATATCTTAAGTTAAGTTGACAGTATGTCACTAGATATCTTAAGTTAAGTTGCCAGTATATC
>NC_092178.1:13911081-14038581 GCF_045791955.1 Oncorhynchus clarkii lewisi | reverse complement strand
AAGGGATGGAAAGTATGGTGAGATAAAGCCATAGAAAGAGATGGAAAGTATGGTGAGATAAAGCCATAGAAAGAGATGGAAAGTATGGTGAGATAAAGCCATAGAAAGAGATGGAAAGTATGGTGAGATAAAGCCATAGAAAGAGATGGAAAGTATGGTGAGATAAAGCCATAGAAAGAGATATAAAGTATGGTGAGATAAAGCCATAGAAAGGGATGGAAAGTATGGTGAGATAAAGCCATAGAAAGGGATGGACAGTATGGTGAGATAAAGCCATAGAAAGAGATGGAAAGTATGGTGAGATAAAGCCATAGAAAGAGATGGAAAGTATGGTGAGATAAAGCCATAGAAAGGGATGGAAAGTATGCTGAGATAAAGCCATAGAAAGGGATGGAAAGTATGGTGAGATAAAGCCATAGAAAGAGATGGAAAGTATGGTGAGATAAAGCCATAGAAAGGGATGGAAAGTATGGTGAGATAAAGCCATAGAAAGATATGGAAAGTATGGTGAGATAAAGCCATAGAAAGAGATAGAAAGTATGGTGAGATAAAGCCATAGAAAGGGATGGAAAGTATGGTGAGATAAAGCCATAGAAAGGGATGGAAAGTATGGTGAGATAAAGCCATAGAAAGAGATAGAAAGTATGGTGAGATAAAGCCATAGAAAGGGATGGAAAGTATGGTGAGATAAAGCCATATAAAGGGATGGAAAGTATGGTGAGATAAAGCCATAGAAAGAGATGGAAAGTATGGTGAGATAAAGCCATAGAAAGAGATGGAAAGTATGGTGAGATAAAGCCATAGAAAGAGATGGAAAGTATGGTGAGATAAAGCCATAGAAAGAGATGGAAAGTATGGTGAGATAAAGCCATAGAAAGAGATATAAAGTATGGTGAGATAAAGCCATAGAAAGGGATGGAAAGTATGGTGAGATAAAGCCATAGAAAGGGATGGACAGTATGGTGAGATAAAGCCATAGAAAGAGATGGAAAGTATGGTGAGATAAAGCCATAGAAAGGGATGGAAAGTATGGTGAGATAAAGCCATAGAAAGGGATGGAAAGTATGGTGAGATAAAGCCATAGAAAGGGATGGAAAGTATGGTGAGATAAAGCCATAGAAAGGGATGGAAAGTATGGTGAGATAAAGCCATAGAAAGGGATGGAAAGTATGGTGAGATAAAGCCATAGAAAGGGATGGAAAGTATGGTGAGATAAAGCCATAGAAAGGGATGGAAAGTATGGTGAGATAAAGCCATAGAAAGAGATAGAAAGTATGGTGAGATAAAGCCATAGAAAGAGATGGAAAGTATGGTGAGATAAAGCCATAGAAAGAGATGGAAAGTATGGTGAGATAAAGCCATAGAAAGAGATAGAAAGTATGGTGAGATAAAACCATAGAAAGAGATGGAAAGTATGGTGAGATAAAGCCATAGAAAGAGATGGAAAGTATGGTGAGATAAAGCCATAGAAAGAGATGGAAAGTATGGTGAGATAAAGCCATAGAAAGAGATGGAAAGTATGGTGAGATAAAGCCATAGAAAGGGATGGAAAGTATGGTGAGATAAAACCATAGAAAGGGATGGAAAGTATGGTGAGATAAAGCCATAGAAAGGGATGGAAAGTATGGTGAGATTAAACCATAGAAAGTGATGGAAAGTATGGTGAGATAAAGCAATAGAAAGAGATGGAAAGCATGGTGAGATAAAGCCATAGAAAGAGATGGAAAGTATGGTGAGATAAAGCCATGGAAAGAGAGATGGAGGTTCAATGAAAGAGTGAAAGAGTTATGTAGAGACAGAGAAAGATGGAAAGTATAGGAGTAAAGAAAAGAGAGGGGAAAAGAAAAGAGAGGAGGAAAGAAAAGAGAGGAGGAAAGAAAAGAGAGGGGGAAGAAAAGAGAGGGAAAAATAAAAGAGAGGGGGAAGAAAAGAGAGGGGGAAAGAAAAGAGAGGGGGAAGAAAAGAGAGGGGGAAAGAAAAGAGAGGAGGAAAGAAAAGAGAGGGGGAAGAAAAGAGAGGGGAAAAGAAAAGAGAGGGGGAAGAAAAAAGAGGGGAAAGAAAAGAGAGGGGAAAAGAAAAGAGAGGGGGAAGAAAAGAGAGGGGGAAGAAAAGAGAGGGGGAAAGAAAAAAGAGGGGGAAGAAAAGAAAGGAGGGAAGCTAAGAGAGGGGGAAGAAAAGAGAGGGGGAAAGAAAAGAGAGGGGGAAGAAAAGAGAGGGGAAAAGAAAAGAGAGGGGGAAAAAAGAGAGGGGGACAGAAAAGAGAGGGGAAAGAAAAGAGAGGAGGGAAGAAAAGAGAGGGGGAAGAAAAGAGAGGGGGAAGAAAAGAGAGGAGGGAAGAAAAGAGAGGGGAAAGAAAAGAGAGGGGAAAATAAAAGAGAGGGGGAAGAAAAGAGAGGGGGAAAGAAAAGAGAGGGGAAAAGAAAAGAGAGGGGGAAGAAAAGAGAGGGGAAAAGAAAAGAGAGGGGGAAGAAAAGAGAGGGGAAAAGAAAAGAGAGGGGGAAGAAAAGAGAGGGGAAAAGAAAAGAGAGGGGGAAGAAAAGAGAGGGGAAAGAAAAGAGAGGGGAAAAGAAAATAGAGGGGGAAGAAAAGAGAGGGGGAAGAAAATAGAGGGGAAAAGAAAAGAGAGGGGGAAAGAAAAGAGAGGGGGAAGAAAAGAGAGGGGAGAAAAGAGAGGGGGGAGAAAAGAGAGGGGGAAAGAAAAGAGAGGGGGAAGAAAAGAGAGGGGGAAGAAAAGAGAGGGGAAAATAAAAGAGAGGGGGAAGAAAAGAGAGGGGGAAAGAAAAGAGAGGGGAAAGAAAAGAGAGGTGGAAAGAAAAGAGAGGAGGAAAGAAAAGAGAGGGGGAAGAAAAGAGAGGGGGAAAGTAATAGATTGAGCGTAAGGAGAGACATGTGCCACAAAAGGGGCCAGGTGATGATGTAATGGTTTTGGCCCTCAGCCAATCAGACTGCGTGGGCCTCCCTCTCTAAGCTGAAGTCATCATTGGTGATGTCACCACTGACTCTGTAGCAAGCAACGAATGAAAAGTATCCCAAAAAATGTAAAGAGACGCAAACCACACCACGCCTCCTAACGTAACCACAACAGTCCACCTGGGCCAACAGCCAGACACTCAGTCATCATGGAAACCAGTGGTAAACACAGGGAGAAACAGTCGGATCCCCAGAATCCAACACGGATCACATCATCACAACAGCGAGCTTGGCCTGAGCTACAGAGGAACACGTTGTCTGACTTCAACAGGCCATGTGACATGGTCTCTTCCCTTCCTTACTCAATGTACTCTACTAGGCAGTACTATGCAGTAATCAACTGTAGTGTACTACTCAACTGGACTGTACTATGCTGTAATCAACTGTAGTGTACTACTCAACTGTACTGTACTACTCAACTGGACTGTACTATGCTGTAATCAACTGGACTGTACTATGCAGTAATCAACTGTAGTGTACTACTCAACTGGACTGTACTATGCTGTAATCAACTGTAGTGTACTACTCAACTGGACTGTACTATGCTGTAATCAACTGTAGTGTACTACTCAACTGTACTGTAATATGCTGTAATCAACTGTAGTGTACTACTCAACTGTACTGTACTATGCTGTAATAAACTGTAGTGTACTACTCAACTGGACTGTACTATGCTGTAATCAACTGTACTGTACTACTCAACTGGACTGTACTATGCTGTAATCAACTGGACTGTACTATGCAGTAATCAACTGTAGTGTACTACTCAACTGGACTGTACTATGCTGTAATCAACTGTAGTGTACTACTCAACTGTACTGTACTATGCTGTAATCAACTGTAGTGTACTACTCAACTGTACTGTACTATGCTGTAATCAACTGTAGTGTACTACTCAACTGGACTGTACTATGCTGTAATTAACTGTAGTGTACTACTCAACTGTAAGGTACTATGCTGTAATGAACTGGACTGTACTACTCAACTGTACTGTAATATGCAGTAATCAACTAGACTATACTACTCAACTGTTCTGTACTACACTGTAAACAACTAGACTGTACTACTCAACTGTACTGTACTATGCTGTAATCAACTAGACTATACTACTCAACTGTTCTGTACTACACTGTAAACAACTAGACTGTACTTATCAACTGTACTGTACTATGCTGTAATCAACTAGACTGTATTTCTCAACTGTACTGTACTATGCTGTAATCAACTGTACTGTACTACTCAACTGTACTGTACTATGCTGTAATCAACTGGACTGTACTACTCAACTGGACTGTACTATGCTGTAATCAACTGGACTGTACTACTCAACTGGACTGTACTACTCAACTGGACTGTACTATGCTGTAAACAACTAGACTGTACTACTCAACTGGACTGTACTATGCTGTAATCAACTGGACTGTACTACTCAACTGGATTGTACTACTCAACTGGACTGTACTATGCTGTAAACAACTACACTGTACTATGCTGTAAACAACTAGGTTGTACTATGCTTTAATCAACTAGAATGTACTACTCAACTGTACTGTACTATGCTGTAATCAACTAGACTGTACTAAGCTGTAAACAACTAGGTTGTACTATACTGTGATCAACTAGAATGTACTACTCAACTGTACTGTACTATGCTGTAATCAACTAGACTGTACTATGCTGTAAACAACTGGACTGTTCGACTCAACTGGACTGTACTACTCAACTGGACTGTACTATGCTGTAATCAACTGTACTGTACTACTCAACTGTACTGTACTATGCTGTAATCAACTATACTGTACTACTCAACTGTACTGTACTACTCAACTGGACTGTACTATGCTGTAATCAACTGGACTGTACTACTCAACTGTACTGTACTAGTCAACTGGACTGTACTATTCTGTAATCAACTGTACTGTACTACTCAACTGTACTGTACTATGCTGTAATCAACTGGACTGTACTATGCTGTAATGAACTGTACTGTGCTATGCTGTAATCAACTGGACTATACTACTCAACTGGACTGTACTACTCAACTGGACTGTACTATGCCATTATCAACTGTACTGTACTATGCCATTATCAACTGTACTGTACTACTCAACTGTACTGTACTACTCAACTGGACTGTACTACTCAACTGTACTGTACTATGCTGTAGTCAACTAGACTGTACTATGCTGTAATCAACTGTACTGTACTATGCTGTAAACACCTAGACTGTACTATGCTGTAAACAACTAGACCAGGGGTGTCAAACTCAAATACCCAGTGGGCCAAAATGTAAAACCTGAACAAAGTCACGGGCCAACATTGAACAAATTAACCTTTTAATATGGACCCAAACAAGTTTTGCTTTAACATTGAATATGGAACAAGCATCGCTTATTACCATACAATATATAATTTAATAGTGGAGACATGCAAAATCGAATTTCAAATGAAAAAACACATCAATGGCATTCATTTATTAAATAAATCAAATTTAAATAAAAATGGTATGCCTCTTTTCTATTTGCAGCCTTCTGATTTAAATACCAAAATAAACTTTTTCCACTGGCTAATAATTTTACAAATAAAATGATAATAAATCAATCAACCATTCAAGCCCATGCCTTGTAGCAAGAAAAAGTGCATAAAGAAAACGTTAATTATTGCACACTGGTCTAATCTGATGTGCCCAAGCCAGATACCTGGCATCTCTTCTTGGATGCTAGTTCATCAAT
Source organism: Oncorhynchus clarkii lewisi (assembly GCF_045791955.1). Taxonomy (NCBI): domain Eukaryota; kingdom Metazoa; phylum Chordata; class Actinopteri; order Salmoniformes; family Salmonidae; genus Oncorhynchus; species Oncorhynchus clarkii. The sequence continues at coordinate 14,032,879 of NC_092178.1, read as the reverse complement.
GTCTGGGCTCAAGCTCTGAGCTGAAGAAATCCTCAGTATCGAGCGAAGATGTTCATCAGTCAGACGTCTCCTGTGAGTTGTTTTGGTCATCTTCATCGAGGAGAAAAGTTGCTCGCATAGATAAGTGCTGCCGAACATGGAGAGCATCTGAGCAGCTTGGGTGCGGAGCTGAGGCATTGTGTCAGGGATGAACCGTGGAAACTGTGCGGCGCCCACAGCATCATACTTTGACTTCAGCGTGTCGTTGCACTGGAGTTCAATCAGCTCCATTTGGATGTTGGTTGGTGCATTTTCCACATCAACTGCGAAGGGATTACTAAGCAGTTCAAACTTGCATTTCTGGGCATCGAAGTCGGCAAATCGCCGGCTAAACTCAGCGGCGAGAACACTGAGTTTTTCAGCAAACTGTGCGCATGGGAACACGCCGGTAGAGATCTGCGCTTTTATGGATTGGCAGCAGGGAAAATGGCAAGGGTTTCCTTGCAGCATCTGATTCTCCCACAGGCACAGTTTAGTTTTGAAGGCCCTCACTGCAGCGTACATGTCTGTGATGATGCGCCCCCGCCCCTGAAGCTGCAGGTTCAGCGCATCGAGATGGCTCGAGATGTCACAGAGAAAGGCCAGCTCACACAGGAACTTTTGCTCCCGGAGCTCTGCTGTATCCTTCCCTTTGGTTTCCAGGAATTGACATATTTCCTCACGCAGCTCGAAACATCTGTTCAGTACTTTTCCTCTGCTTAGCCATCTCACCTCTGTGTGATACGGCACGTCTGCGTATTCCGAACCACACTCCTCCAGAAAAGATTTAAACTGGCGGTGATTTAGACCTTTGGCTCTTATAAAGTTAACTACCTGTGTTACTGTGGTCATAACATGTTCCATCTTTAGGGCTTTGGCACACAGTGCTTCCTGATGTATGATGCAGTGGTAAACAGTTAGCTCACCTGCACAGTTCTCTTCCCGCATCTTCTCCCGAACCATGCCCACCAGTCCACTCTTTTTACCGCACATCGCTGGCGCACCATCTGTCGTTAATCCAACGAGTTTATCCCACGGCAGCTTTATTTCAGTTACACATTTGGAAACCTCCTCAAAGATTTCCTTTCCTGTGGTTGTGCCATGCATTGATTTGAATCCTAATAGCTCCTCCGTAACACACAGATTTGAGTCCACTCCACGGATGAAGACTGACAGCTGAGCAGTATCAGATGCGTCGCAGCTCTCATCCACAGCGAGGGAGAACGCAACAAAATCTTTTCCCTTTTCCATCAGCTGGTCATACAGATTGGTGGCAAGATCACATGTGCGATCAGCTACTGTGTTCCTGCTCAGGCTCACGTTTGAAAATGCTTGTTTTTTCTCTGGGCATACGAGGTCACAAACCTTCATCATGCACTTTTTCATGAACTCTCCCTCATTAAAGGGCCGGGCTGATTTTGCGATCTCTGCTGCCACTATATAACTAGCCTTTACAGCAGCCTCGCTTTGTGATGTGGCTTTTTTAAACATATTCTGTTGTGAAACCAAACTTCTTTTCATCTCCTCTACTTTCTGGCTCCTTTGAGTCATGTCCAGGTCCTTGTATTTGTCATGGTGTTTCGTTTCATAGTGTCGTCTAATGTTGTACTCCTTACTTACAGCCACGTTGACTCCACAAACAAGACAAACAGGGTTGTCTTTTACATATGTAAACAGATATTCTGCCTCCCACTTGTCCAGAAAGCTCCTGTTTTCTGCCTTTCTTTTCGCCATTTTTGGGAAGGGTTAGCTCGCTGACAGTTGTAGCGTCTATGTTGCTATGACTACTGTCACAGAGGAGAGAGCGTTTCTGGGTCCTGTCCTGATTGGCGCGCGAAAACAGCAGAGCATTATGGGATTCGTAGTATTAGTGGTGAATGCGCTGTATAATACCGGCGGGCCAGCTCTAGTAGTAATTTGGTATTGTCTCGCGGGCCAAATATAATTACCCCGCGGGCCAAATTTGGCCCACGGGCCAGAGTTTGACACCCATGAACTAGACTGTACTATGCCATAATCAACTAGACTGTACTATGCTGTAAACAACTGTACTGTACTACTCAACTGGACTGTACTATGCTGTAAACTACTAGACTGTACTATGCTGTAAACAAATAGACTGTACTATGCTGTAAACAACTGTACTGTACTACTCAACTGGACTGTACTATGCTGTAAACAACTATACTGTACTATGCTGTAAACAACTAGACTGTACTATGCCATAATCAACTAGACTGTACTATGCTGTAAACAACTGTACTGTACTACTCAACTGGACTGTACTATGCTGTAAACTACTAGACTGTACTATGCTGTAAACAACTAGACTGTACTATGCTGTAAACAAATAGACTGTACTATGCTGTAAACAACTAGACTGTACTATGCCATAATCAGCTGGACTGTACCATGCTGTAAACAAATAGACTGTACTATGCTGTAAACAAATAGACTGTACTATGCTGTAATCAACTGGACTGTACTACTCAACTGGACTGTACTATGCTGTGAACAACTCGACTGTCCTATGCTGTAAACAAATAGACTGTACTATGCTGTAAACAACTAGACTGTACTATGCTGTAATCGATTAGACTGTACTATGCTGTAATCAACTAGACTGTACTACTCATCTGGACTGTACTACTCAACTGGACTGTACTATGCTGTAATCAACTGGACTGTACTATGCTGTAATCAACTAGACTGTACTACTCATCTGGACTGTACTACTCAACTGGACTGTACTATGCTGTAATCAACTGGACTGTACTATGCTGTAATCAACTGGACTGTACTACTCATCTGGACTGTACTACTCAACTGGACTGTACTATGCTGTAATCAACTGGACTGTACTATGCTGTAATCAACTGGACTGTACTACTCAACTGTACTGTACTATGCTGTAATCAACTGTAGTGTACTACTCAACTGTACTGTACTATTCTGTAATCAACTGTACTGTACTATGCTGTAATCAACTGGACTGTACTGTGCTGTAATCAACTAGACTGTACTATGCTGTAATCAACTAGACTGTACTACTCACCTGTACTGTACTATGCTGTAATCAACTAGACTGTACTACTCACCTGTACTGTACTATGCTGTAATCAACTAGACTGTACTATGCTGTAATCAACTAGACTGTACTATGCTGTAATCAACTAGACTGTACAATGCTGTAATCAACTAGACTGTACTACTCAACTGGACTGTACTACTCAACTGTACTGTACTACTCAACTGGACTGTACTACTCAACTGTACTGTACTACTCAACTGTACTGTACTACTCAACTGGACTGTACTACTCAACTGGACTGTACTACTCAACTGTACTGTACTACTCAACTGGACTGTACTACTCAACTGTACTGTACTACTCAACTGTACTGTACTATGCTTTAATCAACTAGACTGTACTACTCAACTGGACTGTACTACTCAACTGGACTGTACTATGCTGTAATCAACTAGACTGTACTACTCAACTGTACTGTACTATGCTGTAATCAACTAGACTGTACTACTCAACTGGACTGTACTACTCAACTGGACTGTACTATGCTGTAATCAACTGGACTGTACTAATCAACTGGACTGCATTATGCTGTGTTGTGCTGTAACTTACTCTAACTCTTCTAAAGAACTTCTGAAACTCTAGGAATGTGTCCCAAATGACACCCTATTCCCTATGTTTGACCAGAGCTCTGTACTCTTAGAAAAAAGGGTTCCAAAAGGGTTATTTGGCTGTAGACACTGCTGCTAGAGGTATATTCCCTTTGGTCTGGGCCCATACACGTTGAGAAAAAAAGGTGCTATCTAGAACCTAAAAGGCTTTAAAGAACTCTTGTTGGTTCTAGGTAGAACCCCTTTGATTCCAAGTATAACCCTTTTTTTGTTCCATGTAAAACCACTTTGGGTTCCATGTAGAACTCTCTGTGGAAACCCAAAACTGTTCTACCTGGAACCGACAAGAGTTCTTCAAAGCCTTTTAGGTTATAGATAGCACCTTTTTTTCTCAACGTGTATGGGCCCAGACCAAAGGGAATATACCTCTAGCAGCAGTGTCTACAGGATCTGAAATAGACCTCTAGCAGCAGTGTCTACAGGATCTGAAATAGACCTCTAGCAGCAGTGTCTACAGGATCTGAAATAGGCCTCTAGCAGCAGTGTCTACAGGATCTGAAATAGACCTCTAGCAGCAGTGTCTACAGGATCTGAAATAGATCTCTAGCAGCAGTGTCTAGAGGTTCTGAAATAGACCTCTAGCAGCAGTGTCTACAGGATCTGAAATAGATCTGTAGCAGCAGTGTCTACAGGATCTGAAATAGACCTCTAGCAGCAGTGTCTACAGGTTCTGAAATAGACCTCTAGCAGCAGTGTCTACAGGTTCTGAAATAGATCTCTAGCAGCAGTGTCTACAGGATCTGAAATAGATCTCTAGCAGCAGTGTCTACAGGATCTGAAATAGACCTCTAGCAGCAGTGTCTACAGGATCTGAAATAGATCTCTAGCAGCAGTGTCTACAGGTTCTGAAATAGACCTCTAGCAGCAGTGTCTACAGGTTCTGAAATAGACCTCTAGCAGCAGTGTCTACAGGATCTGAAATAGACCTCTAGCAGCAGTGTCTACAGGTTCTGAAATAGACCTCTAGCAGCAGTGTCTACAGGTTCTGAAATAGGCCTCTAGCAGCAGTGTCTACAGGATCTGAAATAGGCCTCTAGCAGCAGTGTCTACAGGATCTGAAATAGACCTCTAGCAGCAGTGTCTACAGGATCTGAAATAGATCTCTAGCAGCAGTGTCTACAGGATCTGAAATAGGCCTCTAGCAGCAGTGTCTACAGGATCTGAAATAGACCTCTAGCAGCAGTGTCTACAGGATCTGAAATAGGCCTCTAGCAGCAGTGTCTACAGGATCTGAAATAGACCTATAGCAGCAGTGTCTACAGGATCTGAAATAGACCTCTAGCAGCAGTGTCTACAGGATCTGAAATAGGCCTCTAGCAGCAGTGTCTACAGGATCTGAAATAGACCTCTAGCAGCAGTGTCTACAGGATCTGAAATAGACCTCTAGCAGCAGTGTCTACAGGTTCTGAAATAGACCTCTAGCAGCAGTGTCTACAGGTTCTGAAATAGACCTCTAGCAGCAGTGTCTACAGGATCTGAAATAGACCTCTAGCAGCAGTGTCTACAGGATCTGAAATAGGCCTCTAGCAGCAGTGTCTACAGGATCTGAAATAGATCTCTAGCAGCAGTGTCTACAGGATCTGAAATAGATCTGTAGCAGCACTATCTACAGGATCTGAAATAGATCTCTAGCAGCAGTGTCTACAGGATCTGAAATAGATCTCTAGCAGCAGTGTCTACAGGATCTGAAATAGACCTCTAGCAGCAGTGTCTACAGGATCTGAAATAGATCTCTAACAGCAGTGTCTACAGGATCTGAAATAGACCTCTAGCAGCAGTGTCTACAGGTTCTGAAATAGACCTCTAGCAGCAGTGTCTACAGGATCTGAAATAGGCTATTCTATTCTGTAATCAACTGTACTGTACTACTCACCTGTACTGTACTATTCTGTAATCAACTAGACTGTACTATGCTGTAATCAACTAGACCTCTAGCAGCACTATCTACAGGATCTGAAACGTAGATTCTGAATTGATCAATGAATGTCACCGATTAGCCAGAGGAGTGACGTAAGAGTTCATCAAGGTTTGTTATACGATATCAATAACATACCATCTGTCTAGCACATGGAATGACTAGACAATTCAACTCTCTTCCTCACACACAACAGATAACATGTAGCTACCTTTATCTCTAGTTAGTACATTGATTTGAATGTTTAAATGTTTAATTTGACCTTTATTTAGTTAGTAACTGTATGTGTGACAGGTTCTAGAAAGCAGGACCAGACGTCAGGAGTTGAGAGGAAAGGCAGAGTCATGCCTAATCTCCCTGTTCTGCCGTGTGATAACCACAGCCATGTTACCACACCACCTTCCCCTCTCTCATTTCCCTCTCCACCTCTCTCTCTCTCATTCATAAAGGCCTAATAAATGAGACTGTCTGGGGAATGACAGATATCTCCAGACAGAACAAGTGATGGTTACACAGCAGAGGGGGAGAGAGGTACAGGGAGGGAGGGAGGGGGAGATAACAGAGAGAGAGAGAGAGAGAGAGAGACAGGAAGCAGGCGGCAGTAACATGATGAAGAGATGAGAAAGAAAATCTGTGTGTTTTTGTGTGTGTTTGTTTGTTTGTGTGTGTGTGTGTTTGTTTGTGTGTGTGTTTGTGTCAATCTTTGTCTCTGTGTATTTACCCTGAGTGTGTGAGCATGGAGGGGGCCTGGGTGATGACTGAGTTGGACTGGGCAGAGGGCAGTGCTTGTTGGCCAGCCATGCTGCAGCTTAGACCCCTCATACTACCATGGGGCGGTGGTTGGTGTTGGGAGTGGGGCTGTGCCTGGGGCTGATTGGCACATGATGATCCATTCTGAGGGAGATTCTGAGTCTAGAGGACAGAGAAGAGGGAGAGGAGACCAGTTATAATATGTATTCTGTTTTTGTTGTTTGAATAAATACACACTTCTACGTAACATTTTACATCTACGAGTGTGTGGCATTGTGTGTGTGTGTTGTGGGTCTGTGGCATAGTGTGTGTGTGTGTGTGTGTGTGTGTGTGTGTGTGTGTGTGTGTGTGTGTGTGTGTGTGTGTGTGTGTGTGTGTTGTGTGTGTGTGTGTGTGTCCGTGTGTGTGTGAGTGAGTGTCTGTCAGTTGTTTTTCAGTCTGTCTGGCTGCTTACCATGCCGAGAATGTGATCGCCTGGTGTTTGTTACCTGCTCAAACATCTAAACCAGTCTGTCTGTCTGTCTATCTGACTCTTCCTCACACTCACCTGTCACTCAAATACTTCCCTTTCAGGCAAAATCCTTACCTGCCAGATCTGTCAATCACTATACCTGCCAGACCTATCAATCCATATACCTGCCAGACCTGTCAATCAATATACCTGCCAGACCTGTCAATCAAAATACCTACTAACCTGGTGAAGGTCTCCTATTTGTTTGTCTGTTCCATTTGTTATTTTCATACGAGAGCCTAGAAACCTAGCATGCAATGCTATCAGTATGCTGTCTACTGTGTTGGCTCAATGTGGTAGTACAGTGAATATTGTCATGATAAATGACACTTTCGTAGTTCAAGTTTCCTCCGCTTGCTGTATACGTCTGAGGATCATGAGAAATGTTGTTTTTTGCATCTGACCTGTTTGTTGTTCTGCTCCTCCTGTGCCTGGCAGAACTCCTGTTCGATCTCATTGAAGAGACCCACCTCCTCACAGTTACGCAGGAAACGGGTCGGCGTTGGGGTCTGGTCTGATCACACACAGCACAGAGAGAGAAAACAGACATTAAGCATCAAACAGATATCATAACAACCATGATATTACTATAGCCTATATCAGAGTGCACATTGAGGTTTTGGTGACTGCAGAGACAGATATAAACCAGCATCTCCGACAGCATACAGCTAGCATGGTTTCAACATCACTACAACTATGTTCAACCTGCTTAGTGTAGCCTGTCCCTAGCTGCTGATCTTGGGTCACTTTTGCATCTTCCCCACTAATGGTTAAGGTTTGGATTGGGGAAGGGGATAAGATCAGTCTGACTGCATCTCTCCATTGTAGTCTAAACTATCAGGGTTGAAAGGTCACAAGGTCAGCAGTCAAGAGTCACAGACTCAGCAATCCTTTGTTTTGACAGAAGATTTCCTCCAGGAGGACTGAGTGTTTACATGCCCCTGCAGGAGAGAACCCGACTGTTGGGGTCAAAGGTCAACAGAGCTGTTAAAACCCAGACAGAGAGCAGTTGCCGCGGTAACAGACTGATAGGATCGAGAGTTTTTTTCTGAGGCTGAGCCTTGGCCACCAGTGCTCTAATTTTTTCATCAACCACTGAAGAGAGGTCTCACACACACACACACACACACACACACACACACACACACACACACACACGCGCGCGCATACGAGTGCTCATACACACACACACACAACACTGCTGGCCCGCTCATTAGGCAGGGTTAGGTGGTAGCAGATTGACGAGGGCGTCATTTTCTGAATTAAACTGACCAAGACAAACCTCCAATAACACATACAACCTCACATCATTCTGCCCCTAAACAATGACAATTTCTCTCAACCAGTGGCACATGGGATTTTTAGCTGCCTCCACTACCATAGAATTTAGTGTCCCCTGTTCTCACACACTTTTGTCAAAGGTGGGGGCGCAAAATATTTTGCTTGTCCATTCCCAGCGTGCCTCACCAGGGTGCTGTTGGAGAGATGCATCGCTGCGGCACTCCACCAATGTTCTGGCAAAAAATGATCCCACATAAATAATATTTTTTTTTGGGGGGGGGGGTGTTTTACAAATGGTAGGTTTACCACATAGATGGGCATTCATAAAATTACATTTCAGGCAACACACACATCAGTAAACACGGACCGTCATCAATGTCTTTTGGACGTCTTTTTTTGGTGCTTTGATTTCCACATCCACGGACATCTGTTTTTGTCCGCTCCCGACTAAATCTGAACCAATCATAGATGGTGTCCGGTCTGGTCCAGCTTTGATTTGCCCCAAACATAGACGTCTATAAATTATGTATTTTCAACTTTGATTCAGAACCAAAAATGAGCCTGATTTCAACATCTGGAAAATAAGTATTTTAAACTTTAATTCAGAACCAAAAATGAGCCTAATTTCAATGTCCAGAAAATAAGCATTTTACATTTCAGGAAAATACGTATTTTCACCTTTCATCCAGAAACTAAATTGAATTTAACTTCAATGTCTGGAAAATATGTATTTGACATGTCTTTTTAACATAATTTTGCTTACTTGGACTATTCTAGTTTTATGGGGGGGCAGCATTTTTTGGTCTCTCCTAGGCCCGGACGCAGACACAACAGAACCAGACAACACTAAGCTTGAGTGACAGATAGTCAGTCAGAGAGGTGAAGGGGGCATGAATGGGGAAGGGAGGGAGGAGAGAGTTGGAGGTATAAAGCTGATAAGGAGACTCGTATTCCACAGGACAAAAGGGAAAATAAATATTGTCATAAGTTCAGAGCGACCCGTCAGACACTAAGAAAACCTGACAGACTGAGAACATTAGTGAAACAAATAAAGAACTCTAGGTAATAAGTTAATAAGGGCAAAACAGGAACAGAGAAAGAGAAAAAAAGAGGGTGAGAAATTGAGACAGAAATTGAGACAGAAATTGAGACAGAAATTGAGACAGAAATTGAGACAGAAATTGAGACAGAAATTGAGACAGAAATTGAGACAGAAAGGGGAAAAGAGTGTGAAAACAGGATACACTAAAATCTATGGTAGTGGAGGCAGTGGCGTACCGCAGTTTAAACGGAATAGAAATAATCACCATTACAAAGCTAACGTCCTCTCTATGCTGTCTATAAATGTTATTGTCACCTGCGAGGGGATCAGTCTTGATGGAGGAGAACTTGAGGGGCATCTCATGCTTGTGTCTGTGGATCATCAGGTGGTCTTCTGTTTGGAACCGCTGTATGGGGTGAAGAGAGAGCTCAACTTAGCATGCTCACATTGATTTATGGAATAATTCATAAAATGGCATGATTTATAAAATCTTTATAAAGATGAAATCAAATATTAGATATCAAATCCTCATGTGGTGAAGATATTCTTTACTAGAGGTACACGGTCACACACACACACACACACACACACACACACAGACACTGACCTGTGAGCAGCCAGGAGTGCTGCATCCATAGGGCCGGTCCTGTTCATTATTCATCTCCATTACAAACCTACAGTCAGAGAGACCAGAGGAGAGACAAACCTACAGTCAGAGAGACCAGAGGAGAGACAAACCTACAGTCAGAGAGACCAGAGGAGAGACAAACCTACAGTCAGAGAGACCAGAGGAGAGACAAACCTACAGTCAGAGAGACCAGAGGAGAGACAAACCTACAGTCAGAGAGACCAGAGGAGAGACAAACCTACAGTCAGAGAGACCAGAGGAGAGGCAAACCTACAGTCAGAGAGACCAGAGGAGAGACAAACCTACAGTCAGAGACACAACAGGAGAGACAAACCTACAGTCAGAGAGACCAGAGGAGAGACAAACCTACAGTCAGAGAGACCAGAGGAGAGGCAAACCTACAGTCAGAGAGACCAGAGGAGAGACAAGCCTACAGTCAGAGACACAACAGGAGAGACAAACCTACAGTCAGAGAGACCAGAGGAGAGACAAACCTACAGTCAGAGAGGCCAGAGGAGAGACAAACCTACAGTCAGAGAGACCAGAGGAGAGACAAGCCTACAGTCAGAGACACAACAGGAGAGACAAACCTACAGTCAGAGAGACCAGAGGAGAGACAAACCTACAGTCAGAGAGACCAGAGGAGAGGCAAACCTACAGTCAGAGAGACCAGAGGAGAGACAAACCTACAGTCAGAGAGGCCAGAGGAGAGACCAGAGGAGAGACAAGCCTACAGTCAGAGACACAACAGGAGAGACAAACCTACAGTCAGAGAGACCAGAGGAGAGACAAACCTACAGTCAGAGAGACCAGAGGAGAGGCAAACCTACAGTCAGAGAGACCAGAGGAGAGACAAACCTACAGTCAGAGTGACAACAGGAGAGACAAACCTACAGTCAGAGAGGCCAGAGGAGAGACCAGAGGAGAGACAAACCTACAGTCAGAGAGACAACAGGAGAGACAAATCTACAGTCAGAGAGACAAGAGGAGAGACAAACCTACAGTCAGAGAGACCAGAGGAGAGACAAATCTACAGTCAGAGAGACCAGAGGAGAGACAAACCTACAGTCAGAGAGACCAGAGGAGAGACAAACCTACAGTCAGAGAGACCAGAGGAGAGACAAACCTACAGTCTGAGGGACCAGAGGAGAGACAAATCTACAGTCAGAGAGACAAGAGGAGAGACAAACCGACAGTCAGAGAGACAAGAGGAGAGACAAATCTACAGTCAGAGAGACCAGAGGAGAGACAAGCCTACAGTCAGAGAGACCAGAGGAGAGACAAGCCTACAGTCAGAGACACAACAGGAGAGACAAACCTACAGTCAGAGAGACCAGAGGAGAGACAAACCTACAGTCAGAGAGACCAGAGGAGAGGCAAACCTACAGTCAGAGACACAACAGGAGAGACAAACCTACAGTCAGAGAGACCAGAGGAGAGACAAACCTACAGTCAGAGACACAACAGGAGAGACAAACCTACAGTCAGAGAGACCAGAGGAGAGACAAACCTACAGTCAGAGACACAACAGGAGAGACAAACCTACAGTCAGAGAGACCAGAGGAGAGACAAGCCTACAGTCAGAGACACAACAGGAGAGACAAACCTACAGTCAGAGAGACCAGAGGAGAGACAAACCTACAGTCAGAGAGACCAGAGGAGAGGCAAACCTACAGTCAGAGAGACCAGAGGAGAGACAAACCTACAGTCAGAGTGACAACAGGAGAGACAAACCTACAGTCAGAGAGGCCAGAGGAGAGACCAGAGGAGAGACAAACCTACAGTCAGAGAGACAACAGGAGAGACAAATCTACAGTCAGAGAGACAAGAGGAGAGACAAACCTACAGTCAGAGAGACCAGAGGAGAGACAAATCTACAGTCAGAGAGACCAGAGGAGAGACAAACCTACAGTCAGAGAGACCAGAGGAGAGACAAACCTACAGTCAGAGAGACCAGAGGAGAGACAAACCTACAGTCAGAGAGACCAGAGGAGAGACAAACCTACAGTCTGAGGGACCAGAGGAGAGACAAATCTACAGTCAGAGAGACAAGAGGAGAGACAACCCTACCGTCTGAGAGACCAGAGGAGAGACAAACCGACAGTCAGAGAGACAAGAGGAGAGACAAATCTACAGTCAGAGAGACAAGAGGAGAGACAACCCTACCGTCTGAGAGACCAGAGGAGAGACAAACCGACAGTCAGAGAGACAAGAGGAGAGACAAACCTACAGTCAGCATTTTACATTTACATTTTGGGACGGAACCTTATGTCAGGGAAAATGATCCAGGATCAATGTGACCTCAGGCAGAATCCTGACTTAACTGATTCTCCCTGAATGAAACTCTTACCCTAGGCAGAATCCTGACTTAACTGATCTGCCTGAATGAAACTCTTACCCTAGGCAGAATCCTGACTTAACTGATCTGCCTGAATGAAACTCTTACCTCAGGCAGAATCTTCACTTAACTGATTCTCCCTGAATTAAACTCTTACCCCAGGCAGAATCCTGACTTAACTGATCTGCCTGAATGAAACTCTTACCTCAGGCAGAATCCTGACTTAACTGATTCTCCCTGAATTAAACTCTTATCCCAGGCAGAATCCTGACATAACTGATCTGCCTGAATTAAACTCTTACCTCAGGCAGAATATTCACTTAACTGATTCTCCCTGAATGAAACTCTTACCCCAGACACAATCTTCACTTAAGATGGTTTAAGCTTAAGTATACAGATGTGGTCAAATCTATTGGCACCCTTGCACGATTCACTATTCCTTCTAAAATAAGTTAAAATTGAAAAAACAATCGATGTTTAAACTTGTATTTGTTTGATTGACAACTGTGCAGGACCAGAAAAAAAAGTACTTTAACTGAAATGGAGATTTTTCACTTCAATGCCAAAAATGAACTGGAACAAATTATTCAAAATTCTAATGAATTTGGTTGGAGGCAAATGATTCTCGGCAATTGTAATTTATCTCACCTGTGTTAAGTTGCAAGGGCCTACAGGGTTAAAAAAAAAAAGCCATTCAACCAGTTTTGAAAGAGAAAACAGAAAATTCTGATCCATTGCGCTCCATTGTAAAGTGCAAGGGTGCCAATACATTTGACTGCATGTGTAGCGTAGGCCTTGGCTGTGATTCCCTTTGTTAGGTGGAAGAGAAAAACTCCAGAAATTCCATTCCTGAAGAAAAACAATGCATTGAGATTTGAAACTTGAGAGAGAGAAAGCATTGAGACTTGAGAGAGAGGGTTCAAGCCAACCCCCAGCTGACCCTTACTGCAGCAGTGAAATGAAGATGGAGGAGGGGGGGGGGGGGTTGTTGGGGGGTAATTATGAACTATTAGAAGTGCTAGCTCTTCATTTTCCACTGAGACCAGGACCTAGTGAACTTTGTCACCCAAGGCATTCCTCACAGCCGTGTCAGAAAGAGGGTGTGTCCCGAATGGCACCCTATGTGGCTTTGGTCAAAAGTAGTGCACTATACTGTATAGGGAATAGGGTGCCATTTGGAACGCATCCAGAGCGTGTATGTCAGAGTCAGGACAAAAAGACTTTCAGGAGAGCTGATGCCTGGATTTTATCAGGTCTTATGTGGTCTTATGAGGAGAGCTGGGTTGGTTGGTTGGTAAACTCCTTGGTATTTGCTATTGGTATTTTATTAGGATCCCTATTAGCTGTTGCAAAAGCAGCAGCTACTCTTCCTGGAGTCCGCACAAAACATGAAACATGACATAATACAGAACATTAATAGATAAGAACAGCTCATGGACAGAACTACATACATTTTGTTTTGTAAAGGCACACGTAGTCTACATATCAGTACATACACACAAACTATCTTGGTCAAATATGGGAGAGGCGTTGTACTGTGAGGTGTTGCTTTATCCGTTTTTTTAAACAAGGTTTGCTGTTCATTTGAGCAATATGAGATGGAACAAAGTTCCATGCAATAATGGCTCTAAATAATATTGTACGCTTTCTTGAATTTGTTCTGGATTTGGGGACTGTGAAATGACCTCTGGTGGCATGTCTGGTGGGGTAAGTGTGTGTGTCAGAGCTGTGTGTAAGTCGACTATGCAAACAATTTGGGATTTCAACACAGTGATGCAGTCAGTCTCTCCTAAACTCTTAGCCAAGAGAGACTGGCATGCATAGTATTTATATCAGCCCTCTGATTACAATGAAGAGCATGACGTTCCACTCTGTTCTGGGCCAGCTGCAGCTTAATTAGGTCTTTCCTTGCAGTACTCGACCACACGACTGGACAAGAATCAAGATAAGACAACTAGAGCCTGAAGGGATTTTTGGAGTGTTGTGTCAAAAAAGCAGAGCATCTCTTTTTTTGCGGGCAGACCTCTCCACATATTTACAACTATTGAACCTATATGTTTTGACCATAACAGTTTAATCTAAGGTAATGCCAAGTCATTTAGTCTCCTCAACTTGTTCAACAGCCACACCATTCATTACCAGATTCAGCTGAGGTCTAGAATTTAGGGAATGATTTGTACCAAATACAATGCTCTTAGTTTTAGAGATGTTTAGGACCAGTTTATTACTGGCCACCCATTCCAAAACAGATTGCAACACTTTGTTAAGGGTTTCAGGGACTTCATTAGCTGTGGTTGCCAATGCGTATTTGGTTGAATCATTAGCATACATGGACACACATGCTTTGTTTAATGCCAGTGGCAGGTCATTGGTAAAAAAATAAAAAGACTAGAGGGCTTAGAGAGCTTCCCTGTGGTACACCACGCTCTATATGTTTGACATTAGAGGAGCTCTCAGTAAAGAAAACATTTTGAGTTCTATTAGATAGATAGCTCTGAATCAACAATATGGCAGAGGTTTAAAAGCTATAACACATATGTTTTTTCAACAATAGGTTATGGTCAATAATGTCAAAGGCTGCACTGAAATCTAAAAGTACAGCTCCCACAATCTTCTTACTTTCAATTTCTTTCAACCAATCATCTGTCATTTGTGTCAGTGCAGTACTTGTTGAGTGCCCTTCTCTATAAGCATGCTGAAAGTCTGTTGTTAATTTGTTTACAGAGAAATAGCAATGTATTTGGTCTAACACAATGTTTTCCAACAGTTTGCTAAGAGCTGGCAGCAAGCTGATAGCTCTGCTGTTAGAACCAGTGAAGGCCGCTTTATGACTCTTGGGTAGCGGAATGACTTTGGCTTCCCTCCAGGCCTGAGGACAAAGACTTTCCTCTAGGCTCAGATTAAAGATATGACAGATAGGAGTGGCTATAGAGTCAGTTACCATCCTCAGGAGCTTTCCATTTAAATTGTCAATGCCAGAAGGTTTGTCACACTTTCCCTCACTAACTTTACAAAACACTAAAGCAATGCTTTTCTTTCATAATTAGATTTTTTAATGTATGAATATGATGGCTCACTGTTCATTGTTGGCATTTCCTGCCTAAGTTTACCCACTTTGCCATTGAAGTAATAACTAAAATAATTGGCAACATCAAATGTTTTTTGTGATGAATAAGCCATCTCATTCCATGAAAGACAGAGTTGAATTTGTATTTCTGCCCATAATTTCATTTAAAGTACTCCATCATACTTAATATCATTGATCTTGGCTTCGTAATACAGTTTCTTCTTCTTTGTGTTGAGTTTAGTCTCATCATTTCTCAATTTGCAGAAAGACAGCCAGTCAGATGTGCTGCCAGATTTATTAGCCACTCCTTTTGCCCCATCTCTTTCAACCATACAGTTGTTTTATTCCTCGTCAATCCATGGAGCCTTGACAGTTCTAACAATCATTTTTTAGCAGGTGCATGTTTATCATTAATTGGAAGAAGCAATTTCATGAATTCATCAAATGCAGCGCCTGGATGCTCCTAATTAATCACATCACACCAACAAATATTTTTAACCTCATCCACATAAGAGTCACAGCAACATCTTTTGGCTGATGTCTTATACACTATTTTAGGCCCAGCTTTTGGAAATGTGGCTTTCCTGGATATAGCCACTATACTGTGATCACTGCATCCAATGGGTACGGATACAGCTTTAGAACAAATTTCTACCGTGTTAATAAAAATGTGATCAATACATGTGGATGAACTTGGTCCTGTAGCGTTTGTAAACACCCCTGAACCAGATTTCAGGTACTGGTTACAGTGAGAAGCTTCCTCTTGAGCGGACAGCTTGATGAAAACCAGTCAATATTCAGGTCCCCAAGAAGGTAGACCTCTTTGTTTACATCACATACACTATCAAGCATTTCACACATATTATCTACATACTGACCGTTAGCACTCGGTGGCCTATAGCAACACCCCACAAGAAAAGGCTGTAGATGTGAACCTGCAACTACATCACATCAATAAAACGTGAAAGGGTTTTGGTTCTTACTCGGAAGAGTCCTCTGAGAAGGCTTTTCCAGTTAACTTTATAAAGAGATAAGAAAGGTACCCACACATTATGCTTCCAATTGCCACCTTTATTGACAAGGTTTTGATCCACAAGGATCTTTAGACCTTAGTCTCTCTATCCTTAACCAGGGCTGTGGTCAAAGGAAGCGATTTAATTTCAAATTCCAAAATGGAAACACATGTTTGAACTGTCATTTCAGATTACTTCCTGAATTGACTGACTTCAATTCGAATTGACTCCAGCTCTGGCCTTAACCATCATGACCA
The DNA here is from genome assembly GCF_045791955.1 of Oncorhynchus clarkii lewisi. Lineage (NCBI taxonomy): Eukaryota > Metazoa > Chordata > Actinopteri > Salmoniformes > Salmonidae > Oncorhynchus > Oncorhynchus clarkii. The sequence goes on along the minus strand of NC_092178.1, from coordinate 14,016,360 downwards.
TGGCCATGACCATGGCCATGACCAGCCCTTAGCCTGGACGCAGAATACAATGGTCGTTCACTGGCCGTAGAGGTTAGGCACCATAATTGTAATTTGGCGGCACTGCAGTCTTTCATGAATGACCCCCCCACTCTCACACACTATACCCTTGCTACCCCTTGATAATGATGATGAGAATGGTGATGAAGATGTTGATGACAGGTTGGAGGATTTCTTATGAGCAGTGGACAGCACATTTGAACCAACATACACACACTAACACACACTCCACTTAGGCATGTTTCACCTGAGAGAGAGTGGGGATCTGTTTAGGTTGAAGGGGACAGGGAATATACGGACACACTCACACTGTAAGTGGATACTGATGTTAAAGTTATGACAGAGAGGAGAGAAAAGAGGAGGAGGGGTAAAGCGAGATGTAAAAGGTGAGCGAAAGTGAGAGGAGGGGAAGAGAGGCACAGGATTAGAGCACAGAAGGAGATGGAGAGAGAGAGAGAGAGAGAGAGAGAGAGAGAGAGAGAGAGAGAGAGAAGAGAGAGAGAGAGAGAGAGGAAAGAGGTGGAGAGAGGGAGAGAGAGAGAGAGAGAGAGAAAGAGAGAGAGAAAGAGAGAGAGGAAAGAGGTAGAGAGAGAGAAAGAAGAGGTAGAGAGAGAGAGAAAGAGAGGAAAGAGGTAGAGAGAGAGAGGAAAGAGGTAGAGAGAGAGAGAGAGAGAGAGAGAGAGAGAGAGAGAGAGAGAGAGAGAGAGAGAGAGAGAGAGAGAGAGAGAGAGAGAGATGGGGGAGAGCGAGAGAGGGGGGGCAGTGTGCTGGTAGAGGGAGGTATCAGTGTGCTGATAGAGGGAGGGATCAGTGTGCTGGTAGAGGGAGGGATCAGTGTGCTGGTAGAGGGAGGGATCTGTGTGCTGATAGAGGGAGGGAACAGTGTGCTGGTAGAGGGAGGGAACAGTGTACTGGTAGAGGGAGGGATCAGTGTGCTGATAGAGGGAGGGAACAGTGTACTGGTAGAGGGAGGGATCAGTGTGCTGGTAGAGGGAGGGAACAGTGTGCTGATAGAGGGAGGGATCTGTGTGCTGGTAGAGGGAGGGAACAGTGTGCTGATAGAGGGACCTCAGTGTGCTGGTAGAGGGAGGGATCAGTGTGCTGGTAGAGAGAGGGAACAGTGTGCTGGTAGAGGGAGGGATCAGTGTGCTGGTAGAGGGAGGGATCTGTGTGCTGGTAGAGGGAGGGATCTGTGTGCTGATAGAGGGAGGGATCTGTGTGCTGATAGAGGAAGGGAACAGTGTGCTGGTAGAGGGAGGGAACAGTGTACTGGTAGAGGGAGGGATCAGTGTGCTGGTAGAGGGAGGGAACAGTGTGCTGATAGAGGGACCTCAGTGTGCTGGTAGAGGGAGGGATCTGTGTGCTGGTAGAGGGAGGGAACAGTGTGCTGGTAGAGGGAGGGAACAGTGTGCTGATAGAGGGAGGGATCAGTGTGCTGGTAGAGGGAGGGAACAGTGTACTGGTAGAGGGAGGGATCTGTGTGCTGATAGAGGGAGGGATCTGTGTGCTGGTAGAGGGAGGGATCTGTGTGCTGATAGAGGGAGGGATCTGTGTGCTGATAGAGGGAGGGAACAGTGTGCTGGTAGAGGGAGGGAACAGTGTGCTGGTAGAGGGAGGGAACAGTGTGCTGATAGAGGGACCTCAGTGTGCTGGTAGAGGGAGGGATCTGTGTGCTGGTAGAGGGAGGGAACAGTGTGCTGATAGAGGGGGGATCAGTGTGCTGGTAGAGGGAGGGATCAGTGTGCTGGTAGAGGGAGGGATCAGTGTGCTGGTAGAGGGAGGGGTCAGTGTGCTGGTAGAGGGAGGGATCAGTGTGCTGGTAGAGGGAGGGATCAGTGTGCTGGTAGAGGGAGGGAACAGTGTACTGGTAGAGGGAGGGATCAGTGTGCTGATATAGGGAGGGAACAGTGTGCTGATAGAGGGAGGGATCAGTGTGCTGGTAGAGGGAGGGATCAGTGTGCTGGTAGAGGGAGGGAACAGTGTGCTGGTAGAGGGAGGGAACAGTGTGCTGATAGAGGGAGGGAACAGTGTGCTGATAGAGGGAGGGAACAGTGTGCTGGGGAACAGCTCCGGGCAGGTTGAAACCTGCTCTGAAGCAGTCACCATATTCCGCCCCTGCTCCACATGTGCGGAGAGGTGACTTCATAGGTGCGTGCATATATTTGTGTGTGTTTGTGTGTGTCACTGCTAAAAAAGAATCACCCACCCTATCATCATCATCAGCAGCAGCATCATCATCATCACTACAACTTATGAAATATAGATCTGAATACTATTTTTGACTAGGTTACTCACTGAAATTGTACTACAAATTCGATAGTGATATTGAAGCTATGAGTAGCCTTCCCCTCAAATTGTTTCTGAAAATCTGTCTTGCCTATGAGTTTTTCCAACGCAACGCACCGCGGGAGACCTCAAGCAACATGACCTCATGCTCAACAATGAAGATCGCAAATACCATGGTGGGATGACGACACAAACTCAAACATTAGCATTGTTTTTGTTTAACAAGAGTTTAGGGCTAAACGATGGTTAATTGCAGCACTTATGCAAAGGAACAGTAGGCTAAAAACAATAACGGTGAACAGGTCACTCAGTGCGCACACTCAGCATCACACACACACACACACACCTGTCAGTTCGATTGTCCAACTTCAGCTGGTCGTGCGTAAACACTTCGGCAGTTGTTTCCGAAACAATCAACTTCCAACTTCCCCCCTTTCTGTCTAACCAAGTCCTCAATCAACTCAGGTCAACCCGGGTAAGCTGCTACTTCACATACAGATCATCTGATAACCTTCAGTCCACTCTACTGTAAATAACATGATCCGCGTTATGGATTAACCTGACCACCTCATAAACAAGCCTACAAGGTTGGGGAGTGCGGTCATACCACCCAAATAGACATGCAGCAGCCTGATGAACCAAAGCGGGACCAGCACTGCACACACTAAACTTTACACAAGCAAAATACAAATATTTCACAACATATATCAAACGCTGACTTCGAGCAAGCCTAAAAGTTGTTTTCAATCCAGCCGTACAGTTGTGGGCTATAGAAGTCAGTTGTGTAAACTTACCTAACAAGTGGAGCGGACAAGCGGCACTGAGTTGAGAGGAACCACGTTGGACTGAGGCAGGATTACAATACATTCTATTTACAGAAGCATTACATCACCCCTAAGGTGACGTCACGTGGGATTCCTGAACTTCTAAATCATTGCGGTCCCGCTTTGGATGGGCGGGGTTTACTACTACCGGGACTCGGGACAGTGGAACTAGAAGTGTATGCCGTGCGTATAGTCTACGGTAGGCTGGCGTCTCGCTCGAACCGCAGCCGCCTTCAACAGCTGCCTGGGTGCGCGGGATCGGACGCCAGACAGAACTTGGGACAGAGGGGAGGAGTGAGGGGGATGTCTGTCTGTCACTAGATTTTGCGCAGAGCTGTACAGGACGTCCCAGCGTGGGTTATACCTCTGGGCCGAATGTGTTGATTTACTGGAGGCTAAGTGAATGAGTATGATATTGTATTTCGAGTTACTTTCGAGATTCCGTAATGGCTTTTTATGTCAATAAACACGAATCCACATTGATTCCTGAGCCCAGTGGTAAAGCAGGCTACAGGACCACGTGTCTCAAACAAAATACACGTTGCCGGTGTTGTGTCGAAAATCTCCCCCCCTTCTTAATTTTGTGGCTAGAGTCAAAAACTTTCTGTGACACACACCAGAGTCAAATACTTTCCAAAGAACAAACCGAAATTAATAATTCATGTATGTGTGTTGGGCTGACATAGAGGAGGGAGTAAAATGTTGGCAAGCAATAAACATTTCAGAACAGCTATGGCTATACTAGTCGAATACTAGTCGAATAAGACATGGGAGAGATGACGAGATCAGTGAAATGTAGGCTAAACTGACAACGGAGTGAAGGAAATCTCAACTAGCAAGCAAGTCCCAGCAATGAAGAACGCGAAAGGGGGGCGGGGGGATTCTGTCAGGGGGGAGATTTTCGGCACAACACCGGTACCAGGGAGAATTTCAGACCAGGTCTTGAGCCACTCATGACCAGGTCTTGAGCCACTCAGGTCTTGAGCCACACTGAAACGTTGACACCAGTAGTCCGTTAGGAGGTGTAATGCTGCCTCAGGTTGCCTATAAAATATGGGCCGGTGACGGGATGACGTCTTGTGTCTGATGAAGGAGTGCAAGGGACAGTTTATGATGTTATGCAGTGACTGAGTGAAAGTCATTCTTACTATCGACTAAAATGATTTCACTTAAAGTCTATACGCTTATTGTTGCGTGGTCAAATTTGGCTACCGTGTCCATGCTTTTTGTAATGAAACTTCTGAAGCTAATTCATTATTACTATGGTAGCTCACATATAAACAGTGCCATGCAGTTGTCAAAGGGCTCTCTCAGTCTTCATTCTGCTTCCTGTGAGGCTGTATCTCTAGATCATTGGCACTAAGTTGACCATGTTTCTGTTGAACCTCTAACTTTTTAATTAGATTAATATGCCATATTTGGCCAGGCCTATATCTACATGTCCTGCAGAGGCTGTAGACTGTGTCACACCCTGGCCATAGAGAGGCTTTTATTCTCTATTTTGGTTTGGCCAGGGTGTGACTAGGGTGTTCTATGTTCATTTTCTATGTTTTGGATTTCTGTGTTGTTTGGCCGGGTGTGGTTCTCAATCAGAGGCAGCTGTCTGTCATTGTCTCTGATTGAGAACCATACTTAGGTAGCCTTTTCCCACCTGGGTGGTGTGGGTAGTTACTTTCTGTTTAGTGTGTTTCGCACCTGACGGAGCTGTTTTGGTTGTTCTTTTGTTGCTTGTTGAAAAGTGTCCAGCTTCACCATTAAAATGACGAACACGTACCACGCTGCACCTTGGTCCTCACCTTCTTCCACCAATGGCCGTTACAGACTGTGTGATTTGGACATGTATTCGTAACATTTCTCATATGATTGCTGATCTAGGATCAGTTCATCCCAGTCCATGCAATCTTATTCATTGTGATCTAAAAGGCAAAACTGATCTCAGATCAACACTGCTACTCTGAGAGGCTTTATTAATATGGTTGTGTGGTTGATGTTGGCAAAGTGTAAAACCAAACTAAACCCTCTGACTCTGTGACTCACCTCCAACCAACATCAGATATACTAATAGGCCTAGTGGTGACCAGGCAACCATGAAAACAGGAAGTAGTGATTACGGCACAGGGCCGCATTCTGGAGCTGCTCTTCCTCATATGGAACTGAATCACTGAGATTCTGTTGTGTTCAGGAGGGGTGTGTTCACGTCACATTACACACACTGACATGTCAAGCTAGCTGTGGGCGTCCATGTCACTCTGTGGGCAGGTCAAGAAAACATTGTGTGTGTGTGACTGTGCACGTTCGTACATGACTCAGAGTGAGAGAGACCAAGATACACAGAACAAGAGATGGAGAGAACGAGAAAGGCAATGACAGACAGAGTAAAGAAATACAAAAATATAGAGAGAGAAGAGGGAGAAGAGAAATAGTTATCTTGTTGTAATAACTGTATTCAGGCAGACAGTGAGACTCCGCGGATGGCTGAGAGCAGACACTGGTTCAATCCCAAATGGCACCCTATTCTCTTTATAGTGCACTACTTTTGACCAGGATCCTTAGGGCTGCCGTTGAATATGGTGCCATTCGGGACACAGCCACGACTGCCGTTAGAGCCACAGCTATAACTCCACCGTTATTATCAGCCATTACTATCTGCCATCTTCAGCCAGCCTTTTAACATCTTTTTATTGCCCCTAGACGCCTGCTGTGGGCCCTGCGTCACCATGCCTGTAGATGTGTGAGGGAGACAGGACAAACAGAGACAGGTTACTGATCCCTATTCACCTGGGTCAGAGCTCCGGCCTCATGTACAGAAGAGATTGACTATAATGTGTGTGAGTTTGTGCAGATGGGTGTTGTAAAAACTGGTTAGAGTTGTGGTTTGAATAAAGGACTGTATCTTGATGTTACTGTTGCTGGTTAGAGTTGGGGCTGTCATGGCGTTGTGTCCATTAAAACAGATAGGAGGATTGCAGTTGAATGGGCTGGTGCCCATTTTATTACTGTAGTTTGAATCATGAAAGGATATCGCAGGATGGTGAACTGGGAAAACAAGGAAATAAAACATACATGGTAGTATTTCATAAGGTAAACCAGATACATATAAATGTACTCATTAATAAATACAACATTTCATTAGGAATACTACAGTGGAGAAACATAGGTTTAATAATGAGTAAAAGAGATGCATATCACACATATATATCAGATAATAACATGAAATGTTCTCTATTAAATGATAATATGAATCAAGAAATAAGAACAACTTATGGGGTCAATAAACATGCGAAAAATACAAAGTAAAAGTTGCAAGAGAAAAAAGTCTTGCAACAAACACAAACAAACTGAAAGGCATGATCTGCCAACCCTGACTGTGGACAGGTGTGTCCCTGACTGGGGACAGGTGTGTCCCTGAATGGGTACAGATCTGCCAACCCGACCGTGGACAGGTGTGTCCCTGACTGGGGACAGGTGTGTCCCTGACTGGGGACAGGTGTGTCCCTGACTGGGGACAGGTGAGTCCCTGACTGGGGACAGGTGTGTCCCTGACTGGGGACAGGTGTGTCCCTGACTGGGGACAGGTGTGTCCCCGACCGTGGACAGGTGTGTCCCTGAATGGGGACAGGTGAGTCCCTGACTGGGGACAGGTGTGTCCCCGACCGTGGACAGGTGTGTCCCTGAATGGGTACAGATCTGCCAACCCGACCGTGGACAGGTGTGTCCCTGACTGGGGACAGGTGTGTCCCTGACTGGGGACAGGTGTGTCCCTGACTGGGGACAGGTGAGTCCCTAACTGGGGACAGGTGTGTCCCTGACTGGGGACAGGTGTGTCCCTGACTGGGGACAGGTGTGTCCCCGACCGTGGACAGGTGTGTCCCTGAATGGGGACAGGTGAGTCCCTGACTGGGGACAGGTGTGTCCCCGACCGTGGACAGGTGTGTCCCTGAATGGGTACAGATCTGCCAACCCGACCGTGTACAGGTGTGTCCCTGACTGGGGACAGGTGTGTCCCTGACCGTGGACAGGTGTGGCCCTGATTGTGGACAGGTGTGTCCCTGACTGTGGACAGGTGTGTCCCTGACCGTGGACAGGTGTGTCCCTGACCGTGGACAGGTGTGTCCCTGACCGTGGACAGGTGTGGCCCTGATTGTGGACAGGTGTGGCCCTGATTGTGGACAGGTGTGTCCCTGACTGTGGACAGGTGTGTCCCTGACTGGGGACAGGTGTGTCCCTGACTGGGGACAGGTGTGTCCCTGACTGGGTACAGGTGTGTCCCTGACTGGGTACAGGTGGGTCCCTGACTGTGGACAGGTGTGTCCCTGACTGTGGACAGGTGTGTCCCTGACTGGGGACAGGTGTGTCCCTGACTGTGGACAGGTGTGTCCCTGACTGTGGACAGGTGTGTCCCTGACTGTGGACAGGTGTGTCCCTGACCGTGGACAGGTGTGGCCCTGATTGTGGACAGGTGTGTCCCTGACTGTGGACAGGTGTGTCCCTGACCGTGGACAGGTGTGTCCCTGACCGTGGACAGGTGTGTCCCTGACCGTGGACAGGTGTGGCCCTGATTGTGGACAGGTGTGTCCCTGACTGTGGACAGGTGTGTCCCTGACCGTGGACAGGTGTGGCCCTGATTGTGGACAGGTGTGTCCCTGACTGTGGACAGGTGTGTCCCTGACTGGGGACAGGTGTGTCCCTGACTGGGGACAGGTGTGTCCCTGACTGTGGACAGGTGTGTCCCTGACTGTGGACAGGTGGGTCCCTGACTGGGGACAGGTGTGTCCCTGACTGGGGACAGGTGTGTCCCTGACTGTGGACAGGTGTGTCCCTGACCGTGGACAGGTGTGGCCCTGATTGTGGACAGGTGTGTCCCTGACTGTGGACAGGTGTGTCCCTGACTGTGGACAGGTGTGTCCCTGACTGTGGACAGGTGGGTCCCTGACTGTGGACAAGTGTGCCCCTGACTGTGGACAGGTGTGTCCCTGATTGCGGACAGGTGTGTCCCTGATTGTGGACAGGTGTGTCCCTGAATGGGTACAGATGTGTCCCTGATTGTGGACAGGTGTGTCCCTGACTGTGGACAGGTGTGTCCCTGAATGGGTACAGATGTGTCCCTGACTGTGGACAGGTGGGTCCCTGACTGTGGACAGGTGGCTCCCTGATTGTGGACAGGTGGGTCCCTGACTGTGGACAGGTGGGTCCCTGACTGTGGACAGGTGGGTCCCTGACTGTGGACAGGTGGGTCCCTGACTGTGGACAGGTGGGTCCCTGACTGTGGACAGGTGTATCCCTGACTGTGGACAGGTGGGTCCCTGACTGTGGACAGGTGGGTCCCTGACTGTGGACAGGTGGGTCCCTGACTGTGGACAGGTGGGTCCCTGACTGTGGACAGGTGTATCCCTGACTGTGGACAGGTGGGTCCCTGACTGTGGACAGGTGGGTCCCTGACTGTGGACAGGTGGGTCCCTGACTGTGGACAGGTGTGTCCCTGACTGGGGACAGGTGGGTCCCTGACTGGGGACAGGTGTGGCCCTGACTGTGGACAGGTGTGTCCCTGACTGGGGACAGGTGTGTCCCTGATTGTGGACAGGTGTGTCCCTGACTGTGGACAGGTGTGGCCCTGACTGGGGACAGGTGTGTCCCTGACTGGGGACAGGTGTGTCCCTGACTGGGGACAGGTGTGTCCCTGATTGTGGACAGGTGTGTCCCTGACTGTGGACAGGTGTGGCCCTGACTGGGGACAGGTGGGTCCTTGACTGTGGACAGGGGTGTGTATGATGGAAGGGGATGGACAAGGGATGGTGGTTGGTGATAGGGTGAAAGGACTGGCAGGTGTGTTTACATATGGTCATGAACTAATGTTCAGTATTTACAATGTGTGTTGGAGTGTGTATGTTTTTTGGTTAGTGCTCAGCGGTTAACCAACATTTTTGTGGGAGTTATTAAACAACTAATTGACTGGCATCTGTTCAATTACTTCAAAGTTTTTCTTTTTTGGGATTCCCAGTCGAAGCTTCTGCTAGGCTAATTGACATAATTTGAGTCAATTTGAGGTGTACATGTGGATGTATTTCAAGGCCTACCTTCAAACTCAGTGCCTCTTTGCTTGACATCATGGGAAATCAAAAGAAATCAGCCAAGACCTCAGAAAAAAATTGTAGACCTCCACAAGTCTGGTTCATCCTTGGGAGAAATTTCCAAACGCCTGAAGGTACCACGTTCATCTGTACAAACAATAATACTGTCACGCCCTGGCCATAGAGAGGCTTTATTCTCTATTTTGGTTAGGCCAGGGTGTGACTAGGGTGGGCATTCTAGTTTCTTTATTTCTATGTTTTTGGCCGGGTGTGGTTCTCAATCAGAGGCAGCTGTCTATCGTTGTCTCTGATTGGGAAGCTTTTACCCACCTGTGTTTTGTGGGTAGTTGTTTTCTGTTTTGTGTTTGCACCAGACAGAACTGTTTTGTTTTGTTCCACGTTATTTTTGTTTCAGTTTGAATAAATAATCATGAATACGTACCACGCTGCACTTTGGTTCTCTTCTTTCAACAGCCGTGACAAGTACGCAAGTATAAACACCATGGGACCACGCAGCCGTCATACCGCTCAGGAAGGAGACGCGGACCTTGTGAAGATGCTGGAGGAAACGGGTACAAAAGTATCTATATCCAAAGTAAATCAAGTCTTCTATTGACATAACCTGAAAGGCTGCTCAGCAAGGAAGAAGCCACTACTCCAAAACCGCCATTAAAGAGCCAGACTACGGTTTGCAACTGCACATGGGGCCAAAGACTTTTTGGAGAAATGTCTTCTGGTCTGATGAAACAAAATAGAACTGTTTGGCCATAATGACCATCGTTATGTTAGGAGGAAAAAGGGGGAGGCTTCCAAGTCGAAGAACACCATCCCAACCGTGAAGCACGGGGGTGGCAGCATCATGTTGTGTGGGTGCTTTGCTGCAGGAGGGACTGGTGCACTTCATAAAATAGATGGCATCATGAGGAAGGAAAATTATGTCGCTATATTGAAGCAACATCTCAAGACATCAGTCAGGAAGTTAAAGCTTAGTCGCAAATGGGTCTTTACAAACAATAGTACAATGACCCAAGCATACTTCCAAAGTGGCTTTTTTCCAAAATGGTTTAAGGACAACAAAGTCAAGGTATTGGAGTGGCCATCACATAACCCTGACCTCAATCCCATAGAACATTTGTGGGCAGAACTGAAGAAGCATGTGCGAGCAAGGAGGCCTACAAACCTAACTCTGTCAGGAGGAATGGGTCAAAATTCACCCAGCTTTTTGCGGGAAGCTTGTGGAAGGCTACTCAAAATGTTTGACCCAAGTTAAACGATTTCAAAGGCAATGCTACCAAATACTAATTGAGTGTATGTAAACTTCTGACCCACTGGGAATGTGATGAAAGAAATAGAAGCTGAAATAAATCATTATCTCTACTATTATTCTGACGTTTCACATTCTTAAAATAAAGTGGTGATCCTAACTAACCTACGACAGGGAATTTTTACTAGGATTAAATGTCAGGAATTGTGAAAAACTGGGTTTGGCTAAGTTGTATGTAAACTTCTGACTTCAACTGTATGTTCTACTGTAAAAATATTTTTACTTAGTACCTCAACATTTTTAGTATCATGCAAGTCAAAATTTCAAATCTAAAAATATTGACTTGCACATCTCGAAATGTTGAGATAGTATAAACATTTTTATCGTTATTGGGGGTGGCGAGAATGGGCTTTCATATTTTGGTGAGCTTAATTCGCCGATTCTCTAAAGAGAAATCAAATAATTTACAAGATAAATCAAGTCATGAACTATGTGGAGTTGTATTTTTCGTTAAGCAAATATTAAAATCAAATGTATTTGTCACATGAGCCAAATAAAACAGGTGTAGACTTTACGGTGAAATTCTTACTTACAAGCCCTTAACCAACAACGCAGTTTTAAGAAAATAGAGTTAAGAAAATATTTACTAAATAAAATAATATAATAAATAAAATAAAAAAATAAGGGGGAGGGGTGTTAATGCAAATAGTCCGGATGGCCATTTGATTAATATTTGGGGGTAGAAGCTGTTAAGGAGCCTTTTGGACCTAGACTTGTCGTTCCGGTACCGCTTGCCATGCGGTAGCAGAGAGAACAGTCTATAACTTGGGTGACTGGAGTCTTTGACAGTTTTTTGGACCTTCCTCTGAGTATAGTATATAGGTCCTGGATGGCAGGAAGCTTGGCCCCAGTGATGTACTGGGCTGTACGCACTACCCTCTGTAGCACCTCGGATGCTGAGCAGTTGCCATACCAGGTGGTGATGCAACCGGTCAGGATGCTCTCGATGGTGCAGCTGTAGAACTTTAGATAACCTAGTTCAGCACATAAACGTGGTAATCAACTACAATGACCATAATCCATTGTACCTGTTTTTTTTACGGCTCGTACAGAGATGGATACACTTTTACGTCTGGTATGTTAGGTTAGATACGCACAGACCACATAGACTGCATGATAGATTAATTTACACAACACAATAACGAGAGGGATAGAGATAGTTTGTGAAAGTATTGCCTTGTCTACTTTGAAGAACTACTAAAATGATTTCATCAGAAAGCGCTGCAGCATGCTTAGGCAGGCTAGCCTAGCTAAATAGGATGACTAAAGACAGTACAGTATGGGGAGCAGAGATAATATTGTCTGACTGGCTGGATGCTACTGCCTGAGCAGACATGAGATGATGACTTTAAGGAATGACAAATACTAAAGTAATCAAATTTAAACTAAGTAATAAACACAACTGAAATATTTCATTTTAATAATTTTCTATTTTTCTATTGATTTCTACTCAATGTGGACCTGACAGAGACAATTGAATGTTCACTATTTCTGGCTTTAGAATTTCTATTAAAAAGCTCTAAAATAATTTTTATGTAATTATTTCGTAATGCATTTAAAGGGGAACTATGCCGAAATCGTGCCGACCCCTTCCAGGCTGCTAAAATTCTATTAGTTCACCTAATTTCAGTTTATGTGTGACAAAACAGTCAAGTATAGAGTAAAGAATCATTGTACCATCTAAACCGTGGTGAATATATTTTCCATAACCAAAAATATTGTACTTTCAGTTGTTTGAAACTGGTAAACAAAAAAACGAAAGTAAAAGATGCAAAACAAAATTTAAGAAAGGGAAGCATAGAAATAGTGAACAAAGAACAGCTCTACCACTTTTTAGACTTGCTTGCCAATGACATTCATCACTTTTCAGTTATTAATATGTATATTATTACTTTTTAGTTTTTATTTCACTCAATGTTCATGCTGCTGCTCCCCCTATGGTCATTCCCCCCCACCCCCTCAATGTTTATACTGCTGCTCCCCCTATGGTCATTCCACCCCATCCCCTCAATGTTCATACTGCTGCTCCCCCTATGGTCATTCCACCCCACCCCCTCAATATTCATACTGCTGCTCCCCCTATGGTCATTCCACCCCACCCCCTCAATATTCATACTGCTGCTCCCCCTATGGTCATTCCACCCCACCCCCTCAATGTTCATACTGCTGCTCCCCCTATGGTCATTCCACCCCACCCCCTCAATGTTCATACTGCTGCTCCCCCTATGGTCATTCCACCCCACCCCCTCAATGTTCATACTGCTGCTCCCCCTATGGTCATTCCACCCCACCCCCTCAATGTTCATACTGCTGCTCCCCCTATGGTCATTCCCCCCCACCCCCTCAATGTTCATACTGCTGCTCCCCCTATGGTCCTTCCACTCCACCCCCTCAATGTTCATACTGCTGCTCCCCCTATGGTCATTCCACTCCACCCCCTCAATGTTCATACTGCTGCTCCCCCTATGGTCATTCCACTCCACCCCCTCTATGTTCATACTGCTGCTCCCCCTATGGTCATTCCACTCCACCCCCTCTATGTTCATACTGCTGCTCCCCCTATGGTCATTCCACCCCACCCCCTCAATGTTCATACTGCTGCTCCCCCTATGGTCATTCCCCCCCACCCCCTCAATGTTCATACTGCTGCTCCCCCTATGGTCATTCCACCCCACCCCCTCAATGTTCATACTGCTGCTCCCCCTATGGTCATTCCACCCCACCCCCTCAATGTTCATACTGCTGCTCCCCCTATGGTCATTCCACTCCACCCCCTCTATGTTCATACTGCTGCTCCCCCTATGGTCATTCCACTCCACCCCCTCTATGTTCATACTGCTGCTCCCCCTATGGTCATTCCACCCCACCCCCTCAATGTTCATACTGCTGCTCCCCCTATGGTCATTCCCCCCCACCCCCTCAATGTTCATACTGCTGCTCCCCCTATGGTCATTCCACCCCACCCCCTCAATGTTCATACTGCTGCTCCCCCTATGGTCATTCCACCCCACCCCCTCAATGTTCATACTGCTGCTCCCCCTATGGTCATTCCACTCCACCCCCTCTATGTTCATACTGCTGCTCCCCCTATGGTCATTCCACTCCACCCCCTCTATGTTCATACTGCTGCTCCCCCTATGGTCATTCCACCCCACCCCCTCTATGTTCATACTGCTGCTCCCCCTATGGTCATTCCACCCCACCCCCTCAATGTTCATACTGCTGCTCCCCCTATGGTCATTCCACCCCACCCCCTCTATGTTCATACTGCTGCTCCCCCTATGGTCATTCCACCCACCCCCTCTATGTTCATACTGCTGCTCCCCCTATGGTCATTCCACCCCACCCCCTCAATGTTCATACTGCTGCTCCCCCTATGGTCATTCCACTCCACCCCCTCTATGTTCATACTGCTGCTCCCCCTATGGTCATTCCACCCCACCCCCTCTATGTTCATACTGCTGCTCCCCCTATGGTCATTCCACCCCACCCCCTCTATGTTCATACTGCTGCTCCCCCTATGGTCATTCCACCCCACCCCCTCTATGTTCATACTGCTGCTCCCCCTATGGTCATTCCACCCCACCCCCTCAATGTTCATACTGCTGCTCCCCCTATGGTCATTCCACCCCACCCCCTCTATGTTCATACTGCTGCTCCCCCTATGGTCATTCCACCCCACCCCCTCTATGTTCATACTGCTGCTCCCCTTATGGTCATTCCACCCCACCCCCTCTATGTTCATCCTGCTGCTCCCCCTATGGTCATTCCACCCCACCCCCTCTATGTTCATACTGCTGCTCCCCCTATGGTCATTCCACCCCACCCCCTCTATGTTCATACTGCTGCTCCCCCTATGGTCATTCCACCCCACCCCCTCTATGTTCATACTGCTGCTCCCCCTATGGTCATTCCACTCCACCCCCTCTATGTTCATACTGCTGCTCCCCCTATGGTCATTCCACTCCACCCCCTCTATGTTCATACTGCTGCTCCCCCTATGGTCATTCCACCCCACCCCCTCTATGTTCATACTGCTGCTCCCCCTATGGTCATTCCACCCCACCCCCTCTATGTTCATACTGCTGCTCCCCCTATGGTCATTCCACTCCACCCCCTCTATGTTCATACTGCTGCTCCCCCTATGGTCATTCCACCCCACCCCCTCGACAGTCTTTACTCTGACTCACCACAATGAACATGTATTTATTCATCACTGTTACAGTGTTATTATGTAGTTCTATTTCTATTGTTTTTTATTTTACTAGTCCTGCATGTTGGAGCTCCAAGCCTAAGATTTTCACTGTACCCTGCAATCTCACTAGAGGTACATGTGACTATTAAACAATCTGAATCTGAATCTTTCAATGAGAATGACAGCTCTTTAACTGACATTTCTATGTGAATTTGGTCGGTTGCCCAAAAAGTTACATATTGCATGTTTAATGTAATAAAATAAAAAAATAGAACCCAAAACCGAACCGACCTCAAAAAGCACTAATCGCTGAGCACTAGTGTTGGTGTGTGTATGTGTGTGTTGGTGTGTGTATGTGTGTGTTGGTATGTGTATGTGTGTGTTGGTGTGCAAGTGTCTTTGCTCCTCTAATGCCTTATCTGACTCCTCTGTCTGGTCCTTGGCCTCATTAAATGGGCCTTGAAATCTGTCGGCGACAATCCAGATAATCCAACCTACCCGGTAATAATCTATCCAACTCCACTGTAATCTGGGTTCACAGCCACTGGCCTAATAGACTAAATACACTGATCATGCCATCGGCCATAAACTGAAACTGCCCTGTCTTTCTCTTTTCCCTCTGTCTCTCGCTGAGTTGTTCTCTCCTCTCTCTCTCATTCTCTCTCTGTCTTTACCTCTTTCTCTCTCTCCATCTGTCTCTCACTTTCTCTCTCTCTCTTTTTCTCTCTCCCTCCAGAACAACAGATTATAGCATTTCACATTTACTCAATGGTGTTAAGGTTAGTGCGTCACGGACACAACTCTGATGTGAGCCATGTGTTGGCTGTGTGGAATACAGCTGCCTGTGTGGCTGTGCTTCATATCACTATGTTTATGTAGGAGGGGTTGTGTATATGTGTGTGTGTGTGTGATGGAACATCTGTGTGATTCACTGTGTGTATGTATGTGCGTGTGTGTGTGTTACAGTGATGTCATAGTCCGTGACTGTCAGTGCTGGGAAAAGTACCCAATTGTAATACTTGAGTAAAAGTAAAGATACCTTAATAGAAAATGACATCCAGTAAAAAACAATTTAAGTAAAAATCTTAAAGTATTTGGTTTTAAATATACTTCAGTATCAAAAGTAAATGTAATTGTTAAAATATACTTATGTATCAAAAGTAAAAGTACAATTATTTCACATTCCTTGTATTATGCAAACCAGATTTTTTTTACGGATAGCCAAGGGCACACTCCAACACTCAGACATCATTTACAAAAGAAGCCTTTGTGTTTAGTGAGTCCGCCAGATCAGAGGCAGTAGGGATGACCAAGGATGTTGTCTTGATAAGTGTGTCAATTGGACCATTTTCCTGTCCTGCTAACCATTCTAAATGTAACGAGTAATTTTGAGCGTCAGGGAAAATGTATGGAGTAAAAAGTAGATTATATTGTTTGGGAATGTAGTGGAGTAAAAGTCAAAGTTGTCAAAAATATAAATAGTAAAGTATGTATACCATCCATAAAGTAGTACTTTAAAGTATTTGTACTTCGGTAGTTTCCACCACTGGTGACTGCAAGTGCCTGGTGTGTTGTTTGTGCGCATTGTAGTGTGCTTGTGTGTGTGTTTGTGTGTGTGTTCACATGCTTGCTTGGTCAGAGAACAGCCTGGAAAATGTGTGGCTGTGTTCCCTGTTCCTTGGGATGTTGACTGAAGTCACTGGTCAGTGGTTTATGACTCCCAGTTTAACGGTCGATTAACCATCGATCACTGGCCTGGTTGGTCAAGCTCTATGATTTAATAGACATTCTCCCCTCTCTCTAACCAACACACGCTCACAGACACACACACACAAACAAACCCACACACAGACACACAAACACACATAGCTCACTCCTCTATTGCATTTAGGCTTATAATGGAGGAACATTAATCACTAAACATATGGATATAATTGATACCTTAGTCAATACGCTGATGCTTTCATTACTGTAACATCCCTCTAATGCTTTCACACACAAACACACACACACACACACACACACACACACACACACACACACACACACACGTTATTCAAATCAAATCAAATGTATTTATATAGCCCTTCGTACATCAGCTGATATCTCAAAGTGCTGTACAGACACCCAGCCTAAAACCCCAAACAGCAAGCAATGCAGGTGTAGAAGCACGGTGGCTAGGAAAAACTCCCTAGAAAGGCCAAAACTTAGGAAGAAACCTAGAGAGGAACCAGGCTATGAGGGGTGGCCAGTCCTCTTCTGGCTGTGCCGGGTGGAGATTATAACAGAACATGGCCAATATGTTCAAATGTTCATAAATGACCAGCATGGTCAAATAATAATAATCACAGTAGTTGTCGAGGGTGCAGCAAGTCAGCACCTCAGGAGTAAATGTCAGTTGGCTTTTCATAGCCGATCATTAAGAGTATCTATACCACTCCTGCTGTCTCTAGAGATTTGAAAACAGCAGGTCTGGGACAGGTAGCACGTCCGGTGAACAGGTCAGGATTCCATAGCCGCAGGCAGAACAGTTGAAACTGGAGCAGCAGCACAGCCAGGTGGACTGGGGACAGCAGGGAGTCATCATGCCAGGTGGTCCTAGGGCTCAGGTCCTCCGAGAGAGAAAGAAAGAGAGAATTAGAGAGAGCATACTTAAATTCACACAGGACACCGGATAAGACAGAAGTACTCCAGATATTACAAACTGACCCTAGCCCCCGACACATAAACTACTGCAGCATAAATACTGGAGGCTGAGACAGGAGGGGTCAGGAAACACTGTGGCCCCATCCGATGATATCCCTGGGCAGGGCCAAACAGGAAGGATATAACCCCACCCACTTTGCCAAAGCACAGCCCCCACACCACTAGAGGGATATCTTCAACCACCAACTTACCATCCTGAGACAAGGCTGAGTATAGCCCACAAAGATCTCTGCCACGGCACAACCCAAGGGGGGTCACCAACCCAGACAAGGCGCCGACCCAGACATATTGTTATGTATGTGGTTGTATTTGTGGTGACATTAAGGCTCCACACTGAACCTTTCATCTAAGGGTGAGATGGTAAAGACTTAATATAATTTATCCTAATCAGACTATTCTAATCTAGTACATGTAGCCTATAATAAATTGTTGAGTTAATCTGACCCTCTGGTGATTTGACCTGATCTAGCCATGCTTCAGGAGGTATCTAGAGGCCTATCTCTTTTTCTCTCTCTAGCCCTGGGTCAATGTTATTGCTCGGGCTTTGCAGAGTAGGACTATATGTGTCGTTGTGATATGAGTTTGAATTAAACCGGGTCTGCCTTAGCAAAGAAGGACTGGTTAGTGGTTCGTACCTACAGTGTTGCCTCAGTTGCGGTACTGTATACTATTAGGCTAGCTAGTATGGATATTCTAGTGATTCATTCATATATTATAAGCCTATGTGTGTGTCATTACATTTATCTATACATTTATTAATAGGATAGGCCTACAACATATTCATAACATTGTAGCTTAATAAACCTGAATCCAACAACCAGGCTATTCATTCATACCACCCATTATTTATTCCATAACAAGTCGTTAGTGAGTCAACAACCTTGTTAATGCATTTTTGGAGAGGAATGCAAAGTCTTCCCCTCTGGAACATTTACATACATTCACAAAAGCAACAGGTAAACACATGACGTAAGGCCGTTGTCCCTCCCTCTTCTACCCCCACAGTCCCTCATGCTCCCCCAGCTGCTGTTGTGTCCTGCCTGGCTGCCCGGTGTCTGCTACACTGCTCCCCGCTCTACCCGCTCCTTCCCCGGACCCCGCCTCGCACCGCCCCGGCTACCGAACTCCCAGTGAATGCACTAGCCAGCAACCATGACAGGCATCGCCGCCGCGTCTTTCTTCTCCAACTCCTGCAGGTTCGGGGGTTGTGGGCTCCAGTTCGAGTCTCTGGCCGAGCTAATCGTCCACATCGAGGACAATCACATCGGTGAGTCACAGAGGGAGAGGAGAGTTTGCATAGCTAGCTAGGCTAATGCTAGGCTAATGCTAGGCTAGAAGAACACGGTTCCATTTCATTCCGCTATGCGGAATGCCTGCCTGTTACATTTTCCGACTCGGCTCGCTGCAAATAAATGTATTAGGTATCTTTGTGTCCAGAATAAAAATGGGGAAACCAAGTTTTCCCTCGGATGAGTTTAGTTTTGTATTATTGTGTAGCTAACGTTATCATAGGTGGCTAAGCTAGCCGTGTAGCCAGGCAGAGGTTTTGCATTGGTCGCTGTGTTTACGTTTAGGCCCGTGTTGCAATGCAGCGGAGCACTGCTTGTGTATAATAGGGGAATTTACTCTCGACATTCTCCCCCCATGTGCACAGACGTTCTTACCTTGAAAATGTATTAAAAAATTATGTAGGTGTAAATTATAGTTAATTGATTGGACTCAGTCACACCTAGATGACCAAATACCGCTAGTTTAGTATAGTAGCCTACATATCAGGTATCTTTCTAGTTTAGAATAGTAGCCTACATATCAGGTATCTTTGCAAGTCAAAGTGGATAAAATTATTTTGTTAAGATACTTGTGGCCGCAAAGTTCTTTGCGCTTTCTATATGTATTTTTGCCAGCAACAACGAAACGGTACAATGGTTAACTGTATACTTGGTGTCTGAAAGTGGGCGTTGCAAAATAAGTGGGTGGATCAACAGGGATGGGGTGTAACATCAGCGCTCCATTATTGGTTAGACCAGCCATAGCCAGGTGCACCACATGTCAGTTTAATGTTTACATAGCAGGTTAGGAGAATGAGGGTAGGGTTAGGACAATTAACGTGGCAGGTTAGGAGAATGAGGATAAGGTTAGGACAATTAACATGGCAGGTTAGGAGAATGAGGGTAGGGTTAGGACAATTATTTGTGGCAGGTTAGGAGAATGAGGGTAGGATTAGGACAATTATTTGTGGCAGGTTAGGAGAATGAGGGTAGGGTTAGGACAATTTTTTTATTTCACCTTTATTTAACCGGGTAGGCAAGTTCTCATTTACAACTGCGACCTGGCCAAGGTAAAGCAAAGCAGTTCGACACATACAACAACACAGAGTTACACATGGAGTAAAACAAACATACAGTCAATAATACAGTAGAAAAAATAAGTCTATATACAATGTGAGCAAATGAGGTGAGATAAAGGCAAAAAAAGGCCATGGTGGTGAAGTAAATACAGTATAGCAAGTAAAACACTGGAATGGTAGATTTGCAGTGGAATAATGTGCAAAGTAGAAATAATGGGGTGCAAAGGAGCAAAATAAATACAGTATGGGAAGAGGTAGTTGTTTGAGCTAAATTATAGATGGGCTATGTACAGGTGCAGTAATCTGTGAGCTGCTCTGACAGCTGGTGCTTAAAGCTATTGAGGGAGATAAGTGTTTCCAGTTTCAGAGATTTTTGTAGTTCGTTCCAGTCATTGGCAGCAGAGAACTGGAAGGAGAGGTGGCCAAAGGAGGAATTGGTTTTGGGGTGACCAGAGAGATATACCTGTTGGAGCGCATGCTACAGGTGGGTGCTGCTATGGTGCCCAGCGAGCTGAGATAAGGGGGGACTTTACCTAGCAGGGTCTTGTAGATGACCTGGAGCCAGTTGGTTTGGCGACGAGTATGAAGCGAGGGCCAGCCAACGAGAGCGTACAGGTCGCGGTGGTGGGTAGTATATGGGGCTTTGGTGACAAAAAGGATGGCACTGTGATAGACTGCATTCAATTTATTAAGTAGGGTATTGGAGGCTATTTTGTAAATGACATCGCCAAAGTCGAGGATTGGTAGGATTTTCAGTTTTCCAGGGGTATGTTTGGCAGCATGAAGGATGCTTTGTTGCGAAATAGGAAGCCAATTCTAGATTTAACTTTGGATTGGAGATGTTTGATGTGAGTCAGGAAGGAGAGTTTACAGTATAACCAGACACCTAGGTAATTGTAGTTGTCCACATATTCTAAGTCAGAATCGTCCAGAGTAGTGATGCTGGACGGGCGGGCAGGTGCAGGCAGTGATCGGTTGAAAAGCATACATTTAGTTTTACTTGTATTTAAGAGCAGTTGGAGGCCACGGAAGGAGAGTTGTATGGCATTGAAGCTCATCTGGAGGGTTGTTAACACAGTGTCCAAAGAAGGGCCAGAAGTATACAGAATGGGGTCGTCTGCGTAGAGGTGAAGCAGAGACTCACCAGCAGCAAGAGCGACATCATTGATGTATACAGAGAAGAGAGTCGGACCAAGAATTGAACCCTGTGGCACCCCCATAGAGACTGCCAGAGGCCCTGACAATATGCCCTCCGATTTGACACACTGAACTCTATCAAATAAATAGTTGGTGAACCAGGCGAGGCAATCATTTGAGAAACCAAGGCTATCGAGTCTGCCGATGAGGATGTGGTGATTGACAGAGTCGAAAGCCTTGGCCAGGTCGATGAATACGGCTGCACAATAATGTCTCTTATCAATGGCGGTTATGATGTTGTTTAGGACCTTGAGCGTGGCTGAGGTGCATCCATGACCAGCTCTGAAACAAGATTGCATAGCGGAGAAGGTACGGTTGGATTCAAAATGGTCGGTAATCTGTTTGTTAACTTGGCTTTAGAAGACCTTAGAAAGACAGGGTAGGATAGATATATGTCTGTAGCAGTTTTGGTCTAGAGTGTCACCCCCTTTGAAGAGGGGGATAACCGCGGCAGCTTTCCAATCTTTCGGAATCTCAGACGACACGAAAGAGAGGTGGCAGGTCAATTAACGTGGCAGGTTAGGAGAATGAGGGTAGGGTTAGGACAATTAACGTGGCAGGTTAGGAGAATGAGGGTAGGGTTAGGCAAATAGTCCGGGTTAGGCTTAGCTAAAATGCTACAGCTGTCAACAATCAACTCAATCCAATAAGCCATGCAAAACGGTCTACAAGTGTCACCAGTCTGATCAGTGGGGTCAATGAGTTGACCCTACTGCTGCATCTCTACAATGACTGACTCATTAATAACACATCATCAGATCAATACTCTCATTAGATCTGTCCACCCAGCAAGGAGTGTGTGTTTCTATTTGTCTTTGGTTCTTCTCCTGCTGTTTCCCTGCAGCTTGTACGCCATTCAATTGTTACCCAATCAGTAACTACAATACAGAAGAGGAGTATTCTCTGTACAGGCGAACAGACTCATTTAATTGCTGATATCCTGGTTGTCCACCAGGGGAGATTGCTGATATCCTGGTTGTCCACCAGGGGAGATTGCTGATATCCTGGTTGTCCACCAGGGGAGATTGCTGATATCCTGGTTGTCCACCAGGGGAGATTGCTGATATCCTGGTTGTCCACCAGGGGAGATTGCTGATATCCTGGTTGTCCACCAGGGGAGATTGCTGATATCCTGGTTGTCCACCAGGGGAGATTGCTGATATCCTGGTTGTCCACCAGGGGAGATTGCTGATATCCTGGTTGTCCACCAGGGGAGATTGCTGATATCCTGGTTGTCCACCAGGGGAGATTTGAGGATATCCTGGTTGTCCACCAGGGGAGATTGCTGATATCCTGGTTGTCCACCAGGGGAGATTGCTGATATCCTGGTTGTCCACCAGGGGAGATTGCTGATATCCTGGTTGTCCACCAGGGGAGATTGCTGATATCCTGGTTGTCCACCAGGGGAGATTTGAGGATATCCTGGTTGTCCACCAGGGGAGATTTGAGGATATGCCCGGTTGTCCACCAGGGGAGATTTGAGGATATGCCCAGTTGTCCACCAGGGGAGATTTGAGGATATGCCCGGTTGTCCACCAGGGGAGATTTGAGGATATGCCCTGTTGTCCACCAGGGGAGATTTGAGGATATGCCCGGTTGTCCACCAGGGGAGATTTGAGGATATCCCGGTTGTCCACCAGGGGAGATTTGAGGATATGCCCGGTTGTCCACCAGGGGAGATTTGAGGATATGCCCTGTTGTCCACCAGGGGAGATTTGAGGATATCCTGGTTGTCCACCAGGGGAGATTTGAGGATATGCCCTGTTGTCCACCAGGGGAGATTTGAGGATAGCCCGGTTCGGTTGTCCATCGGTGGAGATAATTGGCACTATGCATTCAGGCAGGTGGCGTTCTGCTGGCATCCACCAAACCCAGATTCGTCCGTCGGACTGCCAGATGGTAAGGTGTGGTTCATCACTCAAGAAAATGCGTTTCCACTGCTCCAGAGTCCAATGGTGGCGAACTTTACACCACTCCAGCCGACACTTGGCATTGCGCATGGTGATCTTAGGCTTGTGTGCGGCTCGGCCATGGAAACCCACTTCATGAATCTCCCAATGAACAGTTTTTGTGCTGGCGTTGCCTCCAGAGGCAGTTTGGAACACGGTAGTGAGTGTTGCAGCTGAGGACAGGTGATTTTTACTCACTTTATCACTGCGGTCCCGTTCTATTGAGCTTGTGTGGCCTACCACTTTGCGGCTGAGCCGTTTTGCTCCTAGACATTTCCACTTCTTAATAACAGCACTTACACTTTACAGGGGCAGCTCTTGCAGGGCAGAAATTTGATGAACTGACTTGTTGGAAAGGTGGCATCCTATGACGGTGCCACGTTGAAAGTCATTGAGCTCTTTAGTTCGGGCCATTATACTGCCAATGTTTGTCTATGGAGATTGCATGGCTGTGTGTGTGATTTTTATACACCTGTCAGCAACGGGTGTGGCTGAAATGGACAAATCCAGCAATTTGAAGGTGTGTCCACATACTTTTGGGCATATAGTGTATATCATCCATGTCCTTTTTCAGCCACGACTCCAAGGAACATAGAATATTACAGTTCTTCAGGTCCCGTTGATAGGATAGTCTCCAACTGGAGCTTGTCCAGCTTGTTCTCTAGTGACTACTTTCGCCAATAGAACAGAGGGTAGAGGAGGTTTATTTGCTCGCTAAAGTTGTCTCGTCAGGATGTCTGCCTCCTGTGCCGTCACTTACTCTTTCGAGTCCCGTCTGATGACGCGCGAGTGGAGGACAATCTCATTTCATACAGGTGCATTAGTTTCCATGTTTCATCTTCTCGCCGGTGCTCCTCCATTACCTTTGACCTTTTTTCCAAAAAGAGGCGAGGAAAACCAATTGAGATTTTCCCCAGGACTCAGACACGTTCAGCTGCAGCAAGCAGGAAGTCCATATTTAGAGATACGCCGCTGCCCTCTAGAGTCAGAGAATCTAATAGTATGTTGTTCATCATCCGCTGTAATGACAGTACCATTGATAGAGTTTATTCAGTGGCATCGTGCAAGGTTTTGTTGCAGTGTTTTGAAAAGGAACTCCATCAATATTAACGGTGCCTCCTTTAAATAATTATTGCTTTCAAAGTGCCATCCCACCATAGTCATGAAGTATATGGGAGAAATGATCAGACGTTCAGGGGCCCTCAGGACTCTGTGTGTACCTGCATGTGTGGGTGAGGGTTTCTGCGATAACTGTCCTGTATGTAGGCTACATCTATGATCGTGTCTCTAAGTTAGATAGGTCTTTCTGTCTTTCCCTCTCTGTGTGTCCCTCTCTCTGTGTGAAGTCAGAGAAGAGGAATGTAGTGATGTCATCCTTGTCTAGCTGTGTGCCAGACTACCAGTGTTCTGTTGTCTTTACCTGAACAAGTAGATACCTGCCTCTCACCTAAAACCACCACTTCCCCTCTCCCACCAGTTCTACCTTGTTACAACACTGTATACAGCCATAATGACATTTGAAATGTCTCTATTCCTCTGCAACTTTTGTGAGTGTAATGTTTATATATATTTTTTATTTCACTTACTTTAGCAATATAAACATATGTTTCCCATGCCAATAAAGCCCATTGAATTGAGAGGGAGGGGGGGAGGGGAAGAGAGAGGAGGGGAGCCGTGTGAGGGAGAGGGGAACAGAGAAAGAGAAGCACACACCACCTATTTCCCAAATTGGTAAATGTTGCCAGTACAACTTTTCTCAGTTACTGCTGTATGTTGTAAGCTAAGCTTGTGTATCCGAGATTCTGCTAATATAATGTAATGATGGTATAGGTCCTGCATATCCATCTATGTCCAGAAGGTGTCAGTATAGCACCTTGTTCTTCTTCTCACTGTTCTGTTGAGCTCTTACTGACTATGTCACCATTTGCTGTTTCTGTTCACAATGTTGGAGTGTTTCTCTGTCGTTGAGGGGCTTCCTTTTCTTTGTTGTGTTTTTTTTTCTCAACTACATTTTTGGAGTATGTGGTCTGGTGTGTTGGATGTGAAAGCAATGACTCCACTACAGCATAGTTTACTAAACCAGTCATGTCAATCTAGTCAGTGTCAGATGAGTGATTTAATCCAGGACACGAAGGGAGGAGGGTAGGAAGGGTGCACTGTATAAATATTTGAACAGGGTCCATGTTTGTGTTTGTTGTTGATGCTTGGTGTGTTGGTTAACATTTCCTCTCTCCCTCAATGCTGAGGTGGGACACTACACGGAAGGAGTCTGTGTCCTTGTGTGTGAGTGGGTTGGTTTTTCTATCATTGTGGGGACCTAAAATCCCCCTTATTCCCCACAAGGATAGTAAAACATGGAGAATTCTGAGGACAAAGGCTATTTTAAGCTTAGGAGTTAGGGTTAGTGTTAGAATTAGGGTAAGTGGTTATGATAAGGGTTTAGGGAAAATAGGATATTGAATAGAAATATATTTTAGGGCCTCACGAGGGTAGAATAACGTGTGTGTGTGTTTGTATGTGTATGCTCCAAATGACCTGTCTGGGCGTAAAGAGGCAATTAGTGTATCCAAGAATGGAAAATACACCACCCCAATACACATACATACACACTCACACCGTCGGAAGTCGCAGGGCCAGAGCGCCTCACCATGCACTGGGAAGTCTAATTATAGAGGGATGTACCCCCCTCTCCCCTCCCTCTCTTTCCCCACTCTCCTCGTTTTTCTCCCTTCCCTCTCTCCATCCGGTGGCCTGCTGCTTCAGAAACACATTAAAATACTCTCTGTGGCTTAATTAGCAGTCTGGAAAACAAGAGCCGCATTCTTGGCCTACTTTGACACACCCGCTAGACACACACACACACACACACACATATATATACACACACACATACACACATACACACACACACACACACACACACACACACACACACACACAGGTGGAAGATGGCGCCGACAGACAGCAGCTCTGCATCTAGCTCCGTAGCAACATTGCAGTATTTTGTTTTTTTGGTGTGTTATTTCTTACACTATTAGCCCTGAACGTTTTTTACAAGCATTTCGCTACACCCGCAATAACATCTGCTAAATATGTGTATGTGACCAATAAGATTTGATTTGGTGTGGCCTTATCTTTGACCAGTAGGAGGCAGTAGTAGACTGTTGGTCAGAAAAGCAATGTTGTTTTGAAATGAGTAGAGTTCTGTTTGATGTGTAGCTGATTTAATGACAGAAATGCTAATTTGGAGTATATTTATGACTCCCTTGTGCTCCCAACTTACTGGTCTTATACACAGTCGGGTACACACACCCATATAGACACACCCAAATTCACACGCTCACACACACTGTCTTTAGGGGAGAACTAGACCAGTGTGACAGCTATGATACAAAATATTAGTTATGATAGAACTAACAGACCTGTGTGTGTGTGTGTGTGTGTGTGTGTGTGTGTGTGTGTGTGTGCGCGCATTCACCCTAAGTGTGTACCCCTTCTTGTTACAGTGGTGGTATCAGGAGTGTAGTTGCTTCCTGTCCAGCTAGGTGAACGGAAGCCATAAAGTTGGGGAACATTTATTGCTCTCCCTCTCAGCACCTGGTTTACATAATCCCCCCCCCCCTCAAGCTATTGGTAAGCATTGTTCTAGGCTAGCTACATGTTAACCGTAATTAAACATACTGCAGTATATTGTTAGCATTGGGGAGCTTGACACAAAGATGGCGAACAAATGCATATAGTTAATTCAGGCCATTTACCTTTACAAAAAAAGGTCAGTTCCGGTCTACTTAACTGGGTGTCTCTCCCATAGACACCAATTTAATAGCAACTGGGAATGTTCTACTTAGGTCACTGACTTTCATTAAACCAGAAATAAACCGTGAGTGGGGTGTCTCGCTTCCTCTTCCATCTCTGCTTGACATACTTTATTTTTACAATTATTTTTGTACTTTTATTTTAACAGGAAAAACCTAGGTCTCTTTTTCAAATGTGCCCTGTATTTAAACTCAGTTTTTCGCAATTCCTGACATTTAATCAGAGTAAAAATTCCCTGTCTTAGGTCAGTTAGGATCACCACTTTATTTTAAGAATGTGAAATGTCAGAATAATAGAATAATGAAATACATCCACAGGTACACCTCCAATTGACTCAAATGATGTCAATTAGCCTATCAGAAGCTTCTAAAGCCATGACATTTTCTGGAATTTTCCAAGCTGTTTAAAGGCACAGTCAACTTAGTGTGTGTAACTTCTGATCCACTGCAATTATGATACAGTGAATTATAAGTGAGAGAAACTTTCTGTAAACGATTTTTGGAAAAATTACTTGTGTCATGAAAAAAGTAGATGTCCTCACCGACTTACCAAAACTATAGTTTGTTAACAAGAAATTTGTGGAACCGGCCGCGACCGGGAGGTCCGTGGGGCGACGCACAATTGGCATAGCGTCGTCCGGGTTAGGGAGGGCTTGGCCGGTAGGGATGTCCTTGTCTCATCGCGCACCAGCGACTCCTGTGGCGGGCCGTGCGCAGTTCGCGCCAACCAAGGTTGCCAGGTGCACAGTGTTTCCTCCGACACATTGGTGCGGCTGGCTTCCGGGTTGGATGCGCGCTGTGTTAAGAAGCAGTTGGGTTGGATTGTGTATCGGAGGACGCATGACTTTCAACCTTTGCCTCTCCCGAGCCCGTACAGGAGTTGTAGCGATGAGACAAGATTGTAGCTACTAACAATTGGATACCACAAAATTGGGGAGAAAAGGGGGGTAAAATAAAAAATATAAAAACAAATTGAAAAAGAAATTTGTGGAGTGGTTGAAAACGAGTTTAATTACTCCAACCTTAAGTGTATGTAAACTTCCGACTTCAACTGTACGTATGCTAGCTAAATGCTAACTATACTGAAACATTTACATTTTAGTCATTTAGCGGACACTCTTATACAGAGCGACTTACAGGAGCAATTAGGGGTAAGTGTCTGTTGTATGCTAGCTACATGCTAACCATACTGAAACATCAAATCAAATTGAATTAGTCACAGGCGCCGAATATAACAGGTTAGAGTGAAATGCTTACTTACCAGCCCTGAACCAACAATGCAGTTTAAATAAATATAGATAACAATAAAAAATAAAACTAACAAGTAATTAAAGAGCAGCTGTAAAATAACAATAGCGAGACTATATACGGGGGTACAGAGTCAATGTGAGTCAATGGCACCGGTTAGTTGAGGTAATATGTACATGTAGGTAGAGTTATTAAAGTGACTATGCATAGATAATAAAAGAGAGAGCAGCAGCATAAAAGAGAGAGGGGGGGGGCAATGCAAATAGTCTGGGTAGCCATTTGATTAGATGTTCAGGAGTCTTATGGTTTGGGGGTAGAAGCTGTTTAGAAGCATCTTGGACCTAGACTTGGTGCTCCGGTACCGCTTGCCGTGCGGTAGTAGAGAGAAGAGTCTATGACTAGGGTGGCTGGAGTCTTTGAAAATGTTTAGGGCTTTCCTCCGCTTTCCTCCACTGCCTGATATAGAGGTTCTGGATGGCAGAAAGCTTGGCCCCAGTGATGTACTGGGCCGTTCGCACTACCCTCTGTAGTGCCTTGCGTTCGGAGGCCGAGCAGTTGGTAGTTTGTTAATGTGGACCGCAAGGAACTTGAAGCTCTCAACCTGCTCCACTGCAGCCCCGTTGATGAGAATGGAGGCGTGCTCGGCCCTCTTTTTCCTTTAGTCCACAATCATCTCCTTTGTCTTGATCATGTTGAGGGAGAGGTTGTTGTCCTGGCACCACACGGCCAGGTCTCTGACCTCCTCCCTATTGCCTGTCTCGCCATTGTCGGTGATCAGGCCTACCACTGTTGTGTCATCGGCAAACTTAATGATGATGTTGGAGTCGTGCCTGGCTGTACAGTCATGAGTGAACAGGGAGTACAGTAGGGGACTGAGCATGTACCCGAGGGGCCCCTGTGTTGAGGATCAGCGTGGCGGATGTGTTGTTACCTACCCTTACCACCTGGGGGCGGCTTGTCAGAAAGTCCAGGATCCGGTTGCAGAGGGTGGTGTTTAGTCTCAGGGTCCTTAGCTTAGTAAGCTTTGAGGGCGCTATGGTGTTGAACGCTGAGCTGTAGTCAATGAATAGCATTCTCACATACAGTGCCTTGCGAAAGTATTCGGCCCCCTTGAACTTTGCGACCTTTTGCCACATTTCAGGCTTCAAACATAAAGATATAAAACTGAATTTTTTTGTGAAGAATCAACAACAAGTGGGACACAATCATGAAGTCGAATGACATTTATTGGATATTTCAAACTTTTTTAACAAATCAAAAACTGAAAAATTGGGCGTGCAAAATTATTCAGCCCCCTTAAGTTAAATACTTTGTAGCGCCACCTTTTGCTGCGATTACAGCTGTAAGTCGCTTGGGGTATGTCTCTATCAGTTTTTCACATCGAGAGACTGAAATTTTTTCCCATTCCTCCTTGCAAAACAGCTCGAGCTCAGTGTGGTTGGATGGAGAGCATTTGTGAACAGCAGTTTTCAGTTCTTTCCACAGATTCTCGATTGGATTCAGGTCTGGACTTTGACTTGGCCATTCTAACACCTGGATATGTTTATTTTTGAACCATTCCATTGTAGATTTTGCTTTATGTTTTGGATCATTGTCTTGTTGGAAGACAAATCTCCGTCCCAGTCTCAGGTCTTTTGCAGACTCCATCAGGTTTTCTTCCAGAATGGTCCTGTATTTGGCTCCATCCATCTTCCCATCAATTTTAACCATCTTCCCTGTCCCTGCTGAAGAAAAGCAGGCCCAAACCATGATGCTGCCACCACCATGTTTGACAGTGGGGATGGTGTGTTGCTTTTACGCCAAACATAACGTTTTGCATTGTTGCCAAAAAGTTCAATTTTGGTTTCATCTGACCAGAGCACCTTCTTCCACATGTTTGGTGTGTCTGGCAAACTTTAAACAACACTTTGTATGGATATCTTTAAGAAATGGCTTTCTTCTTGCCACTCTTCCATAAAGGCCAGATTTGTGCAATATACGACTGATTGTTGTCCTATGGACAGAGTCTCCCACCTCAGCTGTAGATCTCTGCAGTTCATCCAGAGTGATCATGGGCCTCTTGGCTGCATCTCTGATCAGTCTTCTCCTTGTATGAGCTTAAAGTTTAGAGGGACGGCCAGGTCTTGGTAGATTTGCAGTGGTCTGATACTCCTTCCATTTCAATATTATCGCTTGCACAGTGCTCCTTGGGATGTTTAAAGCTTGGGAAATCTTTTTGTATCCAAATCCGGCTTTAAACTTCTTCACAATATCTCGGACCTGCCTGGTGTGTTCCTTGTTCTTCATGATGCTCTCTGCGCTTTTAACGGACCTCTGAGACTATCACAGTGCAGGTGCATTTATACAGAGACTTGATTACACACAGGTGGATTGTATTTATCATCATTAGTCATTTAGGTCAACATTGGATCATTCAGAGATCCTCACTGAACTTCTGGAGAGAGTTTGCAGCACTGAAAGTAAAGGGGCTGAATAATTTTGCACGCCCAATTTTTCAGTTTTTGATTTGTTAAAAAAGTTTGAAATATCCAATAAATGTCGTTCCACTTCATGATTGTGTCCCACTTGTTGTTGATTCTTCACAAAAAAATACAGTTTTATATCTTTATGTTTGAAGCCTGAAATGTGGCAAAAGGTCGCAAAGTTCAAGGGGGCCGAATACTTTCGCAAGGCACTGTAGGTGTTATTTTGTCCAGGTAGGAAAGGGCAGTATGGAGTGCAATAGAGATTGCATCATCTGCGGATCTATTGGGGCGGTATGCAAATTGGAGTGGGTCTAGGGTTTCTGGGATAATGGTCTTGATGTGAGCCATGATCAGCCTTTAAAAACACTTCATGGCTACAGACGTGAGTGCTACGGGTTGGTAGTCATTTAGGCAGGTTAACTTTGTGTTCTTGGGCACAGGCACTATGGTGGTCTGCTTAAAACATGTTGGTATTACAGACTCGGACAGGGAGAGGTTGAAAATATCAGTGAAGACACTCCCCAGTTGGTCAGCGCATGTTTGCAGTACACGTCCTGGTAATCCGTCTGGCCCTGCGGCTTTGTGAATGTTGACTTGTTTTAAGGTCTTGCTCACATTGGCTGCGGAGAGCGTGATCACACAGTCTTCCGGAACAGCTGGTGATCTCATGCATGTTTCAGTGTTATTTGTCTCGAAATTAGCATAGAAGTAGTTTAGCTCGTCTGGTAGGCTCGTGTCACTGGGCAGCTCTTGGCTGTGCTTCCCTTCGTAGTCTGTAATGGTTTGCTAACCCTGCCACATCTGACGAGCATCAGAGCCAGTGCAGTATGATTTGAACTTAGTTCTGTATTGAAGCTTTGCCAATTTGATGGTTTGTCAGAGGGCATAGCGGGATTTTTTATAAGCCTACGGGATAGAGTCCCGCTCCTTGAAAGCGGCAGCTCTAGCCTTTAGCTCAGTGCGGATGTTGCCATGGCTTCTGGTTGGGGTATGTACGTACAGTCACTGTGGGGACAATGTAATCGATCCACTTATTGATGAAGCCAGTGACTGATGTTGTGTACTCCTCAATGCCGTCGGAAGAATTCCGGAACATATTCCAGTCTGTGCTAGCAAAACAGTAGCTTAGCGTCTGCTTCATCTGACCATGTTTTTTTATTGATCTAGTCACTGGTGCTTCCTGCTTAATTTTTTTTGCTTGTAAGCAGGAATCAGGAGGATAGAGTTATTGTCAGATTTGCCAAATGGAGGGCAAGGGAGAGCTTTGTATGTGTCTCTGTGTGTGGAGTAAAGACGGCCCAGAGTTTTATTTTATTTTATTTCCCCCCCTCTGGTTGCACATTTAACATGTTGATAGAAATGTATTAAAACAGATTTAAGTTTCCCTGCATTAAAGTCCCCGGCTACTAATAGCACTCCCTCTGGGTGGGTGTTTTCTTGTTTGCTTATGGCGGAATACAGCTCATTCAATGCTGTCTTAGTGCCAGCCTCTGATTGTGGTGGTATGTAGACAGTTAAACTCTCTAGGTAAATAGTGTGGTCTACAGCTTTTCATGAGATACTCTACCTCAGGCGAGCAATAGCTCGAGACTTCCTTAGATATCGTGCACCAGCTGTTATTTACAAAAATACATAGTCCGCCGCCCCTTGTCTTACCAGATGCCGCAGTTCTATCCTGCCGGTACAGCGTATAACCAGCCAGCAGTATGTTGATGGTGTCGTTGTTCAGCCACAATTCCGTGAAGCATAAGATATTACAGTTTTGAATGTCCCTTTGGTAGTTTAATCTTGCGCGTAGGCCATCGATTTTATTCTCCAAAGATTGCACGTTTGCTAGCAAAATGGAGGGAATTGGGGGTTTATTCAATGGCCTACGAATTCTCAGAAGGCAGCCCGCCCTTTGGCCCCTTTTTCTCCGCCTCCTCGTCACGCAAATGACGGGGATATGGGCCTGTTCCCGAGAAAGCAATATATCGTTCGCGTCGGGCTCGTCAAGACTCTTTAATGGAAAAGTAGGATTCTACCAGTCCATAGTGAGTAATCGCAGTCTTGATGTCCAGAAGTTATTTTCGGTCATAAGAGACGGTAGTGGCAACATTATGTACCAAATAAGTAACATGTATGTGGTTGGCACTGGGGAGCTCAGTGTTTCCTCTGCAGTCATTTTATCTGTGGCACTATGCCACGGCAAAAATCATTGGCACCACGGCATAAAAATATGTAACTTGAAAAAATATTTCTGTTGAAGCGTACTTTGAAGATGCAAGAACAGTCCACATTTTACTTTTCCTCTGCAAACAAAATAAGTGATGAATAGAAAAATCTGACTACCCCATATTAGACAAGTTTATATATTTACCTAGTAGGCTTGGTGTTGTGTGTTCTACAGCCAGGTCATGTGTGATACAAGTCGGTATTCGATGTCCATCCATGTCCGAGGACATCGGGAGATGATGTGGAAACCAGCCACTTGAGGCAACAGTGAGCGCTGTTACCTTCAAGTAGGTTTCGGTTTTCCTAGGGTGTTGTGGATGGGTGTAAGAATTTGCCTCTTCTAAAGGTTGCAAGTTCGAATCTAGCAATAGAAAGTTGTTTTTCAGATTTTTGTTTTAAGCCTATCCCAAACCTTAACCCTTACCTTAACCATTCGAGTTAATACCTAACCTTAAAACACTTTGAAATTTGATGTTTGAGAAACATGGATGAACGTCTGAAATCTGACATGAGACTGTGAGAGCTAGTTGGTGTTCTATGAGAGATAAATATTCCTCTTGAGGCGCATTCAAGTTACGAATGCAATCGGGAGGGAAACCTGCATTCTGACAAGTCAATGCACAACAATTCTTGCAATCGCAGGGAAAGCAGCAGTTTTAATGGCCTTTGTTAAAATGGGGGAATCCAAGCTTTCCATTCCTACTTAATTTATTTCTCAACTCCTAAATATACGGGAACTGCACATTTTCAAGCCAGACTTTTTAGCAGCGGCATGGTTAAGCAAGTTACCGCTTCGCAAAACACTGTGAGTGTATATAGGAGAGTGGGGTTAAATACAACACGGATAAAAGGCCACCCTACCTCAAAATATGTTTTGGTTATGTAAAAAATTGCGATGAGAATTATGACATTTTTAGAGTAGTGGCAACCAGGGAAAATCAAATAAAATGCTATTTGTCACATGCGCCGAATACAGTGCTTACTTAAATTCCCTTAACCAACAATGCAGTTCAAGAAATAGAGTTAAGAAATGTTTTTTTAAATTTGGAGTATATTTGTGTGGGTGTGGGGTATGGTGACATCAAATGGTTTCTGTGAGAAGTAAAGGCAGTGTTACCCCCAGTGGCGGTTTACCCCAAGTTACCCCAACAGTTAAGTCTACATTATATTCACTGTGTTTGCGCACATTTTTTGGGACATATAATTCATCAATAGGATGCTAACTATACTGAACAAGAATATAAATGCAACATGTAAAGTGTTGGTTTCATGAGCTGAAATAAAAGATCCCAGAAATGTTCCATACGCACAAAAAGCTTATTTCTCTCAAATTTTATGCACAATTTGTTTACATCCATGTTAGTGAGCATTTCTCCTTTGTCAAAATAATCCATCCACCTGAGAGGTGTGGCATATCAAGAAGCTGATTAAACAGCATGCTCATTACACAGGTGCACCTTGTGCTGGAGACAATAAAAGGTAATTATAAAATATGCAGTTTTGTCACACAACACAATGTCATAGATGTCTCAAGTTTTGAGGGAGAGCGTGCAATTGGCATGCTGACTGCGGGAATGTCCACCAGAGCTGTTGCCAGAAAATTGAATGATAATTTCTCTACCATAAGTCTCCTCCAGTGTCGTTTTTGAAAATTTGGCAGTACGCCAATTGGCCTCACAATCGCAAACCATGTGTAACCACGCCAGGACCTCCACATCTGGCTTCTTCACCTGCGGGATCGTCTGAGAACAGCCACCCGGACAGCGGATGAAACTGACGAGTATTTATGTCTGTAAGAAAGCCCTTTTGTGGGGAAAAACTCATTCTCATTGGCTGGGCCTGGCTTTTTGTCCTTTTAAAAGGTCACCAGCCTCTCTTTCTCTCTCTCATATACACACACACACATTCAGTCCTCTCTCTGAGAGTGTATGTAGTCTAAGTTAAGTGTTCTGGTTTCTGGATCTAGGTAGAATGATTAAAGTACGTCAGTAAAAAGCTAATTAAGACCACCTCAGTGGACCACCTCATGTGTGTGAGGGAGAGAGGAAATGCAAGATAGAATGCATTCATTCTCAATTATGAGGTGTGAAAGTCTGAAGCCAAAGTGCTACTAAGGCCAAGACCAAACACACACACACACAAACACACAGACACACTGAGGCTGTTAAAATGGCACAGAGATATTTTAGCTCTGGTCTGTAATGGCTTTGGATGTAATACATCTGTGAGCCATTATACGCGCAACCATAATTACATACACACATTCATTACTTCTGTGCCTTATAGCAAACAGGATGCATGTTTTGAAATATCCTTCTTTCACTCTGTCCTTTATGTTAGTATTGTGGAGTAACTACAGTGTTGTTGATCCATCCACAGTTTTCTCCTATCACAGCCATTAAACTCTGTAACTAGTTAAAAACATCATTGGGCTTTATGGTGAAATCCCTGAGCGGTTTCCTTTCTCTCCGGCATCTAATTTAGTAAGGGTGCCTGTATATTTGTAGTCACTGGGTGTATTGATACGCCATCCAAAGTGTATTATTAATAACTGACCGTGCTCAAATGCATAGTCAATGTCCATGCTGACCTGACCATGCTGACCTGACCTGACCATGCTGACCTGACCTGACCGTGCTCAAATGCATAGTCAATGTCTGTTCTTTTTTGTTTTTCTTGCCCATCTACCAATTGGTGCCCTTCTTTGCAAACATGAGGAAAATCTCCCTGGTCTTTGTAGTTGAATCTGTGCTTGAAATTCACTGTTTAATTTAGGGACCTTACAGATTAGGTGTGGGGTACAGAGATGGGGTAGTCAATTAAAAATCATGTTAAACACTGTTATTGTGAGTCAATGCAACTTATGTGATTAATTAGGTACATTTGTACTCCTGACCTTATGTAGGCTTGCCATTGACTCAATAGATTTCAGCTTTACATTTTTTATACATTTGTAAACATTTCTAAAAACATTCCATTTTGACATTATGGTGTATTGTTTTTTTATTTCACCTTAATTTAACCAGGTAGGCTAGTTGAGAACCTGGCCAAGGTAAAGCATAACAATTCGACACATACAACATCACAGAGTTACACATGGAGTAAAACAAACATACAGTCAATAATACAGTAGAACAAAGAAAACAAAAAGTCTACATACAGTGAGTGCAAATGAGGTAAGTTAAGGGAGTTAAGGCAATAAATAGGCCATGGTGGCGAAGTAATTACAATATAGCAATTAAACACTGGAATGGTAGATGTGCAGAAGATGAATGTGCAGGTAGAGATACTGGGGTGCAAAGGAGCAAGATAAATACAGGATGAGGTAGGTTGATAGATGGGCTGTTTACAGATGGGCTATGTACAGGTGCAGTGATCTGTGAGCTGCTCTGACAGCTGGTGCTTAAAGCTAGTGAGGGAGATATGAGTCTCCAGCTTCAGAGATTTTTGCAGTTCGTTCCAGTCATT
Source organism: Oncorhynchus clarkii lewisi (assembly GCF_045791955.1). Lineage (NCBI taxonomy): Eukaryota > Metazoa > Chordata > Actinopteri > Salmoniformes > Salmonidae > Oncorhynchus > Oncorhynchus clarkii. Next base: position 13,980,215 of record NC_092178.1, on the reverse strand, counting down.
GGCAGCAGAGAACTGGAAGGAAAGACGACCAAAGGAGGAATTGGCTTTGGGGGTGACCAGTGAGATATACCTGCTGGAGCGTGTGCTACAAGTGGGTGCTGCTATGGTGACCAGTGAGCTGAGGTAAGGCGGGGCTTTACCTAGCAGAGACTGTAGATAACCTGTAGCCAGTGGGTTTGGCGACGAGTACGAAGCGAGGGCCAACCAACGAGAGCGTACAGGTCGCAATGGTGGGTAGTGTATGGGGCTTTGGTGACTAAACGGATTGGACTGTGATAGGCTGCATCCAATTTGTTGAGTAGAGTGTTGGAGGCTATTTTATAGATGACATCACCAAAGTTGAGGATCGGTAGGATGGTCAGGTTTACGAGGGTATATTTGGCAGCATGAGTGAAGGATGCTTTGTTGCGAAATAGGAAGCCAATTCTAGATTTAATTTTGGATTGGAGATGTTTGATGTGTGTCTGGAAGGAGAGTTTACAGTCTAACCAGACACCTAGGTATTTGTAGTTGTCCACGTATTCTAAGTCAGAGCTGTCCAGAGTAGTGATGCTGGATGGGCGAGCAGGTGCGGGCAGTGATCGGTTGAATAGCATGCATTTAGTTTTACTTGGGTTTAAGAGCAGTTGGAGACCACGGAAGGAGAGTTGTATGGTGTGTAGATCAGTTGGTGTGGTGTGTAGATCTTATTGTGTGTAGATCAGTGACACAAAATTGAAATGTAAACTATTTAAAGTAAGACTGTAACACAATAAAATGTGGACAAAGTCAAGGGGTTTGAAGACTTTCTGAAGGCACTGTATTACTTGTAAGTTTTTACAATTTATTTAATTTAATTTCTATACCTTTATTTCAACAAGGAACACAGACTGAGACCACGGTCTCTTTTACAGCTGGGCCCTGCGTTTACATGTTCACACATACAGGTTAGGTACAATGATTAAAGAAACTACACAAGACAAACAAAACCATCACAGATAACACCAAAAAATACAGCAACAGATTACATTTGCACACAGGTTATTCCCCAAACAGCACAAACATTTGCATTACCAGAAACAGTTACAAGCCATACAAAAATAAAAATGCTCCAATAAATGTTTAAAATGAGCAACAGGGGGACAAGAGTCTCAAGGTTAAGTTTAGTCTGCAGACTATTCCAGAGGCAAGGAGCGTAACAGGAAAAGGCAGCCATACCCAACTCTGTGGAAACCGCATGGGCCTCAAGTGTAATCCGTGCTTGAGACCTGGTTTTAGGAATTCTAATTCTAATATTGATGAGTGATGATAAATAAGAAGGTAGCTTATTCAGAAGTGCTTTATAGACAAACACGAGAGCATGTTGTTCTCGTCTCACGGACAGCGAAGTCCAACCCACATTTTGATATAAAACACAGTGGTGAGTTCTGTAGCACCCGTAATAAACCTAAGTGCGCAATGATAAGTAGCATCCAGCCATTTAAGTGTTGATGCCGTAGCATTCATGTAGATAATATCCCCATAATCTATAACAGACATAAAAGTAGCTTGCACAATTTGCCTTATATTTGTAGAGGACAAACATGTCCTGTTTCTATAGAGAAAGCCTAGCATGATTTTTAGCCGAATGTTCCTAAGGCTATGGAAACCTTATACATATCTAGCAATAATATTTCCAGTTTCTCCCTCACCCAGAATAATTATTTGTCATTAGTAAATGCACAGAAGTTGGGAATTGATTTAAGATATTTTCTTATTTAATTTGGGAGTATTTCTCACAGTAGAGGAAAAGGTGCATCTCTGTGTCTACCTCCCCAGTCATACGGTGACTACATAGGCACTTTTGGGTTGCCATTATGTCTACCTTTTTTCTATAGCCAATTGGTAGACACCAAGTCTGTATTTGGTGTTTTAATTTCTGTAACAATCTGATTGATTTGTGTGTTTGGATAATACGATTATTTAGTGTTTTTAACAGCTGACATGTGGGACTATTTTCAGTTTTCAGCTCTTGGGTTTCTGTACAGCACTTTGTGACATTGGCTGATGTAAAAAGGGCTTCATAAATACATTTGATTGATTAAAATGGTGCCAAAATGTAAGTGTCCTTTTCTTTATATTAAAACCTCACTAGGGTATGTGGGACGCTAGCGTCACACCTGGCCAACATCCAGTGAAATTGCAGAGCGCCAAATTGAAATGCAGAAATACATACAGGTATTTTACATAGGTTTAAAGATGAACTTCTTGTGAATCCAACCACGATGTCAGATTTCAAAAAGGCTTTACTGTGAAAGCATACCGTACGATTATTTGAGAACATCGCCCAGCAGACAAATCATTACAAACAGTAACCAGCCAAGTAGAAGAGTGACACAAGTCAGAAATAGAAATACAATTAATCACTTACCTTTGATGATCTTCATATGGTTGCACTCAGAAGACATTCATTTACTCAATAAATGTTTGTTTTGTTCGATAAAGTCTCTTTATATCCAAAAACTTCCGTTTTGTTTGTGTGTTTTCTTCAGTAATCCACAGGCTCAAACACAGTCACAACAGGCAGACAAAAAAAAATCAAAATTGTATCCATAAAGCTCATAGAAACATGTCAAACGATGTTTATATTCAATCCTCAGGTTGTTTTTAGCCTAAATAATTGATAATATTTCAACCGGACAATAACGTCGTCAGTATAAAAGGTAAACAAGAAAGACACTCTCTCGGTTGTGCGAGAGAGAATTCTGTATGTAGATTTGGGTTTTTCTCCCAATGCTTATAAGCATAATTCCAGGTTGGACCCAAAACCTTGCCTCCGTAAACTGCAATTGGTAAAATTACACTTGAATATTTAGCACTAGATTTGGATAGGAATATTTATTTTAAAAATATATTTTTATGGAGTACAATGCATGCTTTGCAGGTTTTTTCTTTTGAGTGAATTCACTCCCAGACCAAATCCACCAGAGGCACTGATTTTTAGTCCCAGGTAATTGTACCATTTGTGCATGTTCAACCATTTCCTAATTTGAAGGAGTGTCTGTTGCATTGATTCCTGATAGAAAATCGCAGCTTTGGTTTTCTGAAAGTTAAAGATGATTGCCCAGTTGATGCTCCATTCCTAAAGAATGTTAAGTTCCTGTTGACCTTACTCTGTTGGTGACAGTAGGTCAAGGTCATCTGCATAGAGCAGGAATCTGACCTCATCTTTAAGGGTGTGTCCAACAACAATGCTAATTGGTTGACGTAAACTTTGAACAGGTTTGGACTTCGAGTGCACCCTTGTCTCACCCCCATCCTTGTGCAAAAAACAATTATTTTATTGTAAAGTTTAATACTACATGTGTTTGAGTAAATAGATTTTATGATGTCGTATACTTTGCCCCCAATGCCGCTTGATCCATCATGCCATATGGAATCAAAAAGCATTCTTAAAATCAACAAAACATGCAAATCCTTTTTTTTTCTCTCGCTCTCTCATACACACACAATAACATATACATATATGGAGACACATCTAGACTGTAATGATACTCAGTAACACAATACATTCTAAAAGTTCAACATATGTCTTAGTATATGCACGGTAGCACAGTATGTTTGACTCCTGATAAGTGTACATCAGATACATGTAAAGTCAAGCAAGTACACTACACTGCCTAGTTGTGTAGCAGGCGGTTGCAGCGACAGCCCGCAATTTTAATGATCGCCATTTTGCTTAGCTAATTGCGTTTTTGAGTTGCGTATGTATGTAAGGTAGGCCAAGTAAATTAGGCTGTACACATTCACCACAAGCTATTGCATTGCATATGTATTCATCATTTGACTGTATTTCTACAATGAAGTGCAATGTCACCCTGTTGACCACATGGTGGCAGTGCTACTATGCAGTTGTGACTCAGCACACATTCAACACACACACACACACACACACACACACACACACACACACACACACACACACACACACACACACACACACACACACACACACACACACACACACACACACTGAGTTAGCAAAGGGGCTTTTGAAGTTTGGGCTGGTGGCCTCAGGCAGTGGAAGCTCCCTGCTGCAATGTTACTGAGTTGGCAAATAGGCTGGAAAAAGTGTGCGTGTGTGTGTAATTATATAGTATATCCATCAACCTCCCCTCCCCTGACAGGCAGTGTACATACAGTAGCACCATGCTACAGAGAGGGCTATGAAACCAGGGGTTGTAAATTAGATACCCTCTGCTACCATGGACAGAATATAGGCTTTCTTTACTAATACTCCACACACAACACTGGAACAGAGAGACTAGTGTGAGTATCTTACAGTATCAATCAGACATGAATTTGCACACACACCCATCTCACCTTACTGCATACTGATTTCCTCCACAAATCAAGTCATAAACCCCATATACAAGCACTTTCAGTCAAAACCGGTGTACTGTACTGGATGTTTGCTACCATTTGCCTCCCCTTGCACATCGGATTTACTATGCGTATACATACTGAAAGATTTCAAGACTCCGACGCCATTTCCATATTCATGATCTACAGTGCTTTCCGAAAGTGTTCATGCCCCTTGACTTATTCCACATTTTGTTGTGTTACAGCCCAAATTCCAAATGGATAAAAAAAATTAAAAATGGGCACGTTTATTGAGAATGAAATACAAAATATCTTGTTTTACATACAGTACCAGTCAGGTTTGGACACGCCTACTCATTCAATGGTTTTTCTTTATTTTGACTATTTTCTACATTATTGAATAATAGTGAAGACATCAAAACTATGAAATAACACTTATGGAGTCACGTAGTAACCAAAAAAAGTGTTAAACAAATCAAAATATATTTTATATTTGAGATTCTTCAAAGTAGCCACCCTTTGCCTTGATGACAGCTTTGAAATCTCTTGGCATTCTCTCAACCAGCTTCACCTGGAATGCTTTTCCAACAGTCTTGAAGGAGTTCCCACATTTTCTGAGCACTTGTTGGCTGCTTTTCCTTGCCTCCAACTCATCCCAAACCATCTCAATTGGGTTGAGGTCAGGTGATTGTGGAGGCCAGATCATCTGATGCAGCACTCTATCACTCTCCTTCTTGGTCAAATAGCCCTTACACAACCTGGAGGTGTATTTTGGGTCATGTCCTGTTGAAAAACAAATGATAGTCCCACTAAGCGCAAACCAGATGGGATGGTGTATCGCTGCAGAATGCTATGGTAGCCATGCTGGTTAAGTGTGCCTTGAATTCTAAGTAAATCACCTATAGTGCCACCAGCAAAGCACTCCCACACAATCGCACCACCTTCTCCATGCTTCACGGTGGGAACCACACATGCGGAGTTCATCCGTTCACCTATTCTGCGTCTCACAAGGACATGGCGGTTGGAACAAAAAATCTCAGATTTGGACTCATCAGACCAAAGGACAGATTTCCACCGGTCTAATGTTCAATGCTCGTGTTTCTTGGCCCAAGCAAGTGTCTTCTTATTATTGGTGTCCTTTAGTAGTGGTTTCTTTGCAGCAATTTGACCATGAAGGCCTGATTCATGCATTCCTCTGAACAGTTGATGTTGTGCTGTCTGTAACTTGAACTCTGAAACATTTATTTGGGCTGCAATTTCTGAGGCTGGTAAGTCTAATGAACTTATCCTCTGCCGCAGAGGTAACTCTGGGTCTTAATTTCCTGTGGCGGTCCTCATGAGAGCCAGTTTCATCATAGCGCTTGATGGTTTTTACGACTGCACTTGAAGAAACTTTCAAAGTTCTTGAAATTTTCCAGATTGACTGACCTTTTATGTCTTAAAGTAAATATGGACTGTTTCTCTTTCTTATTTGAGCTGTTCTTGCCATAATATGGACTTGGTCTTTTACCAAATAGGGCTATCTTCTCTATACCACCCCTACCATGTCACAACACAACTGATCAGCTGAAATGCATTAAGAAATTCCACAAATTAACAAGGCATACCTGTTAATTGAAATGCATTCCAGGTGACTACCTCATTAAGCTAGTTGAGAGAATGCCAAGAGTGTGCAAGGCTGTCATCAAGGCAAAGGGTGGCTACTTTGAAGAATCTCAAATATAAAGTATATTTTGATTGGTTTAACACGTTTTTGCATACTACATGATTCCATATGTGTTATTTCATAGTTTTGATGTCTTCACTATTATTCTACAATGTAGAAAATAGTAAAAATAAAGAAAAACCCTTTAATGAGTAGGTGTGTCCAAACTTTTGACTGGTACTGTAAGTATTCACACCTCTTTGCTATGACACTCCGGTGTATCTTATTCCCTTTGATCATCCTTGAGATGTCACTACAACTTGATTGGAGTCCACCTGTGGCCAATTCAATTGTTTGGACATGATTTAGAAAGAAACACAACAGTCTATAGAAGGTGCCACAGTGCATGTCAGAGCAGAAACTACCATGAAGTCCAAGGAACTGTCCGTAGATCTCTGAGGAAGTGTGATGAGGCATATATCTGGGTGAAGGGGATAAAACCATTTCTAGAGTGTTGAATGTTTCTAAGAGCACAGTGTTCTCTATCATTGAGAAATTGAAAAAATATGGAACTACCCAGACTCTGCCTAGAGCTGGCTGTCAGACCAAACTGAACAACCGGGCAGAAGGAGGTGACCAAGAACCCAGTGGCCAGACGGAAGCAACTCCTGAGAAAAAGGCACATGACCGCACACCTGGAATTTGCAAAAAATGCATTTGGAAGACTCTTAGAGCATAAGGCAAAATATTCTGTGGTCTGATGAGACAGAAATGTAACTATTTGTCCTGAATGCAAAGCACTTTCTGGAGAACCAGGCACAGCTCATCACCTGTCTATACCATCCCTACCGTGATGCATGGTGGTGGCAGTATCATTCTATGGGGATGCTTTTCATCAGCAGGGACTGTGGGACTGGTAAGCATAGATGGATCAATGAATGGAGTCAAATACAGGCAGGTCCTTGATGAGAACCTCCAGAGTGCAAACAACCTTAGACTGGGGTGAAGATTTACATTCCAACAGGACAATGACCCAAAGCATACGCTGGAATGGCTTCAGAATAAGAAAGTGAAAGTCATTGAGTGGCCCGGCCAAGGCCTAGACTTGAATCCCGTTGAAAATCTGTGGAAAGACTGTTCACCGCCTTTCCCCATCTAGCTTAACCTTTCTAGGGCAGGCAGAATATCTGCCATTTTGGAGTCAACAGAAGATAGAAACAACACCATAAATATTCACTTACCTTTGATGATCTTCATCAGAAGACACTCCCAGGAATCCCAGTTTGACAATACATATACATGACTGATTTGTTCCATAAAGTCCATAATTTATGTCCAAATAGCCACTTGTTGTTAGCGTGTTCAGCCCAGTAATCCATCTTCATGAGGTGCAGGCACTTTGTCCAGACAAAAACTCGAAAAGTTCCGTTACAGTCCTTTAGAAACATGTCAAACAATGTATGGAATCAATCTTTAGGATGTTTTTAATATAAAACATCAATAATGTTCCAACCGGAGAATTCCTTTGTCTGAAGAAAAGCACTGGAACGAGAGGTATCTCTGTCGGGAGCGCACGTCATGAGACCAAGGCACTCTGCCAGACCACTGACTCAAAGAGGTCTCATGAGCCCCTCCTTTATAGTAGAATCCTCATTCAAGTTTCTAAAGACGGTTGACATCTAGTGGAAGCCGTAGGAGGTGCAACTTTATCCATATCTCAATGTGTATTCGGTAGGCCAAGCTTTGAAAAACTACAAACCTCAGACGTCCCACTTCCTGGTTGGATTTTTCTCAGGTTTTCACCTGCCATATGAGTTCTGTTATACTCACAGACATCACTCAAATGGTTTTAGAAACTTCAGAGTGTTTCCTATACAATACTAATAATATGCATATATTAGCATCTGGGACAGCGTAGGAGGCAGTTCACTCTGGGCACACTATTCATCCAAAAGTGAAAATGCTGCCCCCTATCCCAAAATTAACAGAGTTTGAGAAAATCTGCAGGGAAGAATGGGAGAAAATCCTCAAATCCAGATGTGCAAAGCTGATAGACATACCCAAGACAAGTCAAAGCTGATACAGACATACCCAAGACAAGTCAAAGCTGATACAGACATACCCAAGACAAGTCAAAGCTGATACAGACATACCCAAGACAAGTCAAAGCTGATACAGACATACCCAAGACAAGTCAAAGCTGATACAGACATACCCAAGACAAGTCAAAGCTGATACAGACAGACCCAAGACAAGTCAGAGCTGATACAGACAGACCCAAGACAAGTCAGAGCTGATACAGACATACCCAAGACAAGTCAGAGCTGATACAGACATACCCAAGACAAGTCAAAGCTGATACAGACATACCCAAGACAAGTCAAAGCTGATACAGACATACCCAAGACAAGTCAAAGCTGATACAGACATACCCAAGACAAGTCAAAGCTGATACAGACATACCCACAACAAGTCAAAGCTGATACAGACATACCCAAGACAAGTCAAAGCTGATACAGACAGACCCAAGACAAGTCAGAGCTGATACAGACATACCCAAGACAAGTAAAAGCTGATACAGACATACCCACGACAAGTCAAAGCTGATAGACATACCCAAGACAAGTCAAAGCTGATAGACATACCCAAGACAAGTCAAAGCTGTAATCACCGCCAAAGGTGCTTCTACAAAGTATTGACACAGGGGTGTGAATACTTATGTAAATGAGATATTTCTGCATTTCATTTTTCAATAAAGTTTTCTTTGTTATTATTGGGTATTGTGTGTAGATGGGTGAGAAACATAATGGAATCCATTTTGAATTCTATCTGTAACACACCAATGTCTAAGTCAGGGTGTGAGTACTTTCTGAAGGCACTAAATATCCATATGATCTATCTAGATTTATTCTACGGTAACTAAATATCCTACTCTTTCCTTCTCTCTCTCTCTCGATCTCTTAGACACAGATCCTCGCGTTCTGGAGAAACAGGAGCAACAACAGCCCACCTACCTGGCCCTGAGCTACATCAACAGGTAACATACACACAGGGCAGTGTTGCTACACACAGGGCAGTATTGCTCCACACAGGGCGGTGTTGCTACACTGATGGAGCAGTCTCGAAAAAGACGAGCATACAGGGACAGAAGTGGCCAGTCATTTGAAATTTGATTCGGTCAACATTCCTGGCTTCAGTTCTACCACATCCTTGGTTTTCTTCAGGCAGTTGGTTTGAAAAACATGATTCTGTCTAGTAGAAAATCTGATACGACTTCTTCTTCTGGGGCCTGTATCAGACTTGTTTGACCATTGTTTTGCAGTTGTGTGGTGATAGTCCAATTGCCCTGAGTGTGTTATGGTGCTTTTTGTGTTTTTGTGACCGTGCGGGCGTGACTGTGAGTGTGTCTTGTTTGTGTTTGGATGACTGATCCCTTCCCAGAGAAACAGTGTTGTCATTAGAAGCACCGGAAACCACAGAAGAAGCGAAATGCTCTCTCTACACAGTTACAGCCTAGCCAAACACAGAAATGAGAATGAGATGTGTGTTTATCCCAAAGCTTCATGTCCAATCTCACACCTCTTAAATCAGACTGTGTGTGAGTTAGGGATTTGACGAATGTACAAATATTCCTAACTTTTAAACTGCCAATGAGGTGAATTCACAATCCTGCATAAGTTCTGCATATGACAGCTATGGGCCAATGCATTTCAATCTACCGCAGTGATGGCTGCCTACCTTTTAATTTCACCTTTATTTAACCAGGTAGGCAAGTTGAGAACACCTTTATTTAACCAGGTAGGCAAGTTGAGAACAAGTTCTCATTTACAACTGCGACCTGGCCAAGATAAAGCAAAGCAGTTCGACACATACAACGACACAGAGTTACACATGGAGTAAAACAAACATACAGTCAATAATACAGTAGAAAAATAAGTCTATATACGATGTGAGCAAATGAGGTGAGATAAGGGAGGTAAAGGCTAAAAAAAAGTAATTACAATATAACAAGTAAACCACTGGAATGGTAGATTTGCGTCGATGCAAAGTAATTGCTCCCAATGATGAACCAGACTTGTGGAGGTCTAAAAATTTTTTTCTGGGTTCTTGGCTGATTTCTTTAGATTTTCCCATGATGTCAAGCAAAGAGGCACTGAGTTTGAAGGTAGGCCTTGAAATGCATCCACAGGTACAACTTCAATTGACTCAAATGATGTCAATGAGCCTATCAGAAGCTTCTAAAGCCATGACATCATTTTCTGGAATTCTCCAAGCTGTTTAAAGGCACAGTCAAGTTTGTATGTAAACTTCTGAACCACTGGAATTGTGATACAGTGAATTATAAGTGAAATAATCGGTCTGTAAACAATTGTTGGAAAAATGACTAGAGTCATGCACAAAGTAGATGTCCTAACCGACGTGCCAAAACTATAGTTTGTTAACACGAAATTTGTGGAGTGGTTGAAAATGAGTTATAATGACTCCAACCTAAGTGTATGTAAACTTCCGACTTCAACTGAATGTAAGACGACAGCTGATGATAGTGTTGTTGTTAGAATGTTGTATTATTGGATATAATGTATTTGTATGTGTATTGTGAGTGTGTAATTGTCCTTAGCTGTCCTGGGACTACGGCTGCAAATGAGCTTTTGGATAACTCCGTCATATTTACATGGATGTTGCGTTATTGTAATATTATTATTGTAATATTGCTGTTGATTAATATTGTAATATTATTATCGTAATATTGCTGTTGATTAATATTGTAATATTATTATTGTAATATTGCTGTTGATTAATATTGTAATATTATTATTGTAATATTGCTGTTGATTAATATTGTAATATTATTATTGTAATATTGCTGTTGCATTGTCCCCTATAAATAAATAAATAAATACATTTGTATTGACCTGCTTTTTTAAGCTGCTGCTACTCGCTGTTTATTATTTATGCATAGTCACCCCTACCTACATGTACATATTACCTCGACTAACCTGTAACCCCGCACATTGACTCGGGACTGGTACCCCGTGTAAATAGCCACGTTATTGTTATTTTATTGTGTTACATTATTCTTACTTTAGTTGAATTATTTTCTTAAATATTTTCGTACTTAAAAAATATTCAGCATTGTTGATTATGGGCTTGTAAGTAACATTTCACTATAAGGTTGTATTCGGTGCATGTGACAAAATGTGATTTGATTCCTGTTTCAACATGAAAATGCCCCTGTGCACAAAGCGAGGTCCATACAGAAATGGTTTTTCGAGATCGGTGTGAAAGAACTTGACTGGCCTGCACAGAGCCCTGACCTCAACCACATCAACCACCTTTGGGATGAATTTGAAGGCCAACAGCGAGCCAGGCCTAATCGCCAACATCAGTGCTTGACTTCACTAACGCTCTTGTGGCTGAATGGCTGAAGTCCCTGCAGCACTTTCCTCCTTCAGGGCTGTCACAGTTTTTCGACACGGCTTTTTGTAGCTTGGTTCTAGATATGCCGTTAGAGCATTCAATCTGATATCCTCTACCATTGACAATGGCTGCATATCAATCATTTCTGTAGTCAGCGCTGTGATTTTCCCTTATCGCACTGCTGCCAGCAGCAGGTTGGGTCTCACCGGGCTTTCCTTTCAGCATTGTACCTGTACTGCCTACCACTGTATCTCAATTCCACCTCGCAAAGTTTGCATTTCATCACCTTCTCATTTCATTTGTCAAAGTATTGCCATATAGTACTTGGAAGCTGTCGCAACCCTGTCTCACCATCTGATGTGCGGAGTGGCAAATCATTTGAAAGATGCATAGCCATCTCCTTACAGCATTGTTTCGTTAGGTATTTGGTGAATTTACATTTTTGCCTTTTTTGCCTGCATGATTGGAACCTGTTAATGGTAGATTTGTGGTTACTGCACTGTGATTTTAATTGGTCAGTTTTTTTTCTCTAAAAGTTAACAATCCCAAATTGGTTTAAACGTCACAGCCCCAGTGTGGGTGGAGCAGTGGAGAGAAAAGAAAGATCCAGAAGAGAGGGAGATAAATAATACTCATTGTTTCAATAGTGTGTGTGACCTGTAATGTTTGTGTCCAGGTTTATGACGGACGCGGCACGTCGGGAGCAAGAGACCCTGAAGAAGAAGGCCACACCCAAACTTTCCCTGTCAATCACAGGTGGCGTGTCTCGGAACAGCGTGGCCACACCTCCACGGCACAGCAATGGCAACCTGACTCCCCCCGTGACTCCTCCCATCACACCCTCCTCCTCCTTCCGTAGCAGCACGCCCACAGGTAAGCGAAAGTGGAGATTTTGGATGTGTTGCCTTTTGCCTCTTGTAGTCCTGTGTGGCTCACTGGGTAGAATGTGGCGATTGCAAATGCAGGATTGTGGTTTTGCTTACTGCTGGGTTCCACGCACTACTGTAAGTCACTTTGGATAAAAGCATCTGCCTCTAGTGTTCTAGACTGAAGGTCAATGAAACCAAGGTTACTCACGTTCACGGCACGAGGCTTAGTTGTCTTGTCCGCCGGTTAGCCTCCCGGCTAATTGCGTTATCTGTTGCTTGTTAGCTTCAGCTGGATGCTAGCCTCTTCTCTCTGGAGTTTGAGTCTGGGTACCGCGCCTTCCCAGGCTAGGGGAGACACTCTAGCTAAACACCAAGTCACACCTTGACGTCCAAACTTCGCATACTATCTTACTGGCTCGAGCTGCAGCTGTTGCCAGAGTGAGATTCAGAGGATGTGCACCTCACTAATCTCGCCAGAGTTAGCCAGTCTGTTCTCATGACCTCTCCTCACACCTAGGCTGTCACTGTCAGTTGAGTTGGGCTCCTCACATCCATACCTTTGGGGAATTGTGAGTGGAATTTCTCCAATATATTCTGATATCCATAGAATGTGGTGTTATACAGATTATCTAATCTATAAGACATATCTGTATTTCTGCTTCTGTCTAGACAGGGAGAATATCATCCATGCCATACTACTGCGATAAATGCAATGCTGGCTTGGCTTCGATTGATGCCCATTCCAACTGTATTATGTGCCTGGGCTTAGAGCCTGCCATTCAGGCTGTGATTTCTGCCAACTCTGGCTGAGGTGGCCCAGTCAGCCTCTGTCTTTGCAGCCCTGCTCTCTCAGCCTGACAGGCTCCTTTGACTTAAGACAGGATCCTGACGCTATCCCCGTCTTTGCTGGTAATGACCTAGACGAAGAGACCTCTGAGGCTGGTTCTGGGTCAGCCAACCATGGCTCAGAGAGGGCTGAGAGTGAAGTCCCTGTTCATCAGCTGATATGCAGGAGTTCCTCTAAAGAGTTCTGAAAGCTCTGGATATTAATCCAGATCCTAACAGCAACCTGACCAGAGTGTACATTCCTCAGTACTCCAAGTTCTCCAATGAACTGCGTCAATCTTGGGCTAAGGTGAACTCAAGGTCCCATGTCTCAAGCCAGTGAAAGCCTTCACGGACCATCATGGCTTCCCCCGAGGAGTTGGGACTGGGCCTGTACCCAGTCATGGACCCCATTATTGCGGCCATGGTCCTCCCAGACGAGATCATTGGTAGGTCTCCCCGCTGTCCTCCGGGACCTCATCTGGCATACCTGCACGGTCTGATAGCTGGCCTGTCCACTGATGGGGACCCTGAGCTGATGGCTGAAATGATTCCGGTGTCCAGACTCCTCTCCCTCTTAAACACTGAGATGTCACGTGCTAATGGCAAAGGCCTGTCTATGATCATCTCGTCACGCAGACCGCTTGGGCTGTCACCGACAAAGATGTCGGCCTCTGTGAAGAAACCCTTTATGGAGCTCCCCATTTCCCCGGTCCTAGAGTGGACACCATTCTAGACCAAATGACATAGAGACCCTGCAGTCTTTCATGGGTCCCCTTTAAGCGAAATAGAACATTCCTGTTGTGAGTGTTCTAGTGTGTTCAGTAGAGAGCCAGTGTTCTTGCAGTGTGCAGTGGTTCCAGTCTACACAGGTAATTACACACCAGCTGTCACACTGTTCACACGGGTGTGTGTGTTTCAGAGCCCTAAAGCAGATGGTCCAATTCCTGCCCAAATATTTGCGTTTACCCACAACCACGCGTACACACACCCTTGTTGAAATCCTTTTAACATGTGCCAGGGTGCCATCCATTTCCTCCTGCTGAGGTGGAGCATTTCCTGTGTGAGTGTGAGTGTGCGTGTGTGTGTGAGAAAGTGTGTGTGTGAGTGGAAAAAGTGGTGCATTTACTAAATCAGAGCAATGAGGATACCTCCCATTTAATGATCTGTTTCAGGGAGCCAAACCCCTCCCGCTGGGTTCTCTTGACACACACACACACACACACGCACACTAAACCCTCCTCTGTTCTATGCTCCATGCCCCTCTACTTGAGACAATATAGTCATGTCCCCATGACACGCAAACTGATGTGTGTGTGTGTGTGTTCCCCCTCCAGGCAGTGAGTATGATGATGAGGAGGTGGACTATGAGGAGTCAGACAGTGATGAGTCCTGGACCACAGAGAGTGCCATCAGCTCCGAGTCTATCCTCAGCTCCATGTGTATGAACGGAGGAGAGGAAAAACCCTTCGCCTGCCCTGTGCCTGGCTGCAAGAAGAGATACAAGGTGCAGTACACACACAGCCCCAGTTTATAGAACAGTCCCTAGCTCTGTTATTCTGCTACACACTAGTCCTCTATATATCAGTTCAGTGTAGCCTATGATCTGTGTAGTGGAGGTTTTCACCTCAGGATGTGAGGGGGAGTTTCCTCTAGCAATGTCAGTGTTTGCAATGTTGTTCCTGGATGTTGCTTTTAGGGATTTTCACTAAACATAATGTAAGGGGAATTATTATTTTTCTAGGAGTGGGGCAGTCCCACTCCTTTTGTATTTGATTCTTTATTAGGTAGGACAGTAAAGGACTGACAGGAAATTAAGGAGGATAGGGGATGCTAGAATAGCAGTCGGTCGGATGTGAACCCACGCTCGCACAGGTACCTGTATTCTGGAGGCAGCCACTTAGACCGCGCCAGGCCTGCTAATCTGTCTCTCCCCCTCATTCAGAATGTGAACGGTATTAAATACCATGCCAAGAACGGCCACCGGACACAGATCCGTGTGCGGAAGCCCTTCAAGTGCCGCTGTGGGAAGAGCTACAAGACGTCCCAGGGTCTGAGACACCACACCATCAACTTCCACCCGCCTGTCTCCGCCGACATCATCCGCAAGATGCAGGGCTAGAAAAAAGAACAAAAACATTTCCCTATTCCTCACCAGCACTCCCAACCCCAACCACCATACACTTTTTCAATGTCAATATCCACCCACCCCACCTTGACCAACCAACCAAAACATATCCCTATCCCTTCTGGCCCAACCGTAGGGGTGACAACCCAAACCCCTATCCCTTCTGGCCCAACCTTAGGGGTGACAACCCAAACCCCTATCCCTTCTGGCCCAACCTTAGGGGTGACAACCCAAACCCCTATCCCTTCTGGCCCAACCTTAGAGGTGACAACCCAAACCCCTATTCCTTCTGGCCCAACCTTAGGGGTGACAACCCAAACCCCTATCCCTTCTGGCCCAACCTTAGGGGTGACAACCCAAACCCCTATCCCTTCTGGCCCAACCTTAGAGGTGACAACCCAAACCCCTATTCCTTCTGGCCCAACCTTAGGGGTGACAACCCAAACCCCTATCCCTTCTGGCCCAACCTTAATATGCTGACCACACCGCCCACGTTGCAAAATAAATGTACAGATCCATGTCATTCAGTCATTACACCCACACTGCTGGTGTCTGTTCTATTTGTGATGCTTAACGCACTGCAAGTCCCGCCTCTCCCATTTCATTTGTTTTTAGGAGCATATGCTCACGTGGGTGATTGAAAGATGAACTGAGGTCCACACTCCAGTCCAGTCTGTTGTGGTAATGCGCCTTAAAGTTGGTTGCCAAGCGCCATATAAAATCAGAAAAAGAAGTCTGAAGGAGGAGAGATTACTAGAAACTAACTCGGTTTACCCTTTTATGTGTGGATTAATTGTCAGAGGAGAGGACCTTGTGCATTTCAGGTAAAATAACAACCCAGTGTTTATATCCCAGGACAAATTAGCCTGCAACAGTAAGCTAGCTAGCTATTGGCAAAAATGTTTAATACTTTTCGACCTGTCTCCCAAATTAATATAGTTGGTCCATGGTTTGTTTTGATATTTCAACCTGCGTGTCCTGATTAGCGTCTGGTGTGGGGGGACAAAATCAACATACAATGATGCACGCAGACGCACATGCGGTCTGGTCAGCATGTAACCTTAAGGGTGATAACCCCTATCCCTTCTAGCCCAACCTTAGGGGTGACAACCTAAACCCCTATCCCTTCTAGCCCAACCTTAAGGGTGACAAGCCAAACCCCTATCCCTTCTAGCCCAACCTTAAGGGTGACAACCCAAACCCCTATCCCTTCTAGCCCAACCTTAGGGGTGACAACCTAAACCCCTATCCCTTCCTCCCACACACTAAAGGATATAGTGCATGCTTTAACTTGTTTATGTCTTGTATCATGTTCTTTGGTTTTCACATGTTACTCTCTTATTTTAATAATATGCATCTTTATAGGCTTTTTTTGTTGTTTGTACATTTGCACATTCTTATGCTATCCCAACTATTTGCGTGACTTTTTGTATTGACATACGGTGCTAACAAAATGAAAACAAGAAAAAGAAAAAGAAAGAAAAAACAAAACAGAAGAGGAAGAGGAGTAATGTAAAAGAGGAGGAGGAAGGTGTGGATGTTGACTTGGAGTATACAGTCTATATATAGATATATAAACAATAGATGTGTGTATATATACAAATATAAGTATTCATCAGCATATACTAAGTAGTTCCACTTTACTTTCAAGCTTTATTTTTTTATATTCTTTTTCGATATATTTTCCAGATATTATTTTCTTTTGATATTTCATCAATACGTTTTTCTTCCATTCCTCAACCCCGAGACAACCTGTCCTGTTGTCATAGGTCAAACTTTAAACAGCTAGGTGACCTCAGTTCTAGATATCCCCAGCAGCAAAAACAAAGAGACTACGGCTTGAATCCTAACTTCAGATCTGCGTCCCTAAATACATTTTTCACAGTTCTGATTGATTTTAATGCACAGATTTCATGTTAGTGTTCAGCCCATATAGAGAAACAAGGAAACTATTGCATTTCTTAATTCCCTCTGTTCTAGAACGGTTCTATGATTTCAGAATGGATTGTGCTCCCTGTATTCTAGAAGGTTATTCCAGACTGTAGTGTGAGCAGACCAGATGAGGCATCATCCTGTATTCTAGAAGGTTATTCCAGACTGTAGTGTGAGCAGACCAGATGAGGCATCATCCTGTATTCTAGGTTATTCCAGACTGTAGTGTGAGCAGACCAGATGAGGCATCATCCTGTATTTTAGGTTATTCCAGACTGTAGTGTGAGCAGACCAGATGAGGCATCATCCTGTATTCTAGGTTATTCCAGACTGTAGTGTGAGCAGACCAGTTGAGGCATCATCCTGTATTCTAGGTTATTCCAGACTGTAGTGTGAGCAGACCAGATGAGGCATCATCCTGTATTCTAGGTTATTCCAGACTGTAGTGTGAGCAGACCAGTTGAGGCATCATCCTGTATTCTAGGTTATTCCAGACTATAGTGTAAGCAGACCAGTTGAGGCATCATGCTCTATTCTATTCCAGTTGCCAAGTATTGTTTCTGGTTACTTTTCCATGATCATTGCCAACAGCTCTCTACTGCCAAACATTTACATTACCATGTGCCTGAGGGGGGAGGGGGAAAGAGACTGTCATACGGTTTCATCAAAGAGGTGCGCACGCGTGTCAAGAGAACACGGGTCTCATTGCGCCTCCAGTGTGTGTGTGTGTGTGTCGATGGTATGTTTTGTTTTTGTGCATGTGTTTGTCTTCGGGTGTATCTCCAGAGATTACACCCACAAACTTTGATTGCCTTGCGTTGTAGACTACAGCATTCCAGTACAGTCTGTGTGAGTGTGTTGCTTCTTAGCCAAGTCTTTCTGCAGTATCTGAGCTTTTCAGCTTCTTGTGTTATTATTCCGCCTTCTGTTACAGTCCTCCATAGTGTTATAATATACGGCTGTCTCAAATGACACCCTATTTTTGTATACGGGGAATAGTGACATTTTAGATGAGTTCTGTGTTTTAAATGACACCCTATTCCATAAAGTGCACTACCTATGGAATGCCATTTGGGATGCAGATAGTGTCATAACCAGGACCTTGCCCATAGCCTCCTGCTTTACAGAAGCAGTCTGATGTACTGTCAAATTGTGTCATGGTAAGCATGTTCTGGCCTATTTGTGATACCATGCCTTCAGAGTACAGCAGAGTGGTGGTGTAGTGTCAAAAAGTGGTGCCCGTTGGGAAAATGTTACCCCGTGCCAGGCCCAAAAACATTTCTAACCTGTTCTGTACTGTGATAATGGTCTGAGTCTGATGGTACCCCAACACACACGCTTGACTGTTGCCATAACAACCCTTGACATGGGTGTGGCAAAGTGCACCTGTATTCACAAAGCGTCTCAGAGAAAGTGCCTCGCTAATAACAGAAGCCTTTGAAACCATAATGAATACGAGCGGGGACCTGATCCTAGAACACCACTCCTACTGAGACACTATGTGAATACAGGCCCAGCATACGAGAAAGAGGAAGGTAGCATTGTTTTTGATTGTGGCTGTACAGAACGCGTTCTGGAGTCTGTGCCAGGTTTTCTGTATTTGGAAGCCTTGGCTCCAGCGCATTTTGGCGAGGGGACAGAGACCAGAGTTCGCGATCTGTCAAACACTTATAAACCTGTCCTCTCCCCGCAGAGATGCAGGTCACTATGGTTACAGTTTAAAAGGGAGCATGACAGTATTACACAACGGGGATGTGAGGAGTACAGTACAAGCGTGTGTGAGGGGGACTATTCTGATATATTGTGTACAGTGAATGTATTGTAATGTGTGTCAAGTGCGTTTAAATTATATTTTCATATGTTAAGTGGAGAACAATGTTTCCTATTTGTACGGAGGCAACAGAGGGTGTGAGGAAGGAGACCTGTGTACTATATCAAACTGTTTTTACATAAGCTGCTGCTTCATAAATGTGAACACTATTACATACAAAATAAAGAGAACATTAGCCAGAACTGTCTGAATGGGGTTGGGGGGTTTTGACCCAGAAGATGGAAAGACAAATTGACAATTGTATCCATTGGACAAGCGTACTTTATTTTTAATGCTCACATACAAACCTACACACACACTTTCAAAGAGCCGCATTTGGACAGGACAGACACACGTGAGCAACTTTAGAAGCCAAAAGTACAGCACTGTGGTCACATTGAAAGAGCAGTAAAATCTGACTGACAGTAGATGACAGGAATCAAAGACACGCGCACAAGAAACTTACTTTGACCCAAACAAAGGAGGCAATCGTTAGAATCTTAACACTGTGAAAGAGTCCATAGCACAGTAGTTTTCTATAGCGTTCATATTTCCAGTTACCTTCCCTCCATTCAACTGAAGCGGAATGTCAGCCTATTCAATGAATGGAGACCAGGAAGTAAAACATCAATCTGTCATGACTAAAACATGTGGGAGTACATTGTCACAACAGCAATTGAAATAGTTCTACTTCTCATATATATTTTTTTATTTCAGCAATAAGGCCCGAGGGGGTGTGGTATATGGCCAATATTCCACGACTAAGGGCAGTTCTTTATACACAACGTGGAGTGCCTGGACACAGCCCTTAGCCGTGGTATATTGGTCATACATCACAATCCCCTGAGGTGCCTTATTGCTATTATAAACTGGTTATCAACGCAATTAGAGCAGTAAAAATAGTTGTTTTGCCATACCTGTGGTATACGGTCTAATATAGCACAGCTGTCAGCCAATCAGCATTCAGGGCTTGAACCACCCAGTTATACACACACACATATACATTCAGAATAATAAGGTATTTTTGGTGCAGTCAAATTCAAACAATAGTACTAATTATTTTTTAACCGTCTGTCTTTTGTTGACAAGAGTTTGACTCATACTTTACATTACATTGGGCTGGAGGTGCTTCAAGACCACATATCTCCTCCCAAGATCCTAACCCCCCCCCCCCCCCCCCCCTCTCCACGGTAGAAGTTTCCACAGATCTAGGTTCAGGTAAACCAAATCCTAACCTTAACCATTAGAGGGGAAACGCAAAACTGACCATTAGTGTCTAGGGGCAACGTGCTCCTACTCTCCCTCACATCCCTGGATGTCACCTGTTTCTACAGAGTGACTCGGAGTAGAAACTGAAAATCAAGTCTTGTAAAGTAGGTACTATTGACTGGCTGATTAACGCAGATGATTCCTACAGATACTAAACACATCCAGTGATGATATCATCAACATGGGACAAAACCAAAGAGCTCCAAGGCTCCGAAACCTCACGCAAAACATTTTTTGTTGTTGTAATTTCCCTAAACTGACAAACTCCCCCTTGTAGAAAGTCATACACACACTCCTTGATGTTGTTAAAAGGTAGCATGTTCTCGTGGAAGTATGTGAGGCCAAGGCTGGAGTTAATTCCATTTCAATTTACAACAAAGTGCAATTTATCCCCAATGATTTCTCTCATCTTGATTTGGAATCTCCCTTCTTGAATGAAATCATCTCGATCCCCATTTGAGTAAAGGTTCCTTTATTCTTCTTTACATCCCTTAATACAAACCTTCCCTTTCACACACACTCCCCCATCTGCCCTGCTACTCCATGTTGGTGAAGTTTAGCACATGGCCGTCAAAGTGTGTGAGCACGTGCTTCTGGAAGAGCTGCTGATGGCAGTGGAGGGGGAACTGCTCAGAGCACACAGGACACACCTTCCAGTGGCTCTCCACGTGCTGCTCAAAGCTACGCTGCTCAAAGTGGGGCGGGAAGATCACCTCGCACAACGGACAGCGCTTGTGAACCTCACCACTGAGTGGAGGGAGAAAGACCATAGAAACGAGGGGAGAGAGAAGGAGCAGAGGGGGGGAGAGAGAAGGAGCAGAGGGGGGAGAGAGAAGGAGCAGAGGGAAGGAGCAGAGGGGGGAGGGGAGAGAGAAGGAGCAGAGGGGGGAGACAGAAGGGTCAGAGGGGGGGAGAGAGTGAGGGGGGGACGGTTGAGGGGGGACGGGGGTGGAGGGGGGTGTAGAGGGAGAAGGGGGGGAGAGGTGAGAATGAGTGTTGGGTTAGCTGGGATAGTATTTTGTGGAGGGTCGTGTGTGTGTGTTACCTGGGGTCGAAACAGAAGCTGCCCCTGTTGGCGGTAAGTCTGCTGCTGGTCTGATGATTGCAGGCAGGCTGCTCCCCATCACCGACCTACAGTATAGACACACACACACCTCACTGACGGCTCTCTCCTCAGTTTAATAGAGCTACAGGATGTGTGATGTCCTCCCAATAAGGGAACAGAACAAGTCAGCCCTATACATTGATCTAACTCAGTTTTGCATTTCCCTCTCTAATGTTTGAGGTGAGGATGTGTGTGTGTGTGTGTGTGTGTGTGTGAACTCACATTGCGTGGCTCCTCGGGGGAGTGTTCCAGTCCGTCAGGGGGGCTCATGCTTCGTGAAGAGGAGGGCTGGATGCAGACCACATCTCTCTCCCAGTCTGCACCTGCACACGGGGTCGGGGAGGTGGCCGGAGGGGCGCATGCACCAGGGGCCTCAGGAGGGGGGCGGAGCATCTGCTCTGGGGACAGGGCGCCGTCTGCCCCGTCTGGACAAAACACAACACAGGAAACGGGAAGTGTGTGAGTGTGTGTGCAGTCTCTCCAAGAGAGACAGACAGGGCTGAAATGGAGGAGAGAGAGAGAAGAGAGGGAGACCAACAGAGACTGGGCTGAAATGGGTGTTGGACTAGTAACCGAAAGGTCCCCGAGCTGACAAGGTACAAATCTGTCGTTCTGCCCCTGAACAGGTAGTTAACCCACTGTTCCTAGGCCGTCATTGAAAATAAGAATTTGTTCTTAACTGACTTGTACTGAGAGATCAGACACACTATATTGCCAAAAGTATGTTGACACCCAACATTTCATTCAAATATCATGGGCATTAATATGGAGTTGGTCCCCCCTTTAAGACACTCTTCTGAAGGCTTTCCACTAGATGTTGGAACATTGCTGCAGGGACTTGCTTCCATTCAGCCACAAGACCATTAGTGAGGTCAGGTACGATTACGGGCGATTTACGCCTGGCTCGCAGTCGGCGTTCCAATTCATCCCAAAGGTGTTCGATGGGGGGAAAAGTGAGGTCAGGGCTCTGTGCAGTCAAGTTCTTCCACACAGATCTCAACAAACCATTTCTGTATGGACCTCGTTTTGTGCACAGGGGCATTATCATCCTGCCACAAAGTTGGAAGCACAGAATCGTCCATAATGTTGCATGCTGTAGAGGTTAACTACCAGGGTGCGGCTGCTCGGCCATAGAAACCCATTTCATGAAGCTCCCGACGAACAGCTCTTGTGTTGTTGTTGCTTCCAGAGGCAGTTTGGAACTCGTGTTGCAACCGAGGACAGGTGATTTTTATGCGCCACATGCTTCATCACTTGGCGGCCCTGTTCTGTGAGCCTGTGTGGCCGACCACTTACCGGCTGAGCCGTTGTTTCTCTTAGATGTTCCACTTCACAATAACAACACTTACAGTTGACCGGGGCAGCTCTAGAAGGGCAGAAAGTTGACGAACTGACTTGTTGGAAAGGGGGCATCCTATGACGGCGCCACATTGAAAGTCACTGAGCTCTTCAGTAAGGCCATTCTACTGCCAATGTTTGTCTATGGAGATTGCATGGCGGTGTGCTCGATTTTATACACCTGTCAGCAATGGGTGTGGCTGAAATAGCCAAATCCACTAATTTGTCCACATACTTTTTACATGAAGTGTTGCTGGGTGTGGGTCTTACCTCGAGTGTTGTCAGTGGAGTAGGGGTTCCCGTACTGCAGCTCTGCAGGTCTCTGGGGTACCAGGGGGGGTGGGGAGGGGTCCTGGGGGTAGGGAAGTGGGTAGCGCAGCAACACAGGCTGTTTGACCTCTGACACCTGACCATCAGCCTCCTGCTCCCTCTGTCGGCCCTGACACTGCTGTAGCTCCTGGCATGGGGAGAAGATGGCCAGTGACGACAACTTAAAACAAAACTAATTATTGGAAACGATATAAGCACCGAATAAAACCAAGAAAACCAGGTAATCTTTTCAATCATTTAGGGTTTGTTTGTTTGGTTGATTAGATGTATTGGATAATTAAAAGCAGTATGCTGCTCCTGCCGGAGACAACATTTACATGAAAAATGATTGAGGATAAAAACAAAGTCTGAAGGCTTATTTCTATTGAGGTCCAGCAACAAAACCAATGTCAAGGGTTGTGGTTTCATCTTGACATTACCCGACTTTAACAGCTAGAGGCCTTAACTGAAACAATAGCAAAGGGTCACCTCACCTCTATTTTTGTAAAAAGCTGAGGGATGGGCCTGGAGAAATGTTACCACTCTTAAATTCATAGACAGAGCTATGGATGCAAGGACTGACCATCCATTTCGAAATTATAGTTTTAACAATGTTTTCAGGCTATACAGTGTTTGTTTACATTTACATTGTTAACAAACATTGGAGTAAAACAAGCCTTATGTTGGGTCTTGATGGGGTTCAACAGTTGAACTAAACTCATGAGGCATTTAGAAGTTATATTCTTCAAGAATCAATGAGTATATATCATAAATTAAGTCCAGGATGGATGTAGCAACTAAGGATTCCAGCTTTAACCCATTACAGTCTAAGCCCTAAGCTTTCTGGAATTGTTTTAAAGAAGGGCATGACTCATACCAAGGATCATTTTGCTATTTGATTTTATATTTTAATACCCCTTTAAGTATCAACAAAATATATACGAATTTGGCCTTTGCTATTAGCCCATACAAACGCTTTGAATAACAGATTCACTACATGGAACAACAGCTAGCCCCCCCAAAAAAATCAAAAGGACGTTTATTCTGAAGTGTCTGTCCTATATCTGAGAGATATAAGAAAGATCAGGAAACATGAACTATTTTTACTGTATTTAACCCCTTATTTTTGGCACTAAACATTCTCCATATATACAGTACCAGTCAACAGTTTGGACACACCTACTCATCCAAGGTTTTGGGATGAGTTGGACCGCAGAGTGAAGGAAAAGCAGCCAACAAGTGCTCATCATATGTGGGAACTCCTTCAAGACTGTTGGAAAAGCATTCCAGGTGAAGCTGGTTGAGAGAATGCCAAGTGTGCAAAGTCATCAAGGCAAAGGGTGGTTACTTTGAAGAATCTCAAATGTAAAATATATTTTGATTTGTTTAACACTTGTTTGGTTACTACATGATTCCATATGTGTTATTTCAAAGTTTTGATGTCTTCACTATTATTCTACAATGTAGAAAATTGTACAAATTATGAAAAACCCTGGAATGAGTAGGTGTGTCCAAACCTGACTGGTACTGTACTTCCATTCATTTTTTCAACTGGTACCGGGAGACCTTCAGAGGTGTCTTGTGAGACCTGTGGGCATCCTAGAGCAAAACATGTACGTGTTTGTGAGAGTCTCACCTTTCACAGAGGGGTCATATTATTGTGTAGCCCAAACGGTTTGAACGCTACAGACAGAAGATGGCAGATCAGCTGTACCGACTTCAGACGAGTCCCAATACACTTGTGGGGGCCATAGAGCAAAAGGGAGCATGCCATCGCGAGTCTCATCAATACACTTGTGGGGGCCGTAGAGCAAAAGGGAGCATGCCATCGCGAGTCTCATCAATACACTTGTGGGGGCCGTAGAGCAAAAGGGAGCATGCCATCGCGAGTCTCATCAATACACTTGTGGGGGCCGTAGAGCAAAAGGGAGCATGCCATCGCGAGTCTCATCAATACACTTGTGGGGGCCGTAGAGCAAAAGGGAGCATGCCATCGCGAGTCTCATCAATACACTTGTGGGGGCCGTAGAGCAAAAGGGAGCATGCCATCGCGAGTCTCATCAATACACTTGTGGGGGCCGTAGAGCAAAAGGGAGCATGCCATCGCGAGTCTCATCAATACACTTGTGGGGGCCGTAGAGCAAAAGGGAGCATGCCATCGCGAGTCTCATCAATACACTTGTGGGGGCCGTAGAGCAAAAGGGAGCATGCCATCGCGAGTCTCATCAATACACTTGTGGGGGCCGTAGAGCAAAAGGGAGCATGCCATCGCAAGTCTCATCTTTCCATAGAGGGGTCAAAATAGTTTGTGGCAAACAGTTCAGACAATTTTGCGAAAAGACCGATTTTCTTTCTCCTCTCCCCTCTTTCTTCCTCCCCCCTCTTGATAAACTAGATAGCCCTGCACTAATGAAGTTAACATTTAAACGAGGCTGACCACGGGGTGAAACAAACACAGAGGATGACATTTGCACCATTTAATGGTTAGCGTATCATGGCAGTACTGTATCATTAGTTGGAATCTAGAAATTGGGGAGGAAGCTATATAAATAGTAGTAGGTTGGTAAATTCAGTGCTTTTGGTAGGCTTATTATGGGGTGGCAAGTAGCCTAGTGGTTAGAGCGTTGGGCCAGTAACCGAAAGGCTGCTGGATCGAATCCCCGAACTCACAAGGTAAAAATCTGTCGTTCTGCCCCTGAACAAGGCAGTTGATCCCCGGTAGGCTGTCATTGTAAATAATAATTTGTTCTTAACTGACTTGCCAAGTTAAATAAAGGTTAAATGTAAAAAAAGATATATTATATAAATATAATATAAACTCTTGCAGGCTGCAGTAGTAGCTCTATGAAAGCACTTAATAAAAACTGTTATAAGTGCTGAATGTTAATAGTACCTCCTTGAGTTGATTCTTCTCTCTGAGGGCCTGAGCCAGACTCTCCTTCAGCTCTGTCACCTCCATGGCCCTCTCTACCATCTGGATCTACACAGAGGAAACATTAGACAAAACACTAGACAAAACTTGTACGCATTTGGCCACAAGGGAAAGAGAACTTACAGATGTAGCCTTTAATAAGTCTTCATGTATATAGCATCCCAGACATAACCTATTCTAGTGCACTGGGGTGAATGTAAATCAAACACATATATATATATACAGTGCCTTGCGAAAGTATTCGGCCCCCTTGAACTTTGCAACCTTTTGCCACATTTCAGGCTTCAAACATAAAGATATAAAACTGTATTTGTTTGTGAAGAATCAACAACAAGTGGCAACAATCATGAAGTGGAACGACATTTATTGGATATTTCAAACTTTTTTAACAAATCAAAAATTGAAAAATTGGGCGTGCAAAATTATTCAGCCCCCTTAAGTTAATACTTTGTAGCGCCACCTTTTGCTGCGATTACAGCTGTAAGTCGCTTGGGGTTGTCTCTATCAGTTTTGCACATCGAGAGACCGACATTTTTTCCCATTCCTCCTTGCAAAACAGCTCGAGCTCAGTGAGGTTGGATGGAGAGCATTTGTGAACAGCAGTTTTCAGTTCTTTCCACAGATTCTCGATTGGATTCAGGTCTGGACTTTGACTTGGCCATTCTAACACCTGGATATGTTTATTTTTGAACCATTCCATTGTAGATTTTGCTTTATGTTTTGGATCATTGTCTTGTTGGAAGACAAATCTCCGTCCCAGTCTCAGGTCTTTTGCAGACTCCATCAGGTTTTCTTCCAGAATGGTCCTGTATTTGGCTCCATCCATCTTCCCATCAATTTTAACCATCTTCCCTGTCCCTGCTGAAGAAAAGCAGGCCCAAACCATGATGCTGCTGCCACCACCATGTTTGACAGTGGGGATGGTGTGTTGCTTTTACGCCAAACATAACGTTTTGCATTGTTGCCAAAAAGTTCAATTTTGGTTTAATCTGACCAGAGCACCTTCTTCCACATGTTTGGTGTGTCTCCCAGGTGGCTTGTGGCAAACTTTAACCGACACTTTTTATGGATATCTTTAAGAAATGGCTTTCTTCTTGCCACTCTTCCATAAAGGCCAGATTTGTGCAATATACGACTGATTGTTGTCCTATGGACAGAGTCTCCCACCTCAGCTGTAGATCTCTGCAGTTCATCCAGAGTGATCATGGGCCTCTTGGCTGCATCTCTGATCAGTCTTCTCCTTGTATGAGGTGAAAGTTTAGAGGGACGGACAGGTCTTGGTAGATTTGCAGTGGTCTGATACTCCTTCCATTTCAATATTATCGCTTGCACAGTGCTCCTTGGGATGTTTAAAGCTTGGGAAATCTTTTTGTATCCAAATCCGGCTTTAAACTTCTTCACAACAGTATCTCGGACCTGCCTGGTGTGTTCCTTGTTCTTCATGATGCTTTCTGCGCTTTTAACGGACCTCTGAGACTATCACAGTGCAGGTGCATTTATACGGAGACTTGATTACACACAGGTGGATTGTATTTATCATCATTAGTCATTTAGGTCAACATTGGATCATTCAGAGATCCTCACTGAACTTCTGGAGAGAGTTTGCTACACTGAAAGTAAAGGGGCTGAATAATTTTGCACGCCCAATCTTTCAGTTTTTGATTTGTTAAAAAAGTTTGAAATATCCAATAAATGTCGTTCCACTTCATGATTGTGTCCCACTTGTTGTTGATTCTTCACAAACAAATACAGTTTTATATCTTTATGTTTGAAGCCAGAAATGTGGCAAAAGGTCGCAAAGTTCAAGGGGGTCGAATACTTTCGCAAGGCACTGTATATATATCTCAGAAAGTACTCACACCCCTTGACTTTGTTTTACAATTTGTTGTGTTAAAATCAAATCAAATCAAATTTTATTTGTCACATACACATGGTTAGCAGATGTTAATGCGAGTGTAGCGAAATGCTTGTGCTTCTAGTCCCGACAATGCAGTAATAACCAACAAGTAATCTAACTAACAATTCCAAAACTACTGTCTTGTACACAGTGTGAGGGGATAAAGAATATGTACATAAGGATATATGAATGAGTGATGGTACAGAGCAGCATAGGCAGATACAGTAGATTGTATCGAGTACAGTATATACATATGAGATGAGTATGTAAACAAAGTGGCATAGTTAAAGTGGCTAGTGATACATGTATTACATAAGGATACAGTCGATGATATAGAGTACAGTATATACGTATGCCTATGAGATGAATAATGTAGGGTAAGTAACATTATATAAGGTAGCATTGGTTAAAGTGGCTAGTGATATATTTACATCATTTCCCATCAATTCCCATTATTAAAGTGGCTGGAGTTGAGTCAGTGTCAGTGTGTTGGCAGCAGCCACTCAATGTTAGTGGTGGCTGTTTAACAGTCTGATAGCCTTGAGATAGAAGCTGTTTTTCAGTCTCTCGGTCCCAGCTTTGATGCACCTGTACTGACCTCGCCTTCTGGATGATAGCGGGGTGAACAGGCAGTGGCTCGGGTGGTTGATGTCCTTGATGATCTTTATGGCCTTCCTGTGACATCGGGTGGTGTATGTGTCCTGGAGGGCAGGTAGTTTGCCCCCGGTGATGCGTTGTGCAGACCTCACTACCCTCTGGAGAGCCTTACGGTTGAGGGCGGAGCAGTTGCCGTACCAGGCGGTGATACAGCCCGCCAGGATGCTCTCGATTGTGCATCTGTAGAAGTTTGTGAGTGCTTTTGGTGACAAGCCGAATTTCTTCAGCCTCCTGAGGTTGAAGAGGCGCTGCTGCGCCTTCTTCACAATGCTGTCTGTGTGAGTGGACCAATTCAGTTTGTCTGTGATGTGTATGCCGAGGAACTTAAAACTTGCTACCCTCTCCACTACTGTTCCATCGATGTGGATAGGGGGGTGTTCCCTCTGCTGTTTCCTGAAGTCCACAATCATCTCCTTAGTTTTGTTGACGTTGAGTGTGAGGTTATTTTCCTGACACCACACTCCGAGGGCCCTCACCTCCTCCCTGTAGGCCGTCTCGTCGTTGTTGGTAATCAAGCCTACCACTGTTGTGTCGTCCGCAAACTTGATGATTGAGTTGGAGGCGTGCGTGGCCACGCAGTCGTGGGTGAACAGGGAGTACAGGAGAGGGCTCAGAACGCACCCTTGTGGGGCCCCAGTGTTGAGGATCAGCGGGGAGGAGATGTTGTTGCCTACCCTCACCACCTGGGGGCGGCCCGTCAGGAAGTCCAGTACCCAGTTGCACAGGGCGGGGTAAAGACCCAGGGTCTCGAGCTTGATGACGAGCTTGGAGGGTACTATGGTGTTGAATGCCGAACTGTAGTCAATGAACAGCATTCTCACATAGGTATTCCTCTTGTCCAGATGGGTTAGGGCAGTGTGCAGTGTGGTTGAGATTGCATCGTCTGTGGACCTATTTGGGCGGTAAGCAAATTGGAGTGGGTCTAGGGTGTCAGGTAGGGTGGAGGTGATATGGTCCTTGACTAGTCTCTCAAAGCACTTCATGATGACGGAAGTGAGTGCTACGGGGCGGTAGTCGTTTAGCTCAGTTACCTTAGCTTTCTTGGGAACAGGAACAATGGTGGCCCTCTTGAAGCATGTGGGAACAGCAGACTGGTATAGGGATTGATTGAATATGTCCGTAAACACACCGGCCAGCTGGTCTGCGCATGCTCTGAGGGCGCGGCTGGGGATGCCGTCTGGGCCTGCAGCCTTGCGAGGGTTAACACGTTTAAATGTCTTACTCACCTCGGCTGCAGTGAAGGAGAGACCGCAAGTTTTCGTTGCAGGCCGTGTCAGTGGCACTGTATTGTCCTCAAAGCGGGCAAAAAAGTTATTTAGTCTGCCTGGGAGCAGGACATCCTGGTCCGTGACTGGGCTGGATTTCTTCCTGTAGTCCGTGATTGACTGTAGACCCTGCCACATGCCTCTTGTGTCTGAGCCGTTGAATTGAGATTCTACTTTGTCTCTGTACTGACGCTTAGCTTGTTTGATAGCCTTGCGGAGGGAATAGCTGCACTGTTTGTATTCGGTCATGTTACCAGACACCTTGCCCTGATTAAAAGCAGTGTTTCGCGCTTTCAGTTTCACACGAATGCTGCCATCAATCCACGGTTTCTGGTTAGGGAATGTTTTAATCGTTGCTATGGGAACGACATCTTCAACGCACGTTCTAATGAACTCGCACACCGAATCAGCGTATT
The DNA here is from genome assembly GCF_045791955.1 of Oncorhynchus clarkii lewisi. Lineage (NCBI taxonomy): Eukaryota > Metazoa > Chordata > Actinopteri > Salmoniformes > Salmonidae > Oncorhynchus > Oncorhynchus clarkii. Next base: position 13,950,059 of record NC_092178.1, on the reverse strand, counting down.
CGTCAATGTTGTTGTCTGACGCAATACGAAACATGTCCCAGTCCACGTGATGGAAGCAGTCTTGGAGTGTGGAGTCAGCTTGGTCGGACCAGCGTTGGACAGACCTCAGCGTGGGAGCCTCTTGTTTTAGTTTCTGTCTGTAGGCAGGGATCAACAAAATGGAGTCGTGGTCAGCTTTTCCGAAAGGGGGGCGGGGCAGGGCCTTATATGCGTCGCGGAAGTTAGAGTAACAATGATCCAAGGTCTTTCCACCCCTGGTTGCGCAATCGATATGCTGATAAAATTTGGGGAGTCTTGTTTTCAGATTAGCCTTGTTAAAATCCCCAGCTACAATGAATGCAGCCTCCGGATAAATGGTTTCCAGTTTGCAAAGAGTCAAATAAAGTTCATTCAGAGCCAACGATGTGTCTGCTTGGGGGGGGATATATACGGCTGTGATTATAATCGAAGAGAATTCTCTTGGTAGATAATGCGGTCTACATTTGATTGTGAGGAATTCTAAATCAGGTGAACAGAAGGATTTGAGTTCCTGTATGTTTCTTTCATCACACCATGTCACGTTAGTGGGATTAAAATTGATGTCTTTTTTTTTGTCAATAAGCTACACAGAATACTCTAATGTAAAAGTAGAAGAACAATTCTAACATTTTGTCAAATGTATGGAATATAAAACACATATATCTTCATTAAGTATTCAACCCCCTGAGTCAATACATGTTAGAATCACCTTTGACAGTGATTAAAGCTGTGAGTCTTTCTGGGTAAGTCTCTAAGAGCTTTCCACACCTGGATTGTGCAACATTTGCACATTTTTTTTTTTTTTTTAAACCTTCAAGCTCTGTCAAGTTGGTTGTTGATCATTTCTAAACGGCCATTTTCAAGTCTTGCCACAGATGTTCAAGACAATTTAAGTCAAAACTGTAACTAGGCCACTCAGGAACATTCAATGTCATCTTGGTAAGCAACTCCAGTTGTATATTTGGCCTTGTGTTTTAGGTTATTGTCCAGCTGAAAGGTGAATTTATCTCCCAGCGTCTTATCTTCTAGGATTTTGCTTTAATGCCTTATCGCAAACAGGATGCATGTTTTGGAACATTTGTATTCTGTAGTGTCTTCCTGTTTTTCATCTGTCTCATAGGTCAGCCATTAAACTAACTGTTTTAATGTCACCATTGGCCTCATGGTGAAATCCCTGAGCGGTTTCCTTCCTCTCCGGTCAACTGTTAAGAAGGACACCCGTATCTTTCTAGTGACTGAGTGTATTGATACATCATCCAAAGTGTAATTAATAACAGTTTCGGTGCCCTTCTTTGCAAGGCACCGGAAAACCTCCCTGGTCTTTGTGGTTGAATCTGTGTTTGAAATTCACTGCTCGACCGAGGGACCTTCTAGATAATTGTATTTGTAGGGTAAGGATAAGGTAGTCCATGCAACTTACTATGTGACTTGTTAAGCACATGTTTACTCCTGAACTTATTTAGGCTTGCCATAACAAAGGGGTTGAATACTTATTGCATCAAGACATTTAAGCTTTCCATTTTTAATGAATTTGTAAATTATGGGATATTGTGTGTAGGCCAGTGACACAAAATCTAAATTTCATCCATCTGTGGGGATGTTTTTCAGCGGCAGGGACTGGGAGACTAGTCAGGATCAAGGGAAAGATGAACAGAGCAAAGTACAGAAAGATGCTTGATGAAAACCTGCTCAGGACCTCAGACTGGGGTGAAGGTTCACCTTCCAACAGGCCATCGACCCTAAACACACAGCCAAGACAATGCAGGAGTGGCTTCGGAGCAAGTCTTTGAATGTCCTTGAGTGGCACAGTCAGAGCCCGGACTTGAACCTGATCAAATCACGCGTCGCTATCACTCCAGAGACTGAGGCAGCTCTAGCAATTCTGTGCTTCCAAATTTGTGGCAACAGTTTGGGGAAGGCCCTTTCCTGTTTCAGCATGACAATTCCCTGTGCACAAAGCGAGGTCCATACAGAAATGGTTTGTCGAGATCGGTGTGGAAGAACTTGACTGGCGTACACAGAGCCCAGACCAAATACACCATCGAACACCTTTGGGATAAATTGGAATGTTGACTGCGAGCCGGGCCTCACTAATGCTCTGCAAGTCCCTGCAGCAATGTTCCAACATCTAGTGAAAAGCCTTCCCAGAAGAGAGAGAGAGAGAGTGTGAGTGAGTGAGTGGGTGGGTGGGTGGGTAGGTGAGTGGGTGGGTAGGTGGGTAGGTAGGTCGGTCGGTCTCCAGATCTCAACCCCATAGAAAATATTTGGAGGGAGTTGAAAGTCCGTGTTGTCCAGCAACAGCCCCAAAACATCACTGCTCTAGAGGAGATCTGCATGGAGGAATGGGCCAAAATACCAGCAACAGTGTGTGAAAAACTTTTGAGGACTTACAGAAAAAGTTTGACCTCTGTTATATACCCTTTGTTGGCAATGACAAAGTATTGAGATAAACTTTTGTTATTGACCAAATACTTATTTTCCACCATAATTTGCAAATAAATTCATAAAAAATCCTACAATGTGATTTTCTTGATTTTTTTTTTCTCATTTTGTGAAAATTACAGGCCTCTCTCATCTTTTTAAGTGGGAGAACTTGCACAATTGGTGGCTGACTAAATACTTTTTGCCCCACTGTATTTCATCTCTCTCTGGACGATTAGGGTTACTAACTGTGTCTGTGTATTTCTCTCTCTACAGACCATTAGGGTTATTAACTGTGTATTTATCTCTACCCGGACCATTAGGGTTACCAACTGTGTCTGTGTATTTATCTCTCTACAGACCATTAGGGTTATTAACTGTGTATTTCTCTCTCTCCGGATCATTAGGGTTATTAACTGTGTCTGTGTATTTATCTCTCTCCGGACCATTAGGGTTACTAAATGTGTCTGTGTATTTATCTCTCTCCGGACCATTAGGGTTACTAACTGTGTCTGTGTATTTATCTCTCTACAGACCATTAGGGTTACTAACTGTGTATTTATCTCTCTCCGGACCATTAGGGTTACTAACTGTGTCTGTGTATTTATCTCTCTCCGGACCATTAGGGTTACTAACTGTGTCTGTGTATTTATCTCTCTCCAGACCATTAGGGTTACTAACTGTGTCTGTGTATTTATCTCTATCCGGACCATTAGGGTTACTAACTGTGTCTTTGTATTTATCTCTCTCCGGACCATTAGGGTTACTAACTGTGTCTGTGTATTTATCTCTCTACAGACAATTAGGGTTACTAACTGTGTATTTATCTCTCTCCAGACCATTAGGGTTACTAACTGTGTATTTATCTCTCTCCAGACCATTAGGGTTACTAACTGTGTATTTATCTCTCTCCAGACCATTAGGGTTACTAACTGTGTCTGTGCATTTCTCTCTCTCCAGACCATTAGGGTTACTAATTGTGTCTGTGTATTTATCTCTCTCCGGACCATTCGGGTTACTAACTGTGTCTGTGTATTTATCTCTCTCCAGACCATTAGGGTTACTAACTGTGTCTGTGTATTTATCTTTCTCCGGACCATTAGGGTTATTAACTGTGTCTGTGTATTTATCTCTCTCCGGACCATTAGGGTTACTAACTGTGTATTTATCTTTCTCCGGACCATTAGGGTTACTAACTGTGTTTGTGTATTTATCTCTCCAGACCATTAGGGTTACAAACGGTGTCTGTGTATTTATCTCTCTCCAGACCATTAGGGTTACTAACTGTGTATTTATCTCTCTCCAGACCATTAGGGTTACTAACTGTGTATTTATCTCTCTCCAGACCATTAGGGTTACTAACTGTGTATTTATCTCTCTCCAGACCATTAGGGTTACTAACTGTGTATTTCTCTCTCTCCAGACCATTAGGGTTACTAACTGTGTCTGTGTATTTCTCTCTCTCCAGACCATTAGGGTTACTAACTGTGTCTGTGTATTTATCTCTCTACAGACCATTAGGGTTACTAACTGTGTATTTCTCTTTCTCCGGACCATTCGTGTTACTAACTGTGTCTGTGTATTTATCTCTCTCCAGACCATTAGGGTTACTAACTGTGTCTGTGTATTTATCTCTCTACAGACCATTATGGTTACTAACTGTGTATTTATCTCTCTCCAGACCATTAGGGTTACTAACTGTGTATTTATCTCTCTCCAGACCATTAGGGTTACTAACTGTGTATTTATCTCTCTCCAGACCATTAGGGTTACTAACTGTGTCTGTGCATTTCTCTCTCTCCAGACCATTAGGGTTACTAACTGTGTATTTATCTCTCTCCAGACCATTAGGGTTACTAACTGTGTCTGTGTATTTATCTCTCTACAGACCATTAGGGTTACTAACTGTGTATTTATCTCTCTCCGGACCATTCGGGTTACTAACTGTGTCTGTGTATTTATCTCTCTCCAGACCATTAGGGTTACTAACTGTGTCTGTGTATTTATCTTTCTCCGGACCATTAGGGTTATTAACTGTGTCTGTGTATTTATCCCTCTCCGGACCATTAGGGTTACTAACTGTGTATTTATCTTTCTCCGGACCATTAGGATTACTAACTGTGTCTGTGTATTTATCTCTCTCCAGACCATTAGGGTTACTAACTGTGTATTTATCTCTCTCCAGACCATTAGGGTTACTAACTGTGTATTTATCTCTCTCCAGACCATTAGGGTTACTAACTGTGTATTTATCTTTCTCCGGACCATTCGGGTTACTAACTGTGTCTGTGTATTTATCTCTCTCCAGACCATTAGGGTTACTAACTGTGTCTGTGTATTAATCTCTCTCCGGACCATTAGGGCTACTAACTGTGTCTGTGTATTTATCTTTCTCCGGACCATTAGCGTTACAAACGGTGTCTGTGTATTTATCTCTCTCCAGACCATTAGGGTTACTAACTGTGTATTTCTCCCTCTCCAGACCATTAGGGTTACTAACTGTGTCTGTGTGTTTCTCTCTCTCCAGACCATTAGGGTTACTAACTGTGCATTTATCTCTTTCCAGACCATTAGGGTTACTAACTGTGTCTGTGTATTTATCTCTCTACAGACCATTAGGGTTACTAACTGTGTATTTCTCTTTCTCCGGACCATTCGTGTTACTAACTGTGTCTGTGTATTTATCTCTCTCCAGACCATTAGGGTTACTAACTGTGTCTGTGTATTTATCTCTCTCCAGACCATTAGGGTTACTAACTGTGTCTGTGTATTTCTCTCTCTCCGGAACATTAGGGTTACTAACTGTGTATTTATCTCTCTCCAGACCATTAGGGTTACTAACTGTGTATTTATCTCTCTCCAGACCATTAGGGTTACTAACTGTGTATTTATCTCTCTCCAGACCATTAGGGTTACTAACTGTGTCTGTGTATTTATCTCTCTCCAGACCATTAGAGTTACTAACTGTGTCTGTGTATTTATCTCTCTCCGGACCATTAGGGTTACTAACTGTGTATTTATCTTTCTCCGGACCATTAGGGTTACTAACTGTGTCTGTGTATTTATCTCTCTCCGGACCATTAGGGTTACTAACTGTGTCTGTGTATTTATCTCTCTCCGGACCATTAGGGCTACTAACTGTGTCTGTGTATTTATCTTTCTCCGGACCATTAGGGTTATTAACTGTGTCTGTGTATTTATCTCTCTCCGGACCATTAGGGTTACTAACTGTGTATTTATCTTTCTCCGGACCATTAGGGTTACTAACTGTGTCTGTGTATTTATCTCTCTCCAGACCATTAGCGTTACTAACGGTGTCTGTGTATTTATCTCTCTCCAGACCATTAGGGTTACTAACTGTGTCTGTGTATTTATCTCTCTCCAGACCATTAAGGTTACTGACTGTGTCTGTGTATTTATCTCTCTACAGACCATTAGGGTTACTGTGTATTTATCTCTCTACAGGCCATTAGGGTTACTAACTGTGTATTTATCTTTCTCTGGACCATTAGGGTTACTAACTGTGTCTGTGTATTTATCTCTCTACAGACCATTATGGTTACTGTGTATTTATCTCTCTCCAGACCATTAGGGTTACTAACTGTGTCTGTGTATTTATCTCTCTACAGACCATCAGGGTTACTGTGAATTTATCTCTCTCCAGACCATTAGGGTTACTAACTGTGTATTTATCTCTCTCCAGACCATTAGGGTTACTAACTGTGTATTTATCTCTCTCCAGACCATTAGGGTTACTAACTGTGTATTTATCTCTCTCCGGACCATTAGGGTTACTAACTGTGTATTTATCTCTCTCTAGACCATTAGGGTTACTAACTGTGTATTTATCTCTCTCCAGACCATTAGGGTTACTAACTGTGTCTGTGTATTTATCTCTCTACAGACCATTAGGGTTACTAACTGTGTATTTATCTCTCTCCGGACCATTCGGGTTACTAACTGTGTCTGTGTATTTATCTCTCTCCAGACCATTAGGGTTACTAACTGTGTCTGTGTATTTATCTCTCTCCAGACCATTAGGGTTACTAACTGTGTCTGTGTATTTATCTCTCTCCGGACCATTAGAGTTACTAACTGTGTCTGTGTATTTATCTCTCTCCGGACCATTAGGGTTACTAACTGTGTATTTATCTCTCTCCGGACCATTCGGGTTACTAACTGTGTCTGTGTATTTATCTCTCTCCAGACCATTAGGGTTACTAACTGTGTCTGTGTATTTATCTTTCTCCGGACCATTAGGGTTATTAACTGTGTCTGTGTATGTATCTCTCCTCGGACCATTAGGGTTACTAACTGTGTATTTATCTTTCTCCGGACCATTAGGGTTACTAACTGTGTCTGTGTATTTTTCTCTCTCCAGACCATTAGGGTTACTAACGGTGTCTGTGTATTTATCTCTCTCCAGACCATTAGGGTTACTAACTGTGTCTGTGTATTTATCTCTCCCCAGACAATTAGGGTTACTAACTGTGTCTGTGTATTTATCTCTCTACAGACCATTAGGGTTACTGTGTATTTATCTCTCTACAGACCATTAGGGTTACTAACTGTGTATTTATCTTTCTCCGGGCCATTAGGGTTACTAACTGTGTCTGTGTATTTATCTCTCTCCGGACCATTAGGGTTACTAACTGTGTCTGTGTATTTATCTCTCTCCAGACCATTAGGGTTACTAACTGTGTCTGTGTATTTATCTCTCTCCGGACCATTAGGGTTACTAACTGTGTCTGTGTATTTATCTTTCTACGGACCATTAGGGTTATTAACTGTGTCTGTGTATTTATCTCTCTCCAGACCATTAGGGTTATTAACTGTGTCTGTGTATTTATCTCTCTCCAGACCATTAGGGTTACTAACTGTGTATTTATCTCTCTCCAGACCATTAGGGTTACTAACTGTGTATTTATCTCTCTCCACACCATTAGGGTTACTAACTGTGTCTGTGCATTTCTCTCTCTCCAGACCATTAGGGTTACTAACTGTGTATTTATCTCTCCCCAGACCATTAGGGTTACTAACTGTGTCTGTGTATTTATCTCTCTCCGGACCATTCGGGTTACTAACTGTGTCTGTGTATTTATCTCTCTCCAGACCATTAGGGTTACTAACTGTGTCTGTGTATTTATCTTTCTCCGGACCATTAGGGTTATTAACTGTGTCTGTGTATGTATCTCTCTCCGGACCATTAGGGTTACTAACTGTGTATTTATCTTTCTCCGGACCATTAGGGTTACTAACTGTGTTTGTGTATTTATCTCTCTCCAGACCATTAGGGTTACAAACGGTGTCTGTGTATTTATCTCTCTCCAGACCATAAGGGTTACTAACTGTGTATTTATCTCTCTCCAGACCATTAGGGTTACTAACTGTGTATTTCTCTCTCTCCAGACCATTAGGGTTACTAACTGTGTCTGTGTATTTCTCTCTCTCCAGACCATTAGGGTTACTGTGTCTGTTATCTTTCTCCGGACCATTAGGGTTACTAACTGTGTCTGTGTATTTATCTCTCTCCGGACCATTAGGGTTATTAACTGTGTCTGTGTATTTATCTCTCTCCGGACCATTAGGGTTACTAACTGTGTATTTATCTCTCTCCAGACCATTAGGGTTACTAACTGTGTATTTATCACTCTCCAGACCATTAGGGTTACTAACTGTGTCTGTGTATTTATCTCTCTACAGACCATTAGGGTTACTAACTGTGTATTTATCTCTCTCCGGACCATTCGGGTTACTAACTGTGTCTGTGTATTTATCTCTCTCCAGACCATTAGGGTTACTAACTGTGTCTGTGTATTTATCTCTCTCCAGACCATTAGGGTTACTAACTGTGTCTGTGTATTTATCTCTCTCCGGACCATTAGGGTTACTAACTGTGTCTGTGTATTTATCTCACTCCGGACCATTAGGGTTACTAACTGTGTCTGTGTATTTATCTCTCTCCGGACCATTAGGGTTACTAACTGTGTATTTATCTTTCTCCGGACCATTAGGGTTACTAACTGTGTCTGTGTATTTTTCTCTCTCCAGACCATTAGGGTTACTAACGGTGTCTGTGTATTTATCTCTCTCCAGACCATTAGGGTTACTAACTGTGTCTGTGTATTTATCTCTCCCCAGACAATTAGGGTTACTAACTGTGTCTGTGTATTTATCTCTCTACAGACCATTAGGGTTACTGTGTATTTATCTCTCTACAGACCATTAGGGTTACTAACTGTGTATTTATCTTTCTCCGGGCCATTAGGGTTACTAACTGTGTCTGTGTATTTATCTCTCTCCGGACCATTAGGGTTACTAACTGTGTCTGTGTATTTATCTCTCTCCAGACCATTAGGGTTACTAACTGTGTCTGTGTATTTATCTCTCTCCGGACCATTAGGGTTACTAACTGTGTCTGTGTATTTATCTTTCTACGGACCATTAGGGTTATTAACTGTGTCTGTGTATTTATCTCTCTCCAGACCATTAGGGTTATTAACTGTGTCTGTGTATTTATCTCTCTCCAGACCATTAGGGTTACTAACTGTGTATTTATCTCTCTCCAGACCATTAGGGTTACTAACTGTGTATTTATCTCTCTCCACACCATTAGGGTTACTAACTGTGTCTGTGCATTTCTCTCTCTCCAGACCATTAGGGTTACTAACTGTGTATTTATCTCTCCCCAGACCATTAGGGTTACTAACTGTGTCTGTGTATTTATCTCTCTCCGGACCATTCGGGTTACTAACTGTGTCTGTGTATTTATCTCTCTCCAGACCATTAGGGTTACTAACTGTGTCTGTGTATTTATCTTTCTCCGGACCATTAGGGTTATTAACTGTGTCTGTGTATGTATCTCTCTCCGGACCATTAGGGTTACTAACTGTGTATTTATCTTTCTCCGGACCTATAGGGTTACTAACTGTGTTTGTGTATTTATCTCTCTCCAGACCATTAGGGTTACAAACGGTGTCTGTGTATTTATCTCTCTCCAGACCATAAGGGTTACTAACTGTGTATTTATCTCTCTCCAGACCATTAGGGTTACTAACTGTGTATTTCTCTCTCTCCAGACCATTAGGGTTACTAACTGTGTCTGTGTATTTCTCTCTCTCCAGACCATTAGGGTTACTGTGTCTGTTATCTTTCTCCGGACCATTAGGGTTACTAACTGTGTCTGTGTATTTATCTCTCTCCGGACCATTAGGGTTATTAACTGTGTCTGTGTATTTATCTCTCTCCGGACCATTAGGGTTACTAACTGTGTATTTATCTCTCTCCAGACCATTAGGGTTACTAACTGTGTATTTATCTCTCTCCAGACCATTAGGGTTACTAACTGTGTCTGTGTATTTATCTCTCTACAGACCATTAGGGTTACTAACTGTGTATTTATCTCTCTCCGGACCATTTGGGTTACTAACTGTGTCTGTGTATTTATCTCTCTCCAGACCATTAGGGTTACTAACTGTGTCTGTGTATTTATCTCTCTCCAGACCATTAGGGTTACTAACTGTGTCTGTGTATTTATCTCTCTCCGGACCATTAGGGTTACTAACTGTGTCTGTGTATTTATCTCACTCCGGACCATTAGGGTTACTAACTGTGTCTGTGTATTTATCTCTCTCCAGACCATTAGGGTTACTAACGGTGTCTGTGTATTTATCTCTCTCCGGACCATTAGGGTTACTAACTGTGTCTGTGTATTTATCTCTCCCCAGACAATTAGGGTTACTAACTGTGTCTGTGTATTTATCTCTCTACAGACCATTAGAGTTACTGTGTATTTATCTCTCTACAGACCATTAGGGTTACTAACTGTGTATTTATCTTTCTCCGGGCCATTAGGGTCACTAACTGTGTCTGTGTATTTATCTCTCTCCAGACCATTAGGGTTACTAACTGTGTCTGTGTATTTATCTCTCTCCTGACCATTAGGGTTACTAACTGTGTATTTATCTCTCTCCAGACCATTAGGGTTACTAACTGTGTCTGTGTATTTATCTCTCTACAGACCATTAGGGTTACTGTGTATTTATCTCTCTCCAGACCATTAGGGTTACTGTGTATTTATCTCTCTCCAGACCATTAGGGTTACTAACTGTGTATTTATCTCTCTCCAGACCATTAGGGGTACTAACTGTGTATTTATCTCTCTCCAGACCATTAGGGTTACTAACTGTGTATTTATCTCTCTCCAGACCATTAGGGTTACTAACTGTGTATTTATCTCTCTCCAGACCATTAGGGTTACTAACTGTGTCTGTGTATTTATCTCTCTCCGGACCATTAGGGTTACTAACTGTGTCTGTGTATTTATCTCTCTCCAGACCATTAGGGTTACTAACTGTTTCTGTGTATTTATCTCTCTCCGGACCATTAGGGTTACTAACTGTGTCTGTGTATTTATCTCTCTCCAGACCATTAGGGTTACTGTGTATTTATCTCTCTCCAGACCATTAGGGGTACTAACTGTGTATTTATCTCTCTCCAGACCATTAGGGTTACTAACTGTGTATTTATCTCTCTCCAGACCATTAGGGTTACTAACTGTGTATTTATCTCTCTCCAGACCATTAGGGTTACTAACTGTGTCTGTGTATTTATCTCTCTCCGGACCATTAGGGTTACTAACTGTGTCTGTGTACTTATCTCCATCAAAGGAAAGAGCCTACTATTTACTGCACAGATGAGCATACACTCACAGAACTCAAACACACACACACACACACACATACACACGCCTAACTGACTCTGAGAGAAGTACACACTTACTCATGAGAAACACACACTTGCTTGTGCACAGACACACACAGACACACACTGAGCCAGTCCAGAGGAATATGGGGACCAGAAGGAGGAACAATATAGACTGAGATGACCTCACAGGGCTGACATAGACATAACCTTATCAGCCTGGCAGAGAGACTGGGTGTGTTTGTGTGTACAACTATTTTTCTTAAATGTGAGCATGACCGTGTGTGTGTGTGTGAGAATAGTGTGTGTGTATGCGTTGGTGACTTACCCTGAATCGCTCCTCCTCATTGGCCAGTCTCTGCTTAAGCGTCTCGTTGATAGCACACTGCTCCGCCCACTTCTCCTCCATCCTCGCCAGCTCCTCCTCCACCGAACGCGTCTGTTCTTTCTCTACCTCCTCCGCACTCTTCCCCTCATCCTCCACACTCCTCTCATCCAACTCTTCAGCAATCTTCCTCTCATTCTCCACCTCCACCCAACTCTCCATCTTCATGCTCTCCTCTCCTCCACTCCTGTCCTCCTTCCTCTCCTCTCCTTCACTCCTGTCCTCCTTCCTCTCCTCTCCTTCACTCATGTCCTCCTTCCTCTCCTCTTCCACACTCCCATCTTCTTTCCCTTCCTCATCTCCACTCACTTCTCTTTCCATCTCTTCCCTATTCCGCCCCTTCCACTCTTTCTCCCCAGCTCTCATGGTCTCCATGCCGGAGAATGTGTTGGTGTGTGTGTTGGTCTGTGCGTCGGTCTGTGCGTAGGTGTGTGTGTGTTCCCTGTTTTTGTCACGCCGGTTAGGGACTACCGGCCTCTCACTGTCTCCTCTCAGCACAGTTGCAGACAGATTGCCTGTAAACATATACACGTTAGAGGATTTAGTATGAAAGAGATAAGAGAGTGAGTGTGTGTGTGTGTGTGTACCTGCTGTAGGTGACTCTGGACTGGGTGTCAGTGGCTCCTGTGTCGTCTCAGTGGCAGCGTTTCTCTTGGCCTCCTACAAACATGAGGAAACAAGTTGAATCAATCTGTGGACATCAGACTCAACTAGGCTGCACCCTATTCCTCACCGTTTGGTCAGCTGCACCCTATTCCTCACCGTTTGGTCAGCTGCACCCTATTCCTCACCATTTGGTCAGCTGCACCCTATTCCTCACCGTTTGGTCAGCTGCACCCTATTCCTCACCATTTGGTCAGCTGCACCCTATTCCTCACCATTTGGTCAGCTGCACCCTATTCCTCACCATTTGGTCAGCTGCACCCTATTCCTCACCGTTTGGTCAGCTGCACCCTATTCCTCACCGTTTGGTCAGCTGCACCCTATTCCTCACCATTTGGTCAGCTGCACCCTATTCCTCACCATTTGGTCAGCTGCACCCTATTCCTCACCGTTTGGTCAGCTGCACCCTATTCCTCACCGTTTGGTCAGCTGCACCCTATTCCTCACTATTTGGTCAGCTGCACCCTATTCCTCACCATTTGGTCAGCTGCACCCTATTCCTCACCATTTGGTCAGCTGCACCCTATTCCTCACCATTTGGTCAGCTGCACCCTATTCCTCACCGTTTGGTCAGCTGCACCCTATTCCTCACCGTTTGGTCAGCTGCGTGATTAACTTCTGTGTTCATAGGTGTTCAAAATGGAGAGGTCCGCCAAAACCGAAGTCTCCACCAAACAGGCCCATCTGGACTACTGCGCCTCTCTGTGTTCAACCTTCTCATGTCACCCCGCTCCTCCGTGTCACCCCGCTCCTCCGTGTCACCCCGCTCCTCCTTGTCACCCCGCTCCTGCTTGTCACCCCGCTCCTCCTTGTCACCCCGCTCCTCCGTGTCACCCGCTCCTCCGTGTCACCCCGCTCCTCCGTGTCACCCCGCTCCTCCGTGTCACCCCGCTCCTCCGTGTCACCCCGCTCCTCCGTGTCACCCCGCTCCTCCGTGTCACCCCGCTGCTCCGTGTCACCCCGCTGCTCCGTGTCACCCCGCTCCTCCTCACACTCCACTGGCTTCCAGTTGAAGCTCACATCCACTACAAGACTATGGTGCTTACCTACAGAGCAGCAAGAGGAACTGAACCCCCCTTCCTTCAGGCTCTGCTCAAACCCTACGCCCCAACCCGAGCACTCCGTTCTGTCACCTCTGGTCTCTTGGTCTCCGACCAGTCCAAGCTCTTCTCTGTCCTGGCACCCCAATGGTGGAATCAGCTTTCCCCTGAAACTAGGACAGCAGATCCCTGCCCATCTTCTGAAAACATCTGAAACTCTACCTCTTCAAAGAGTACCTTAAATAATCCCACAGCACTACCTCCTCCCCACCTCGAGAAAATAAAAGCCTTTTGTGAACGAACACTCCCATTTGACTTTTCCCCTCACTAGCTTTGACTTTATTGAGGGAAAATGTACGTACTATGACTGGGATATGTGGTTGTCCTATCTAGTTATCTGAATATAAATGCACTAACTGTAAGTCGCTCTGGATAAGAGCATCTGCTAAATTACTCAAATGTAAAAAAAATCTAATATACCACAAGATGGCGCTGTGACGATGTGGTGTAGTACAGTATTTTAGACAGACAGACACTCACCCCCTGGGCCTCGCTGATCTTGGCCACCTGCCTGCGGAGTCGCTGACACTCCCTGTACTTCTCCTTGTAGTGCTCAGCGGCCATGTGGAGACGCAGCTTCAGCTCCTCCACTTCTCTCTGTAGCTCAGCCTCCGCCTCAGACACCACACACCCCCCCTCACTGGAGGTCCCCACACCCTGGGGGAGGGAGAATTAGGGGGGAGGGGGGAGCAGACAGAGGGAGGTGGGGGAGGGAGAGTTAGGGGGGTAGAGGGGGAGGGTGGAGCAGACAGAGGGAGGTGGGGGAGGGAGAGTCAGGGGAGGTAGAGGGGGAGGGTGGAGCAGACAGAGGGAGGTGGGGGAGGGAGAGTAAGGGGGGGTAGAGGGGGAGGGTGGAGCAGACAGAGGGAGGTGGGGGAGGGAGAGTTAGGGGGGGTATAGGGGGAGGGTGGAGCACACAGAGGGAGGTGGGGGAGGGAGAGTTAGGAGGGTAGAGGGGGAGGATGGAGCAGACAGAGGGAGGTGGGGGAGGGAGAGTTAGGGGGGGTAGAGGGGAGGGGGAGAAGACAGAGGGAGGTGGGGGAGGGAGAGTTGGGGGGTAGAGGGGGAGGGGTTGGGGGAGTAGTTCAGCACAAAGTGATAATTCAGTGTTGATATTCAGTTACTAAACTTGTCTCTAGCACATAGCAGTTGTACATGAATCTTGTATTTCTATTTTACAAAACTGAGAAAGATAAATCCATGAGAGGAATCCTCCAAAGTTCAAGCCTGAAGCAACTTCCTGGTTCAACTGTATGAATGTGTCTGTGGATATCTATGGTCAGAAATGACCGAATACAAACAGTGTAGTTATTCCCTCCGTAAGGCAATCAAACAACAAAGTGTCAGTATAGAGACAATTCAACGGCTTAGACACGAGACGTATGTGGCAGGGTCTACAGAAAATCACGGATTACAAAAAGAAAACCAGCCCCGTTGCGGACGTCGACGTCTTGCTCCTAGACAAATTAAACAACTTCTTTACGTGCTTTGAGGATAATATAGTGCCACCGACACGGCCCGCTACCAAGGACTGTGGGCTCTCCTTCTCCGTAGCCGATGTGAGTAAGACATTTAAGCGTGTTAACCCTCACAAGGCTGCCGGCCCAGACGACATCCCTAGCCACGTCCTCAGAGCATGAGCAGACCATCTGGCTGGTGTGTTTACAGACATATTTAATCTCTCAAAAATGGCTGTCCCCACATGCTTCAAGAGAGCCACCATTGTTCCTGTTCCTAAGAAAGCTAAGGTAACTGAACGAAATGACTACCGCCCTGTAGCACTCACTTCTGTCATCATTAAGTGTTTTGAGAGACTATTCAAGGATCATATCACCTCGACCCTACCTGACACCCTAGACCCACTTCAGTTTGTTTACCAGCCAATAGGTCCACAGACGATGCAATCGCCATCACACTGCATACTGCCCTATCCCATCTGGACAAGAGGCCACGCACGCATCCAACTCAATCATCAAGTTTGCGGATGACACTACAGTGGTAGGCTTGATTACCAACAACGACGAGACGGCCTACAGGGAGGAGGTGAAGGTCCTCGGAGTGTGGTGTCAGGAAAGTAACCTCTTACTCAATGTCAGCGAAACAAAAGAGATGATCGTGGACTTCAGGAAACAGCAAAGGGAGCACCCCCCGTCCACATCGATGAGACAGCAGTGGAGAAAGCTCCTCGGTGTTCATATCACCCACACACTGAAACGGTCTACGCAAACAGACAGTGTGGTGAAGAAGGCGCAACAGTGCATCTTCAACCGCAGGAGGCTGAAAAAATCCTCACTAACTTTTACAGATGCACAATCGAGAGCATCCTGTCAGGCTGTATCACCGCCTGGTACGGCAACTGCTCCTCCCACAACCGCAAGGCTCTCTAGAGGGTGGTGCGGTCTGCACAACACATCACCGGGGGCAAACTACCTGCCCTCCAGGACACCTACACCACCCGATGTCACAGGAAGGCCATAAAGATCATCAAGGACAACAACCACCCAAGCCACTGCCTGTTCACCCCGCTATCATCCAGAAGGTGAGGTCAGTACAGGTGCATGAAAGCAGGGACCGAGAGACTGAAGAACAGCTTCCATCTCAATGCCATCAGACTGTTAAACAGCCACCACTAACAAAGTGAGGCAGCTGCCAACATACAGACTTGATATCATTGGCCACTTTAATAAATGGAACACTAGTCACTTTAATAATGCCACTTTAAGAATGTTTACATATCTCACATTACTCATCTAATATATCATGTATACTGTATCCCTCATTATATATTCTTTACTATGTATTGCATCTTAGCCGCTCTGTCACTGCTCATCCATATATTTTATACTTATATATTCTCATCTCATTCCTTTACTAGATTGTGTGTATTAGGTTTTGTTGTGGAATTGTTAGATATTACCTGTAAGATACTGCTGCACTGTGGAATCTAGAAGCACAAGCATTTCACTATACTCACAATAACATCTGCTAACCATGTGTATGTGACCAATAACATCTGCTAACCATGTGTATGTGACCAATAACATCTGCTAACCATGTGTATGTGACCGATAACATCTGCTAACCATGTGTATGTGTCCAATAACATCTGCTAACCATGTGTATGTGTCCAATAACATCTGCTAACCATGTGTATGTGACCAATAACATCTGCTAACCATGTGTATGTGACCAATAACATCTGCTAACCATGTGTATGTGACCAATAACATCTGCTAACCATGTGTATATGTCCAATAACATCTGCTAACCATGTGTATGTGACCAATAACATCTGCTAACCATGTGTATGTGACCAATAACATCTGCTAACCATGTGTATGTGACCAATAACATCTGCTAACCATGTGTATGTGTCCAATAACATCTGCTAACCATGTGTATGTGACCGATAACATCTGTTAACCATGTGTATGTGTCCAATAACATCTGCTAACCATGTGTATGTGACCGATAACATCTGCTAACCATGTGTATGTGACCAATAACATCTGCTAACCATGTGTATGTGACCGATAAAAATAGATTTGATATACTTGAAGAAATTAGGAGATGGTAATCTCCCTGAATGGGGGAATGTTTAATGCCCCACCCAGCAGACTGTTGACCAATCACGTTCACGTTGTCATGCTGCGTCACACCGTTGCTAAGCTAATAATCACCCAATCCCTTCATAAAAGTCAGGGTGAGTCAAGAAATCTGCCTATTTTCCTTGACTATACAATATTCCATAGAGCAAGCTAATTATCTCACATCTCTGAAAAGATTTGTAATGTGCTTCTTGTTCATGTAATTCATGCTAATGATGCGTTTTGTGCTAGCGCCCAATTGACTCCCATTCACTAGTTTACCCAAAATGCACCACACAGTCCATTTACAACGTAGGGGCAAAATGCACAATGGCCGTTAATATGAACTGAATGGAGTTTGGTCCCCTTACCACTTCCTGCTGGGAGGTGGTCCTCATGTGGTCCAGCTGCGTCTCCATCCTCCGGCATTCGGCCTGGGCATCGGCCAGGCTGGCACGGAGGGCATCGGCCTCTAGGCGGGCGCGGTACAGCTCGGTCATGGTGCGATCGCGGGCATTCGCTGAGTCACGGAGTTCCGACGCCAACATGGCGGCCTGCTGGCGAGACGCCTGGAGCTGCTCCTCACACTGGCGAAGCTGTTCCCTCAGACGACCCATCTCAGCCTGGAGAGAAGGCAGAGCAGACAGGTTAATACACACACACACACACTCCCCCCACAACCCCCTTCACCTTGTCGACAGCGTGTGTGTGCAGCTCTTTCTCCAGGTGGTCTTTCTGAGTGACGCAGGCTCGGAGCCTGTCCAGTTCTTCCTGGAACTGAGCGATGGTCACCTCTCTGTTGAGCTCCACAGCCTTCAGCATCTGCAGCTCTGCACTCAGCTTAGTGTTCTCCAGCTCCGTGCTGCGCAGGTGGCCCTACACACACACACAATTAGAAACTCACAGACATACAACTGCGTGCACACACACACACACACACACACACACACACACACACACACACACACAGGGTGTATCCTCTCACCTTGTAGAGGTCCCTCTCGTCCTTGTCGTTCTTCAGTTGAGTCTCCAGACGGTCTCTTTCTGCTGTCAGCTTCTTCAACCTGTCTCTCAGACTGGACAATAACAACAACCATCACAACAGATAGAGGATTCTACTGCAATAACATCAATAATGTTAGTTCTCTGTAGAGTATCTATGGTGTGTGCATTTCTCATCACCAGTCCAGTTCCTATCCTTCCAGTGTGTGTGTTCCTCCTCACCAGTCCAGTTCCTATCCTTCCAGTGTGTGTTCCTCCTCACCAGTCCAGTTCCTATCCTTCCAGTGTGTGTGTTCCTCCTCACCAGTCCAGTTCCTATCTTTCCAGTGTGTGTGTTCCTCCTCACCAGTCCAGTTCGGTCTCTTTCTGCAGTCCTCTCTGTGTGACTCCCAGTAGGTCCTCCTCCAGCTGTCTGACCCGGTCTGTGGCCTCCTGCAGCCTCCTCCTCACCTCCTCCCTCTCCTCTGACAGGCCCTGGGAGGAGCGCAGCAGCTCCTGCAACCACACCACACTTAACCTGTCAATCACAAAGTCAAACAATCACAGACACAGGAAGTCAGTCCAGTCAGACCAAGGGTGTCAAACTTGGTTCCTGGAGGGCTGCCGAGTGTTTGCTTGTTTCCTTTCAATTTGTTTTCAATAAAGACCTAGACAACCAGGTCAGGGGAGTTCCTATCTAATCAATGACCTTAACAAGGGTCGGGAGGAGCAAAACCCTACAGATGATTGGCCCCCCTGAGTTTGCCCCTTTGTCGATCAATGGAAATGCTGTGTGATAATGAATGTCAGGCCTATTTCCCTTCAAACACACTGGCTAGTTTTCCCTCCTAATGTTCTGAAGAGGAGAGGAGACAGGGAGAGGAAGACCGTACTAGCCTGTACCTGGTCCAGCCAGTAATCTCTCCTGTTGGAACACGCTCATGTTGAGAAGTAGAGGACATTAAATCACCCACAACACACACTGCACCTGACAGACAAGAATGCCTACACACACCCCTCCATCTCGCAACACACACACACACTTGTGCATCAGACGCAAACAGACAGGTGCAGTATACGAAAAATATATAAAACAAACACACACACACACACCTCGTCTCCCTTGGGCTTGGATCCCTGGATGGCCGTACGATTTAACTGCAGACGTTTGGGAGGCACTTCAGCAGCGCATTAAGACCTTATAAAAAGTGTCATCGTAAAACTAGCAGCCGCAAAATATGTACTTATGTTTTCATGTTCCAGCTAAAGGATATTTTAATCAGTGCTGACTAGGTATCCCTCTTTCCCGTACTCCACACACACACACACACACACACACACACACACACACACACACACACACACACACACACACACACACACACACACACACACACACACACACACACACACACACACACACACACACACACACACACACACACACACACACACACACACACACACACACACACTTCAAGCAAAGTTCATGTCTAAGAAAAAGCACCAGGGGGCAGTAAGAGACTGGTTCCAATATCATCAAACTTCTCCCCTGGCAGTTTGGTTATTCACTCTACAGCACAACAAATGTTATTTAAAATAAATCACAACATTTAAGTCATTCTCAGCAGTTGCACTAAGATAAAAGATGAGACAGGAAAAAGAGAGAGAAAGACGGAGAGGGGGAGAGAGCGAGAGAAAGAAAGAGAGAGCGATGGAGAGAAAGAGAAAAACACAGAGAGGGCGAGAGACATAGTAGTGCCCCTAGTAGAATGGCGTGACTGAGTCATGTTTGTCCCTAAAGCTGGGCAGGGCCTTGTTTCACTCAGGTGGTTTTGTGGACACCAGTCTCTCATTCCACACACATTGCAAGCGGGTGGCATTGTTAGTGTGTGTCTGTGCGGGTGAATGAGAATGAGAATGTGTGTGTGTGGGGAGGCGGAGTAGTTTGTGGGATTGACTGTGTGTGTGTGTGTGTGTGGGCTTGACGTCATATTTGATTACTCTGTGGTTGAGATGGAATCGCCCTGACGCCAGATGCTTGGGAGACCGTATCCCGTTAACGTTCAGGCCCAGTGACTCAGATCATTAAAGAGGGACAGAGAGACTGGCACACACACACACACACAAACAAGCAAAGAAAAAAAAAGAAAAAATAATGACACTATGCAAATACACAGTTCACAAAGAGACGCACACACACACACACACACACACACACAGCTTTGTGTGTACAAACATGGACAGAGATCATTCATAAACTTCAGGCCTTTGATGTTTTTAACCTGTGATCACTGAAGAGGAACTGGCACCGACCGACTACTCACAGGTGTCTCTCCTGCTTCCCCTCTCTGTACAGCTTCCTGACTACAATATACATTTGGAAAGAATTCAGACCCCTCAACCTTTTACACATTATGTTACGTCACAGCCTTATTCTAAAATGGATTCAATTGTTATTATTTTCCTCATCAATCTACACACAATACCCCATAATGACATCACAATACCCCATAATGACATCACAATACCCCATAATGACTAAGCAGAAACAGGGTTGCAGAAATGAATACATAAGTATTCAGACCCGTTAAGAAGGACTTTGTTAAAGCACATTTGGCAGCGATTACAGCCTGGAGTCTTCTTGGGTATGACGCGACAAGCTTGGCAAACCTGTATTTGGGGAGTTTCTCCCATTCTTCTCTGCAGATAGTCTCAAGTTGCTGCACAGCTATTTTCAGGTCTCTCCAGAGATGTTCGATCGGGTTCAAGTCTCGGCTCTGGCTGGGCCGCTCAAGGACATTCAGAGACCTGTTCCGAAGCCACTCCTGCAACTCCTGCCTTTACATGGCTGTGTGCTTAGGGTCATTGTCCTGTTGGAAAATGAATCTTTGCCCCAGTCTGAGGTCCTGAGTGCTCTGGAGCAGGTTTTCATCAAGGATCCCTCTGTACTTTACTCCGCTCATCTTTCCCTCGATCCTGACTGGTCTCCCAGAACCTGCCGCTGAAAAACATCCCCACAGCATGATGCTGCCACCACCATGCTTCACCGTAGGAATGGTGCCAGGTTTCCTCCAGACGTGACACTTGGCATTCAGGCCAAAGAGTTCAATCTTGGTTTCATCAGACCAGAGAATCTTGTTCAGGCCAAAGAGTCCTTTAGGTGCCTTTTGTAAACTCCAAGCAGGCTGTCGTGTGCCGTTTACTGAGGAGTGGCTTCCATCTGGCCGTTCTACCATAAAGGCCTGATTGGTGGAGTGCTGCAGAGATGGTTGTCCTTCTGGAAGGTTCTCCAATCTCCACAGAGGAACTCTGGAGCTCTGTCTGAGTGCCCATCGGGTTCTCTGTCACCTCCCTGACCAAGGCCCTTCTCCCCCGATTGCTCAGTTTGGCCGGGAAGTCTTGGTGGTTACAAACTTCTTCCATTTAAGAATGATGAATCACTGTGATCTTGGGGACCAGAAATGTTTTGGTACTCTTCCCCAGATCTGTGCCTCGACACAATCCTGTCGTCTCGGAGCTCTATAGACAATTCCTGCAACTTGGCTTGGTTTAGATCTGAAATGCACTGTCAAATGTGGGACCTTATATAGACAGGTGTGTGCCTTTCCAAATCATGTCCAATCAATTGAATTTACCGCGGGTGCACTCCAATCAAGTTGTAGAAACATCTCAAGGATGATCAATGGAAACAGGATGCACCTGAGCTCAATTTTGATTCTCAGAGCAAAGGGTCTGAATACTTAAGGTATTTTTTCTATACACTCTTTATATACATTTAGTCGACTGGTCGATTGTTTGGTCGATAAGACTTTTGGTCTTTAGTCGAGCAATCAGTCGCAAATTACTGTTATTTCTTTCATGGTGCACAAGACACCGGTCTGATTCGCACCTGTCTCAGTGGATTCATCCATTGCGGAGGCTGTGGGGATGGCACAGTCCATCACTCTAAGATGTGCATTACTGAAATTGTATATGGTGATATTATGTAAGAACGATGGTGCAACACTAAGAAAACAAATATTTCATAACAAATGTGCCAGCTCCCGCGTTGGATAGCGGTCACTGTCTGCGGTTCTGAAACATTGTGCTGTTGAATTGGCACCTTTTCCTAGACCATGTTGCTATGTGCATAATAGCAAAGTTAACCAGCATATTGGTGTTGAGAACAATGCGGAGAGAGGAAACCAACTTAATTAGGTCCATAATCAATAGCCTAACTATTAAATGTGCCTGGCCTCAGAAATCATCCATATATTCAGTAGCAGTCAAACGTTTGGACACACCTCCTCATTCAATGGTTTATTTATTTATTTTTACTATTTTCTACATTGTAGAATAATAGTGAAGACATCAAAACTATGAAATAACACATATGGAATCATGTAGTAACCAAAAAAGTTTTAAATTAAAATATATTTTATATTTGAGATTCTTCAAAGTAGCCACCCTTTGCCTTGATGACAGCTTTGCACACTCTTGGCATTCTCCCAACCTGCTTCACCTGGAATGCTTTTCCAAGTCTTGAAGGAGTTCCCACATGCTGAGGACTTGTTGGCTGCTGTTTCTACACACTGCAGCCAAACTCATCCCAAACCATCTTAATTGGGTTGAGGTAGGGGTGATTGTGGAGGTCAGTTAATTGTGGAGGCCAGGTCATCTGATACAGCACTCCATCACTCTGCTTCTTGGTCAAATATCCCTTACACAGCCTGGGAGGTGTGTTGGGTCATTGTCCTGTTGAAAAACAAATGATAGTCCCACTAAGCGCAAAACAGATGGGATGGCGTATCGATTCAGAATGCTGTGGTAGCCATGCTGGTCATGCGTGCCTTGAATTCTAAATATATCACCTACAGTGTCACCAGTAAAGCACCACACCATCGCACCTCCTCCTCCATGCTTCACGGTGGGAACCACACATGCGGAGATCATCCGTTCACTTACACTGCGTCTCACAAAGACACGGCGGTTGGAACCAAAACTCTCATATTTGGACTCATCAGACCAAAGGACAGATTTCCACCGGTCTAATGTCCATTGCTCATGTTTCATGCCCCAAGCAAGTCTCTTCTTCTTATTGGTGTCCTTTAGTAGTGGTTTCTCTGAAGAAATTCGACCATGAAGGCCTGATTCACACAGTGAAGGCCTGATTCCTCTGAACAATTCATGTTGAGATGTGTCTGTTACTTGAACTTTGTGAAGCATTTATTTGTGCTGCAATTTCTGAGGCTGTTAAGTCTAATGATTTTCCGGATTGACTGACCTTCATGTCTTAAAGTAATGATGGACTGTCGTTTCTCTTTTCTTATTTGAGCTGTTCTTGCCATAATATGGACTGAGACATATTTTATCAAATAGGGCTATCTTTTGTATACCACCAATCCCTTGTCATACAACTGATTGGCTCAAACGCATTAAGAAGGAAAGACATTTCACAAATTAACAAGGCACACATGTTAATTGAAATGCATTCCAGGTGACTACCTCATGAAGCTGGTTGAGAGAATGCCAAGAGTGTTTAACAATTTTTTGATTAATACATGATTCCATATGTGTTATTTCATAGTTGTGATGTCTTCACCACTCTTCTACAATGTAGAAAATATTTTTTTATATATATATTTTTTTTTAATTGAATGAATAGCTGTTCTAAAACTTTTGACCGGTAGTGTATATATACAGAAATAAGACATTTTGCCTGTTTGTTTAATAGCGTACTGATTCCTTGAGCACCAAGCCTCACACAACCATGTTGAATAAAGCAATTTCACAAATTCAGCTGTTTTTAATCTTTGCTATGCCGTAATAAAGGCTTTATACATTCTTGTTTTTTAACAGAAAAACAGCACCTGTTTGTCACACATACTACTGACGCAGCCATCACTCCTATACCCTCTTTTCTTATTATTACCATTGTTATTATGATCATCATTATAATATGACTAATGGCATTACCATCAGTAGGGTTAGTATAGCAGCCTTGTATAACTACCATCGATCTGTAGGCCTAAGGACTGTTCAGCGGTCTTCATACCATAACTTACTTAGGCCCATATGTCAATATATCGGCTGCTCTACCCATCAATCATGCAATCGTCCATGTCATCACACAGCATACGAAATCAAACATTTTAGTTTGAAAATGAAATAACAAAGGGAGCCTTGAATAATTAGCCTAAACTATAAAGAAACCATTCCATGTCGGCAATTGTATTCACGAACGCATGCGACTGTTTTTAGTCTTTGCTGTTATAAAGGCTTTACAAAAAAGATACACATATACATTTATTTAGTGTTGTTAACACTGTTCCAAATGGTCATTTATATTGTAACCTAACAGCACCTGTTTGGCACAGATAATATCCAGGCAGCATTTGCTCCTAACCTTATTTTTCTTCATCACCAGTTGCTTCCACAACTAAGTCAAATTTCTTCCACAGATCTGACTTCCCCTTTCCCTCCTGAGCAACCAGTAAACATTCCCCCATTTCAAGTTTATTTTCACATTCTCCACATCCATTTTGCTGTCACATGTGTTACAGTGTTGGGAGTTTGTTATAACCAATTTATTGATGTGATTGTGACAGGCTATAGGTCAGGCCCTATTGGTCACGTGCATGAGATGCATACATGTGTCACGTAAAGAAAGCAAGGGTTCAGGGAATAGGGAAGGTTTTTCCTAAACAAATGAAGGTTTTGGTAACAGAACTTTCTGTGAAGGTCGTTGCAGCAGGGAGGAGAGAGAGACAACAGCTGCTTGTTGTCTCTCTTTTTTCACCAAGTCTGAGCCTGGCCCGGTGAACTCCCTCTAGAGCCATTTGTATCTTAATTCTTTCATCAAACAGTGTACTTAATGCATCCAACAAGCTCAGTGCATATTGTCGATTTTATTAAAACACATAGGGTGTGTCTATATATGGAAAAATACACATTTTAACATTTCAACCATGGATTGTGCAACCTCCTGTGCTCATCTCTCTTCTCCCTTCATCTCCCTTCCTCTCCCTCTCCCTCTCTCCTCCTCCTTCCCCCTCTCTTCCTCTCCTCTCCCTTCATCTCTGTCGCTCTTCCTCTCCCCCCTCTCCCTTCCTCTCCTCCTCCCCCTTCTGCTCCCACTCCTCTCGTCCTCTCCCTCCCTCTCTCATTCTCTCTTCCTCTCCACTCCCTTCCTCTCCCCTCTCTCATCCTCTCCCTTCCTCTCCTCTCCCTTCCTCCCCTCCTTTCTTCCTCTTCCTCTCATCCTCTCTTCTCAAATTCCTCTCCACTCCCTTCCCCTCTCCACACCCTTCCTCTCTTCCTCTCTCCTCTCCCTTCCTCTCTCCTCTACTCCACCCCTCTCCCTCTCTTCTTTCCCCCCTCCCCTCTCCCTTCCTCTCTTCCCCCTCCCCTCTCCCTTCCTCTCTTCCCCCCTCCTCTCCCTCCTTCACCTGGTTGTGCGTGCGTAGAAGGTAGCAGGTCTCCCTCTCCTGCTCCCTCTCTCTGTGCAGCCTCCTGTGCTCCTCCTGCAGCTGCTGTTTCTCCTTCTGAAGGTGATGTAATCTCTTCAACAGCTCCCTGCGCTCCTGCTGCGCCTCCTCTACACGCTGCTGCTCACCACAGGAGGGGAGAGGGGAAGAGAGGAAAGGGGAAGAGAGGAGAGGAAGGGGGAGGTGAGGGGGGAAGAGAGGAAAGGGGAAGAGAGGAGAGGAGAGGAAGGGGGAGGTGAGGGGGGAAGAGAGGAAAGGGGAAGAGAGGAGAGGAAGGGGGAGGTGAGGGGGGAAGAGAGAAAAGGGGAAGAGAGGAGAGGAGAGGAAGGGGGAGGTGAGGGGGAAGAGAGGAAAGAAAGGGAGAGTGAAAGAGGAAATAAAGGGAGGGAAGGGAGAGGAGAGGAAGAGAGGAAGGAAGAGGAGATGAAAGGAGAGGGGTGAAGCGGAAAGGAGAGGAGAGGGGGAAGAGAGGACGGAAGAGGAGAGGAAGGGAGAAAAGAGGAGGGGAGAGGAGAGGGGGAAGAGAGGAAGGGAGAGGAGAGGAAGGAAGAGGAGAGGGGGGAAGAGAAGAAGGAAGAGGAGACGGGGTAAGGGAAGAAGGGAGAGAAGAGGAAGAGAGAGGAAGGGAGAGGAAAGGAGAGGGGTGAAGAGAGGAAGGGAGAGGAGAGGGGGAAGAGAGGACGGATAGGAGAGGAAGGGAGAAGAGAGGAAGGAAGAGGAGGGGAGAGAGGAGCGGGGGGAGAGGATGGGAGAGGGAGGAAGAGAAGAAGGAAGAGGAGAGGGAGAGGAGAAAGAGAGGAAGGGAGAGGAAAGGGGGGAAGAGAATAAGGGAGGAAGGGAGAGGAGAGGGGAAGAGAGGAAGGACGAGGAGAGGAAAGGAGAGGGGTGAAGAGAGGAAGGGAGAGGAGAGGGGGAAGAGAGGACGGAAGAGGAGAGGAATGGAGAAAAGAGGAGGGGAGTTGAGAGGGGGAAGAGAGAGGAGTGAGGGGAGAGAGAGGAAGGGAGAGGAGATGAAGGAAGAGGAAAGGGGGGAAGAGAAGGAAGAGGAGAGGAGAAAGAGAGGAAAGAAGGAGAGAGGGGAAGAGAGGAAGGAAGAGGAGGAAGAGAGGAAGGAAGAGGAGAGGGAGAGGAGAAAGAGAGGAAGGAAGAGGAGTAGGAAGGGAGAGGAGAGGGGGGAAGGGAAGAAGGGAGATAAGAGGAAGAGAGAGGAAAGGGGTGAAGAGAGGAAATAAAGGGAGAGGAAGGAAGAGGAAAGGAGAGGGGTGAAGGGAGGAAGGGAGAGGAGAGGGGGAAGAGAGGAGCGGGGGGAGTGAGATAATGGGAGAGGAGAGGGGGGAAGAGAAGAAGGAAGAGGAGAGGGGAATAGAGGAAGGAAGAGGAGAGGAAGGGAGAAGAGAGGAAGGAAGAGGAGAGGAAAGGAGAGGGGTGAAGAGAGGAAGGAAGAGGAGAGGCGGAAGAGAGGAGGAAGGGAAGGGAAAGGGAGAGGGGGGAAGAGAAGGGAAAGGAAGAGGGGGGAAGAGAAGAGGAAGGGAGAGGGGGGAAAAGGAGAGGAAGGGAGAGGGGGGAAAAGGAGAGGAAGGGAGAGGGGAAGAGAGGAAGGAAGAGGAGAGGAAGGGAAGAGAAGAAGGAAGAGAAGAGGAAGGGAGAGGAGAGGGGGGAAGAGAAGAAGGAAGAGGAAGGGGGAAGAGAGGAAGGAAGAGGAGGGGAGAGGAGAGGGGGAAGAGAGGAGCGGGGGGAGAGAGAGGAAGGGAGAGGAGAGGGGAAGAGAGGAAGGAAGAGGAGGGGAGAGGAGAGGGGGAAGAGAGGAGCGGGGGGAGAGAGAGGGAGAGGAGAGGGGAAGAGAGGAAGGAAGAGGAGGGGAGAGGAGAGGGGGAAGAGAGGAGCGGGGGGAGAGAGAGGAAGGTAGAGGAGAGGGAGAGGAGAAAGAGAGGACAGAAGAGGAGAGGGGGAGAGAAGAAGGAAGAGAGGAAGGGAGAGGAAAGGGGGGAAGAGAATAAGGGAGGAAGGGAGAGGAGAGGGGAAGAGAGGAAGGAAGAGGAGAGGAAGGGAGAAGAGAGGAAGGAAGAGGAGAGGAGGGAAGAGAAGAGGAAGGGAGAGGGGGGAAGAGAAGAGGAAGGGAGAGGGGGGAAAAGAAGAGTAAGGGAGAGAGGGAAACTGGTACATTTTGATGGCTATACTGCATCTCTGTATGTGTACCTCCAGCACACTGCTCTTGGTGGTCACCACCAGTATGTCTGAGTTGTTGTCGTCCTCGGTAACGGTAAGACAGTCCTCGGTGGGCGTGGCTGGGCGAAACAGGAAAGGCGTGCTGGCGCCTCTGATGTCACCCATGTGCGTGACGTAACAGAGCTGATAGAACTCCCCGTCACTCTTGGGAACATAGTGCCCTGCATAGGAGACAGATTGTTAGGACGTTACGAAGGTTGTGTAGTGTGCCATTTTGAGACAGTATCATCAGGTGAATTGGAGGAGTGCTGATCTAGGACCTGGTCCCCCTTGTCCATATAATCATACTCATTATGATCTAAAAGGCTAAACTGATCCTAGGTCAGCACTCTGAGAGGCGTTGTGAACATCGGCCCAGTCCAGTCTATGGGCTGAATCCTGACTTTGTGTATAAATCTTCTCTTATAATGCACCACTCATCTTCCATACGTTTCATCTTATTCTGATAGTAAATGCATTCTTCAATCAACGGTCAAAGTCCAGTCCGAGTAAAAGTCCAGTAATTTAACCTCACTGTATTTGAGGTAAAGATCACGGTCAGTGATGTTCAACATATGCACAAGTCAGAGAGTTTCACCAACACACTACAGCGGGCTTTTCACTGTCTCATATCTGACCCTGTCAGCCCCTGTAAAACCAGTCCAACGGTCCTACATGGAGTGTGTGTGTGTGTGTATGTGTTATCCCTGCAGAGGCAGAGAGGTGTTCAAGTCTCTGATACGGTAGTTGTGTGTGTGTTTGTAAGTGTGTAAATGTAAGGTAAAACAGGGCAGTTAACCCCACTGTGTGTGTGTGTGTTTGTAAGTGTGTAAATGTAAGGTAAAACAGGGCAGTTAACCCCACTGTGTGTGTGTGTGTTTGTAAGTGTGTAAATGTAAGGTAAAACAGGGCAGTTAACCCCACTGTGTGTGTGTGTGTTTGTAAGTGTGTAAATGTAAGGTAAAACAGGGCAGTTAACCCCACTGTGTGTGTGTGTGTGTTTGTAAGTGTGTAAATGTAAGGTAAAACAGGGCAGTTAACCCCACTGTGTGTGTGTGTGTGTTTGTAAGTGTGTAAATGTAAGGTAAAACAGGGCAGTTAACCCCACTGTGTGTGTGTTTGTGTGTTTGTAAGTGTGTAAATGTAAGGTAAAACAGGGCAGTTAACCCCACTGTGTGTGTGTGTGTGTTTGTAAGTGTGTAAATGTAAGGTAAAACAGGGCAGTTAACCCCACTGTGTGTGTGTGTGTGTTTGTAAGTGTGTAAATGTAAGGTAAAACAGGGCAGTTAACCCCACTGTGTGTGTGTGTGTTTGTAAGTGTGTAAATGTAAGGTAAAACAGGGCAGTTAACCCCACTGTGTGTGTGTGTGTTTGTAAGTGTGTAAATGTAAGGTAAAACAGGGCAGTTAACCCCACTGTGTGTGTGTGTGTTTGTAAGTGTGTAAATGTAAGGTAAAACAGGGCAGTTAACCCCACTGTGTGTGTGTGTGTGTTTGTAAGTGTGTAAATGTAAGGTAAAACAGGGCAATTAACCCCACTGTGTGTGTTTGTGTGTTTGTAAGTGTGTAAATGTAAGGTAAAACAGGGCAGTTAACCCCACTGTGTGTGTGTGTGTTTGTAAGTGTGTAAATGTAAGGTAAAACAGGGCAGTTAACCCCACTGTGTGTGTGTGTGTTTGTAAGTGTGTAAATGTAAGGTAAAACAGGGCAGTTAACCCCACTGTGTGTGTGTGTGTGTGTTTGTAAGTGTGTAAATGTAAGGTAAAACAGGGCAGTTAACCCCACTGTGTGTGTGTGTGTGTTTGTAAGTGTGTAAATGTAAGGTAAAACAGGGCAGTTAACCCCAATGTGTGTGTGTGTGTGTTTGTAAGTGTGTAAATGTAAGGTAAAACAGGGCAGTTAACCCCACTGTGTGTGTGTGTGTTTGTAAGTGTGTAAATGTAAGGTAAAACAGGGCAGTTAACCCCACTGTGTGTGTGTGTGTGTTTGTAAGTGTGTAAATGTAAGGTAAAACAGGGCAGTTAACCCCACTGTGTGTGTGTGTGTGTGTTTGTAAGTGTGTAAATGTAAGGTAAAACAGGGCAGTTAACCCCACTGTGTGTGTGTGTGTGTTTGTAAGTGTGTAAATGTAAGGTAAAACAGGGCAGTTAACCCCACTGTGTGTGTGTGTGTTTGTAAGTGTGTAAATGAAGTTAAAACAGGGCAATTACCCCCACTGTGTGTGTGTGTGTGTTTGTAAGTGTGTAAATGTAAGGTAAAACAGGGCAGTTAACCCCACTGTGTGTGTGTGTGTTTGTAAGTGTGTAAATGTAAGGTAAAACAGGGCAGTTAACCCCACTGTGTGTGTGTGTGTTTGTAAGTGTGTAAATGTAAGGTAAAACAGGGCAGTTAACCCCACTGTGTGTGTGTGTGTTTGTAAGTGTGTAAATGTAAGGTAAAACAGGGCAATTAACCCCACTGTGTGTGTGTGTGTTTGTAAGTGTGTAAATGTAAGGTAAAACAGGGCAATTAACCCCACTGTGTGTGTGTGTGTTTGTAAGTGTGTAAATGTAAGGTAAAACAGGGCAGTTAACCCCACTGTGTGTGTGTGTGTGTTTGTAAGTGTGTCAATGTAAGGTAAAACAGGGCAGTTAACCCCACTGTGTGTGTTTGTGTGTTTGTAAGTGTGTAAATGTAAGGTAAAACAGGGCAGTTAACCCCACTGTGTGTGTGTGTGTGTTTGTAAGTGTGTAAATGTAAGGTAAAACAGGGCAGTTAACCCCACTGTGTGTGTGTGTGTTTGTAAGTGTGTAAATGTAAGGTAAAACAGGGCAGTTAACCCCACTGTGTGTGTGTGTGTTTGTAAGTGTGTAAATGTAAGGTAAAACAGGGCAGTTAACCCCACTGTGTGTGTGTGTGTGTTTGTAAGTGTGTAAATGTAAGGTAAAACAGGGCAGTTAACCCCACTGTGTGTGTGTGTGTGTGTTTGTAAGTGTGTAAATGTAAGGTAAAACAGGGCAGTTAACCCCACTGTGTGTGTGTGTGTTTGTAAGTGTGTAAATGTAAGGTAAAACAGGGCAGTTAACCCCACTGTGTGTGTGTGTGTTTGTAAGTGTGTAAATGTAAGGTAAAACAGGGCAGTTAAACCCACTGTGTGTGTGTGTGTTTGTAAGTGTGTAAATGTAAGGTAAAACAGGGCAGTTAACCCCACTGTGTGTGTGTGTGTGTTTGTAAGTGTGTCAATGTAAGGTAAAACAGGGCAGTTAACCCCACTGTGTGTGTGTGTGTTTGTAAGTGTGTAAATGTAAGGTAAAACAGGGCAGTTAACCCCACTGTGTATGTGTGTGTTTGTAAGTGTGTAAATGTAAGGTAAAACAGGGCAGTTAACCCCACTGTGTGTGTGTGTGTTTGTAAGTGTGTAAATGTAAGGTAAAACAGGGCAATTAACCCCACTGTGTGTGTGTGTGTGTTTGTAAGTGCGTAAATGTAAGGTAAAACAGGGCAGTTAACCCCACTGTGTGTGTGTGTGTGTGTTTGTAAGTGTGTAAATGTAAGGTAACACAGGGTAGTTAACCCCACTGTGTGTGTGTGTGTGTTTGTAAGTGTGTAAATGTAAGGTAAAACAGGGCAGTTAACCCCACTGTGTGTGTGTGTGTGTTTGTAAGTGTGTAAATGTAAGGTAAAACAGGGCAGTTAACCCCACTGTGTGTGTGTGTGTGTTTGTAAGTGTGTCAATGTAAGGTAAAACAGGGCAGTTAACCCCACTGTGTGTGTGTGTGTGTTTGTAAGTGTGTAAATGTAAGGTAAAACAGGGCAGTTAACCCCACTGTGTGTGTGTGTGTGTGTTTGTAAGTGTGTCAATGTAAGGTAAAACAGGGCAGTTAACCCCACTGTGTGTGTGTGTGTGTTTGTAAGTGTGTAAATGTAAGGTAAAACAGGGCAGTTAACCCCACTGTGTGTGTGTGTGTTTGTAAGTGTGTAAATGTAAGGTAAAACAGGGCAATTAACCCCACTGTGTGTGTGTGTGTGTTTGTAAGTGTGTAAATGTAAGGTAAAACAGGGCAGTTAACCCCACTGTGTGTGTGTGTGTGTGTGTTTGTAAGTGTGTCAATGTAAGGTAAAACAGGGCAGTTAACCCCACTGTGTGTGTGTGTGTTTGTAAGTGTGTAAATGTAAGGTAAAACAGGGCAGTTAACCCCACTGTGTGTGTGTGTGTGTTTGTAAGTGTGTAAATGTAAGGTAAAACAGGGCAGTTAACCCCACTGTGTGTGTGTGTGTGTTTGTAAGTGTGTAAATGTAAGGTAAAACAGGGCAGTTAACCCCACTGTGTGTGTGTGTGTGTTTGTAAGTGTGTAAATGTAAGGTAAAACAGGGCAATTAACCCCACTGTGTGTGTTTGTGTGTTTGTAAGTGTGTAAATGTAAGGTAACACAGGGCAGTTAACCCCACTGTGTGTGTGTGTGTTTGTAAGTGTGTAAATGTAAGGTAAAACAGGGCAGTTAACCCCACTGTGTGTGTGTGTGTTTGTAAGTGTGTAAATGTAAGGTAAAACAGGGCAGTTAACCCCACTGTGTGTGTGTGTGTGTGTTTGTAAGTGTGTAAATGTAAGGTAAAACAGGGCAGTTAACCCCACTGTGTGTGTGTGTGTGTTTGTAAGTGTGTAAATGTAAGGTAAAACAGGGCAGTTAACCCCAATGTGTGTGTGTGTGTGTTTGTAAGTGTGTAAATGTAAGGTAAAACAGGGCAGTTAACCCCACTGTGTGTGTGTGTTTGTAAGTGTGTAAATGTAAGGTAAAACAGGGCAGTTAACCCCACTGTGTGTGTGTGTGTGTTTGTAAGTGTGTAAATGTAAGGTAAAACAGGGCAGTTAACCCCAATGTGTGTGTGTGTGTGTGTTTGTAAGTGTGTAAATGTAAGGTAAAACAGGGCAGTTAACCCCACTGTGTGTGTGTGTGTGTTTGTAAGTGTGTAAATGTAAGGTAAAACAGGGCAGTTAACCCCACTGTGTGTGTGTGTGTTTGTAAGTGTGTAAATGAAGTTAAAACAGGGCAATTACCCCCACTGTGTGTGTGTGTGTGTTTGTAAGTGTGTAAATGTAAGGTAAAACAGGGCAGTTAACCCCACTGTGTGTGTGTGTGTTTGTAAGTGTGTAAATGTAAGGTAAAACAGGGCAGTTAACCCCACTGTGTGTGTGTGTGTTTGTAAGTGTGTAAATGTAAGGTAAAACAGGGCAGTTAACCCCACTGTGTGTGTGTGTGTTTGTAAGTGTGTAAATGTAAGGTAAAACAGGGCAATTAACCCCACTGTGTGTGTGTGTGTTTGTAAGTGTGTAAATGTAAGGTAAAACAGGGCAATTAACCCCACTGTGTGTGTGTGTGTTTGTAAGTGTGTAAATGTAAGGTAAAACAGGGCAGTTAACCCCACTGTGTGTGTGTGTGTGTTTGTAAGTGTGTCAATGTAAGGTAAAACAGGGCAGTTAACCCCACTGTGTGTGTTTGTGTGTTTGTAAGTGTGTAAATGTAAGGTAAAACAGGGCAGTTAACCCCACTGTGTGTGTGTGTGTGTTTGTAAGTGTGTAAATGTAAGGTAAAACAGGGCAGTTAACCCCACTGTGTGTGTGTGTGTTTGTAAGTGTGTAAATGTAAGGTAAAACAGGGCAGTTAACCCCACTGTGTGTGTGTGTGTTTGTAAGTGTGTAAATGTAAGGTAAAACAGGGCAGTTAACCCCACTGTGTGTGTGTGTGTGTTTGTAAGTGTGTAAATGTAAGGTAAAACAGGGCAGTTAACCCCACTGTGTGTGTGTGTGTGTGTTTGTAAGTGTGTAAATGTAAGGTAAAACAGGGCAGTTAACCCCACTGTGTGTGTGTGTGTTTGTAAGTGTGTAAATGTAAGGTAAAACAGGGCAGTTAACCCCACTGTGTGTGTGTGTGTTTGTAAGTGTGTAAATGTAAGGTAAAACAGGGCAGTTAAACCCACTGTGTGTGTGTGTGTTTGTAAGTGTGTAAATGTAAGGTAAAACAGGGCAGTTAACCCCACTGTGTGTGTGTGTGTGTTTGTAAGTGTGTCAATGTAAGGTAAAACAGGGCAGTTAACCCCACTGTGTGTGTGTGTGTTTGTAAGTGTGTAAATGTAAGGTAAAACAGGGCAGTTAACCCCACTGTGTATGTGTGTGTTTGTAAGTGTGTAAATGTAAGGTAAAACAGGGCAGTTAACCCCACTGTGTGTGTGTGTGTTTGTAAGTGTGTAAATGTAAGGTAAAACAGGGCAATTAACCCCACTGTGTGTGTGTGTGTGTTTGTAAGTGCGTAAATGTAAGGTAAAACAGGGCAGTTAACCCCACTGTGTGTGTGTGTGTGTGTTTGTAAGTGTGTAAATGTAAGGTAACACAGGGTAGTTAACCCCACTGTGTGTGTGTGTGTGTTTGTAAGTGTGTAAATGTAAGGTAAAACAGGGCAGTTAACCCCACTGTGTGTGTGTGTGTGTTTGTAAGTGTGTAAATGTAAGGTAAAACAGGGCAGTTAACCCCACTGTGTGTGTGTGTGTGTTTGTAAGTGTGTCAATGTAAGGTAAAACAGGGCAGTTAACCCCACTGTGTGTGTGTGTGTGTTTGTAAGTGTGTAAATGTAAGGTAAAACAGGGCAGTTAACCCCACTGTGTGTGTGTGTGTGTGTTTGTAAGTGTGTCAATGTAAGGTAAAACAGGGCAGTTAACCCCACTGTGTGTGTGTGTGTGTTTGTAAGTGTGTAAATGTAAGGTAAAACAGGGCAGTTAACCCCACTGTGTGTGTGTGTGTTTGTAAGTGTGTAAATGTAAGGTAAAACAGGGCAATTAACCCCACTGTGTGTGTGTGTGTGTTTGTAAGTGTGTAAATGTAAGGTAAAACAGGGCAGTTAACCCCACTGTGTGTGTGTGTGTGTGTGTTTGTAAGTGTGTCAATGTAAGGTAAAACAGGGCAGTTAACCCCACTGTGTGTGTGTGTGTTTGTAAGTGTGTAAATGTAAGGTAAAACAGGGCAGTTAACCCCACTGTGTGTGTGTGTGTGTTTGTAAGTGTGTAAATGTAAGGTAAAACAGGGCAGTTAACCCCACTGTGTGTGTGTGTGTGTTTGTAAGTGTGTAAATGTAAGGTAAAACAGGGCAGTTAACCCCACTGTGTGTGTGTGTGTGTGTTTGTAAGTGTGTCAATGTAAGGTAAAACAGGGCAGTTAACCCCACTGTGTGTGTGTGTGTTTGTAAGTGTGTAAATGTAAGGTAAAACAGGGCAGTTAACCCCACTGTGTGTGTGTGTGTGTTTGTAAGTGTGTAAATGTAAGGTAAAACAGGGCAGTTAACCCCACTGTGTGTGTGTGTGTGTGTTTGTAAGTGTGTAAATGTAAGGTAAAACAGGGCAGTTAACCCCACTGTGTGTGTGTGTGTGTGTTTGTAAGTGTGTAAATGTAAGGTAAAACAGGGCAGTTAACCCCACTGTGTGTGTGTGTGTGTTTGTAAGTGTGTAAATGTAAGGTAAAACAGGGCAGTTAACCCCACTGTGTGTGTGTGTGTTTGTAAGTGTGTCAATGTAAGGTAAAACAGGGCAATTAACCCCACTGTGTGTGTGTGTGTTTGTAAGTGTGTAAATGTAAGGTAAAACAGGGCAGTTAACCCCACTGTGTGTGTGTGTGTGTTTGTAAGTGTGTAAATGTAAGGTAAAACAGGGCAGTTAACCCCACTGTGTGTGTGTGTGTGTTTGTAAGTGTGTCAATGTAAGGTAAAACAGGGCAGTTAACCCCACTGTGTGTGTGTGTGTTTGTAAGTGTGTAAATGTAAGGTAAAACAGGGCAGTTAACCCCACTGTGTGTGTGTGTGTGTTTGTAAGTGTGTAAATGTAAGGTAAAACAGGGCAGTTAACCCCACTGTGTGTGTGTGTGTGTTTGTAAGTGTGTAAATGTAAGGTAAAACAGGGCAGTTAACCCCACTGTGTGTGTGTGTGTGTTTGTAAGTGTGTAAATGTAAGGTAAAACAGGGCAGTTAACCCCACTGTGTGTGTGTGTGTGTTTGTAAGTGTGTAAATGTAAGGTAAAACAGGGCAGTTAACCCCACTGTGTGTGTGTGTGTGTTTGTAAGTGTGTAAATGTAAGGTAAAACAGGGCAGTTAACCCCACTGTGTGTGTGTGTGTGTGTTTGTAAGTGTGTAAATGTAAGGTAAAACAGGGCAATTAACCCCACTGTGTGTGTGTGTGTGTTTGTAAGTGTGTCAATGTAAGGTAAAACAGGGCAGTTAACCCCACTGTGTGTGTGTGTGTTTGTAAGTGTGTAAATGTAAGGTAAAACAGGGCAATTAACCCCACTGTGTGTGTGTGTGTTTGTAAGTGTGTAAATGTAAGGTAAAACAGGGCAATTAACCCCACTGTGTGTGTGTGTGTGTTTGTAAGTGTGTAAATGTAAGGTAAAACAGGGCAGTTAACCCCACTGTGTGTGTGTGTGTGTTTGTAAGTGTGTAAATGTAAGGTAAAACAGGGCAGTTAACCCCACTGTGTGTGTGTGTGTGTTTGTAAGTGTGTAAATGTAAGGTAAAACAGGGCAGTTAACCCCACTGTGTGTGTGTGTGTGTTTGTAAGTGTGTAAATGTAAGGTAAAACAGGGCAGTTAACCCCACTGTGTGTGTGTGTGTGTTTGTAAGTGTGTCAATGTAAGGTAAAACAGGGCAGTTAACCCCACTGTGTGTGTGTGTGTTTGTAAGTGTGTAAATGTAAGGTAAAACAGGGCAATTAACCCCACTGTGTGTGTTTGTGTGTTTGTAAGTGTGTAAATGTAAGGTAAAACAGGGCAATTAACCCCACTGTGTGTGTGTGTGTTTGTAAGTGTGTAAATGTAAGGTAAAACAGGGCAATTAACCCCACTGCGTGTGTGTGTGTTTGTAAGTGTGTAAATGTAAGGTAAAACAGGGCAGTTAACCCCACTGTGTGTGTTTGTAAGTGTGTAAATGTAAGGTAAAACAGGGTAGTTAACCCCACTGTGTGTGTGTGTGTGTGTGTTTGTAAGTGTGTAAATGTAAGGTAAAACAGGGCAGTTAACCCCACTGTGTGTGTGTGTGTTTGTAAGTGTGTAAATGTAAGGTAAAACAGGGCAGTTAACCCCACTGTGTGTGTGTGTGTTTGTAAGTGTGTAAATGTAAGGTAAAACAGGGCAGTTAACCCCACTGTGTGTGTGTGTGTTTGTAAGTGTGTAAATGTAAGGTAAAACAGGGCAATTAACCCCACTGTGTGTGTGTGTGTTTGTAAGTGTGTAAATGTAAGGTAAAACAGGGCAATTAACCCCACTGTGTGTGTGTGTGTTTGTAAGTGTGTAAATGTAAGGTAAAACAGGGCAGTTAACCCCACTGTGTGTGTGTGTGTGTTTGTAAGTGTGTCAATGTAAGGTAAAACAGGGCAGTTAACCCCACTGTGTGTGTGTGTGTGTTTGTAAGTGTGTAAATGTAAGGTAAAACAGGGCAGTTAACCCCACTGTGTGTGTGTGTGTGTTTGTAAGTGTGTAAATGTAAGGTAAAACAGGGCAGTTAACCCCACTGTGTGTGTGTGTGTTTGTAAGTGTGTAAATGTAAGGTAAAACAGGGCAGTTAACCCCACTGTGTGTGTGTGTGTTTGTAAGTGTGTAAATGTAAGGTAAAACAGGGCAGTTAACCCCACTGTGTGTGTGTGTGTGTTTGTAAGTGTGTAAATGTAAGGTAAAACAGGGCAGTTAACCCCACTGTGTGTGTGTGTGTTTGTAAGTGTGTAAATGTAAGGTAAAACAGGGCAGTTAACCCCACTGTGTGTGTGTGTGTTTGTAAGTGTGTAAATGTAAGGTAAAACAGGGCAGTTAACCCCACTGTGTGTGTGTGTGTTTGTAAGTGTGTAAATGTAAGGTAAAACAGGGCAGTTAACCCCACTGTGTGTGTGTGTGTTTGTAAGTGTGTAAATGTAAGGTAAAACAGGGCAGTTAACCCCACTGTGTGTGTGTGTGTGTTTGTAAGTGTGTAAATGTAAGGTAAAACAGGGCAGTTAACCCCACTGTGTGTGTGTGTGTTTGTAAGTGTG
This sequence comes from Oncorhynchus clarkii lewisi, assembly GCF_045791955.1. Lineage (NCBI taxonomy): Eukaryota > Metazoa > Chordata > Actinopteri > Salmoniformes > Salmonidae > Oncorhynchus > Oncorhynchus clarkii. The sequence continues at coordinate 13,912,495 of NC_092178.1, read as the reverse complement.
TAAATGTAAGGTAAAACAGGGCAGTTAACCCCACTGTGTGTGTGTGTGTTTGTAAGTGTGTAAATGTGAGGTAAAACAGGGCAGTTAACCCCACTGTGTGTGTGTGTGTTTGTAAGTGTGTAAATGTAAGGTAAAACAGGGCAGTTAACCCCACTGTGTGTGTGTGTGTTTGTAAGTGTGTAAATGTAAGGTAAAACAGGGCAGTTAACCCCACTGTGTGTGTGTGTGTTTGTAAGTGCGTAAATGTAAGGTAAAACAGGGCAGTTAACCCCACTGTGTGTGTGTGTGTGTGTTTGTAAGTGTGTAAATGTAAGGTAAAACAGGGTAGTTAACCCCACTGTGTGTGTGTGTGTGTTTGTAAGTGTGTAAATGTAAGGTAAAACAGGGCAGTTAACCCCACTGTGTGTGTGTGTGTTTGTAAGTGTGTAAATGTAAGGTAAAACAGGGCAGTTAACCCCACTGTGTGTGTGTGTGTGTTTGTAAGTGTGTCAATGTAAGGTAAAACAGGGCAGTTAACCCCACTGTGTGTGTGTGTGTGTTTGTAAGTGTGTAAATGTAAGGTAAAACAGGGCAGTTAACCCCACTGTGTGTGTGTGTGTGTGTTTGTAAGTGTGTCAATGTAAGGTAAAACAGGGCAATTAACCCCACTGTGTGTGTGTGTGTTTGTAAGTGTGTAAATGTAAGGTAAAACAGGGCAGTTAACCCCACTGTGTGTGTGTGTGTTTGTAAGTGTGTAAATGTAAGGTAAAACAGGGCAATTAACCCCACTGTGTGTGTGTGTGTGTTTGTAAGTGTGTAAATGTAAGGTAAAACAGGGCAGTTAACCCCACTGTGTGTGTGTGTGTGTGTGTGTGTTTGTAAGTGTGTCAATGTAAGGTAAAACAGGGCAGTTAACCCCACTGTGTGTGTGTGTGTTTGTAAGTGTGTAAATGTAAGGTAAAACAGGGCAATTAACCCCACTGTGTGTGTGTGTGTGTTTGTAAGTGTGTAAATGTAAGGTAAAACAGGGCAGTTAACCCCACTGTGTGTGTGTGTGTGTTTGTAAGTGTGTAAATGTAAGGTAAAACAGGGCAGTTAACCCCACTGTGTGTGTGTGTGTGTGTTTGTAAGTGTGTCAATGTAAGGTAAAACAGGGCAGTTAACCCCACTGTGTGTGTGTGTGTTTGTAAGTGTGTAAATGTAAGGTAAAACAGGGCAGTTAACCCCACTGTGTGTGTGTGTGTGTTTGTAAGTGTGTAAATGTAAGGTAAAACAGGGCAGTTAACCCCACTGTGTGTGTGTGTGTGTGTTTGTAAGTGTGTAAATGTAAGGTAAAACAGGGCAGTTAACCCCACTGTGTGTGTGTGTGTGTGTGTTTGTAAGTGTGTAAATGTAAGGTAAAACAGGGCAGTTAACCCCACTGTGTGTGTGTGTG